>NC_081536.1:26305187-26672687 GCF_030273125.1 Centropristis striata | reverse complement strand
GCATTGCAGGGACAAAGGCAACAAAGTTTAGGACATATTCAATATTAGAGGGTCTGGCACTGGCCCCAGGCCCTACACAGGCTTTGAGTGGTGAAAAGAGAAAGAACATTATCACTGGGAAATATTTATCTAACTCGAAGGAGGAAACTGCCTACTGACTCTTGTTAGATTGTGTTACTGTAATGGCTTTAGGGTGTGACATAAGGCTTCAGATGCTATCAACGCACTGTGTCCAGATGGGATTAAATTACATTATAACATAATTAGATTTTTCCTTATAAACTTTCTTTGTGAACTGCGCTCCTGAAAACTTGGAGCGAGCCACCCAATTAATTGTTTCTCAATCTCAACATGTAAATCTAAATCATGTGAGTGGTTTAAAATCCTTGTGAAGCAGCAATAATTCTATCACCTTCCCATATTTTGCATGAAACCTCAGAACAAGTCACAAATATTGACACAATTTTGCAATTAGCCTCCTTAATGTGTTAGCCAACTGAAGATGGAAGATAGATGGATACTTAAAGTTCCTTTAAAAGTGCATGGATGGTCCAACACGTTTTCAAACACATTTATTTCCACAAAGTGGCCGCTGATCACTCTAGAACATGCATTATATAATAATGAACGACTACATGGTGGTGTAATGGTAAGCACTTTCATCTCACAGCAAGAGACATACGGTCTAGGTTCAACTGGTGACTGATTGTGAATGAGAGCATAAATAGTTGTCTCTCTCAATGTGTCAGCCCTGTGAAAGTCTGGAGACCTGTCCAGGGTGTATCTGCCTCTCACCCAACATCAGCTAGGATAGGCTCCAGCCCCAGGGATAAGCAGTTAAGTAGAATGAATAAATGATTCTGATAATGATAATAAGTGATCACTGTGGACCACAGGAAATAGGACTAATAGAAATAGCCACACCTGCATCCACACAATAGAATGGTGGTCACCTTTTCAGCTTTCACTATATTCACACATAAATTACTTGACACATTTTTTGTTCATATAAAATATTTTATTTTATTTGACATATTCATTTGGGTGGCATTTCTACGGTGGCCTTGAAGTGAAAAACACAACAGAGGGATCAAAAAACATTTGTTGTTGTGTTTTCTGTTTTGTTGTTGTGATTTTTGATTTGCCGTTGTGTTTTTTGATTTGTTGTTGTGTTTTCTGTTTTGTTGTATGTATTTTTTTGATTTGCTGTTGGGTTTTTTTGATTTGTTGTTGTGTTTTTTGATTTGTTGTTGTGTTTTCTGATTTGTTGTTGTGATTTGCACTTCAGGGCCACCGTACATTTTTCCTTAAGTTATTTTTTTCATTGTATTAATTCGTTTTTCTTTGAGTTAACAGTTCCTGAGGGTTGTTGCTGGAACTTAAGAGAGTCCGTTTTGAAAGGGTCAGTGCTGTTTGGTTTTCCGTAGTGTCAAACTTGTTTAGCATCAGAGACACCAAGTTCTGTCTCAGTAGTTTCGCTGTGTTGTGACTTATTTTCCACTGATTGTTTCATACAAGTACAACATTAATATTTTTGTCGTGGGGATAACCTTTGACCCTGAGACTCAATTATCCATGCATTTCTCCAATTCTACTGTTGCCTGGTAAAAGGGGGCAAGCATTTACAAGCATGCAGCAGCTGTTTCATCGTCCTCAGGGGACAAAGGTCTCACGTCTGTTCTCAGTGTCCCAAGAGCTGCCCCCACTGACTGCCTCTCTATAAAGAAGCTTTGTAGCATAAGGAAGGTGCTGTTCCAGCGAGTGTCAACCTCCTGAATAAGCTTCTTCACTGGACGATTCATCAGGCAGGAAACTTAGAAGCGTGGTGGTGGGCCCAAGCTTGATTTGGGGCCGAGCAGGCCTTCCCTTAGAGCTGGAGAGAGAGGGAAATTGTCTGGTCTACCTTCTGGAGTGCAGACCAGGACAGCAGGCATGCTGTTCCTCTGAGGGGTCAAAGAGAAGAGAGTGAAGAGGTGGATGCAGGAGACTTTTCTGTCTGTACCTGGGAGTTGTACTTCCTGTTAGAATTAGCCAATGAGACGCCTTTAGGTATATGCAGATGGCCGTGGCCATGGTCATGGTCATGGTGGGGGTGGGGGTCGTTTGTCTTTGTTAGGAGGGGAACAAAGAGAGACCTCCATCTTGGAAGCATGCAATCAAGAAATTGTTGACTCAATCCTCAATGCACTCAGTCCATAAATCCAAATGAAACTTGTGGGATGGCTGTGACCCCTACACCATATTCACAAAAGCCTCATCTAGCGCTCGCTTCACTGAGAAAAATAAATAAAGACATAAAGAAATAAAAAGAAAATGAATACAAGAAAAAGGGGATTTATATAAAATTACATTTAAATGAAGCATGCCAATGAGTCATGGAATACAGTCATATCATATTGTGTTAGTGTGTCTAGTTAATAGTAGTAAAGATAATATAATACATATAGGCTACCTTATGTACCCTAGGCTAATTTGTGTTCCCCTGTTTGCTGTTAACAACAGCTCCATGCTTGGCAGTAAAGTACCTAATCATGGAGCAAGTATTCCCATGATACTTCAGTTCAGTTGAACACACCAAGTAAAAGCCTGTAGATAAAGTAAAATAAATAAATAAAAATGTTATTAAATAGCCAGCACACCTATCTTATCAGTAACGATCAGATTGAAGTGTTCCCACATGTCAGAACGACCTCTCTTCCTGACTGGCTGCATAATGATCAATACAAGCGCAATACCAACAACTCAACAGCGATAACACACCTACTACAACAACCAACAAATTATGCATTGTTTAGAGCAGTTATAAAGAGTTCAGGTGCTCAAATTCAAAACTGTCTCAACCTGTCACCTGTCAGGATCGAGACGAGGAAGCAGCAGTGAATCACCTGATTGGATTGGGAACCAGTCAGGTGACTCATTCAAGCAATGAAGCAGTTGTTACTTCGGACCTCATAGTATGTCACAAGATTTATTTTTTGCACCAAAGCAAGCTTTGAAGCAGTGACTTCATGGAATTGTAGTTCAGGGTTTGAAGCATGTATCGAAGCTTCAGTGTTGCACTGCCAACACTACTCCCACATGTCTAGAAGTCAGTTTTAATGTGCATCTTCTGTTAAACCCCTGCCCAGTTCTGTTCTGTTCTGTTCTGTTCTGTTCTGTTGCTGAATGTTAGTGTTGGGATTTTGATGTCAGGGACACAAAGGGGAGAGAGAGCAGATGGAGGAGATGGTGGTACCCAAAGGAATACATAAAAGGAAGGAAGAAAGATGTTTTGTTCCACAGAACCATCTGAGAAGTCTCCGCATAGCTTTCAAACGGCATGGCTCTTATCAAAGTCTTTACTGCCTTCTTTTTCTTCAAAGCCAAAATGAGTCAACACATCAGCTTTGTATGCTGCAGAAGTCTTATCTGCTGGGATTCAGTCATTGGTAATGCTGGCTATCAATGTGTCTAACCTGTGAGCTATCGGGCGCCGAGGCCTAAGCCTGAAGGTGTTTTTTGTAGGTGAAATGTCTAAATGTCTGCTGCCAAATAGCTGTCTGAGGCCTAAAACAACACAAGAGCAATGTCACCATGTAAAAAGTATATACAAAAATATTGGCCCCGTTTACACGAGGACGCTTGCGGGTAAAAACGACAAAATATTTTATCGGAAGTGCCTTTCGTTTAGACGGTGACGGCATTTTTGGGGCTTAAAAACACAAAAATCTGAAACCACCCTCCAGAGTTTGACATGGATTTCGCTACAATGCAAGTAAATGACAGTCATATCTCATGGCTATTCCATGGATTTTGAGTTAAGCGAATCCGTGGCTATTTCACGGATTCCTGTGAGACCAGGTTGGCCGTAGCGTGTCCGTCTACACTGCAGAGATGCAAAACTCAGATCTGCTCACGTCATGTACATGTTTACGTCACATACATGTGCCAGTACAGGGAAATAAACAAACATGTGGGATTATTTCCATGCGTCTGACCTTCAAGCTGCTCTGGCAGCTCTAATAAATAAAACAGAAACAGAGTCTTTCCACCAAATGTACAGGATATGTACAGATAGTATTAGTGAACAGAGAAGGATCTGTAATTACCTCTATCACATTTAGGATGCACCAATTGGTGGGAGGTGAGCCAGACGGCTTTGGACGAGACCTGGGAGATCTAGTGGATGGTGGAGAACTTTGTGGAAGGAGTAGCTGATGAAAATGTGTGGCGTGAAAACTTCCACATGCCCAAAGATGCTCTTATGGCTTTAAGTGATGCCGCCTGGCATGCATACCCAATCCAATTCAACACACTTTTGCGTCACCGTATGCACACAGATTTCCTCCTGAAAACGCTCGTCTAAACGCGGAATAAAAAGTGAAGACGCGACGCCACTTTTGCGTCTTCTGTTCAGACCGTCATCATGTAAACGTAGCTATTGTTTCAAAGAATCAATACAGTATCACATCATGAAATATCCCAATCTTTTTGTGAATAGATATTTTCTTACACCCCTAATGTGCATACTATACACTCCTTATTTCTCTTTTACTTTAATTACTGGCTTCTTCTATTTTAAATGTTTTAATGTTTTCAGATCTCTGGACTGACAGGTTAAGGGCTGACCCTGACCACAGTGTAAGTGTGTTCACTGGCGTGTAAAGGGTTAAATGCAGAGGACAATTCACTGCTTGCTGTGTGTGTGTGTGTGTGTGTGTGTGAGCCACTTTACGGTTGTGATCCACCCGTGTGTCTTGCAAGGTTATTATAGTTAACGAAAACTAACGAAATAACGAAAACTACAATTGAAAAAACATTTCCGTTAACTAAAATTAAAATTAAAATGAGAGTTTAAAAACGATAACTAACTGAAACTGTATTTTGTGGTGTCAAAACTAACTAATATTATAGTGAAAATGTCCTTCGTTTTCGTCTTTGTCAACTTTACTTGACTTATTAAACTTATTGGGGCTGAGATGGATCAGACAAAGGAAATAAAGGCAACATTTATTTTGACCTCATTGAATCTGGCACCCAACAAATACCCCATTACAAAAAAACTAAAACTAACACTAAAACTAAATAATAAACTAAAACTAAGCATTTTCCAAAAAATAAAAACTAATTAAAACTAGCAAACTCACTCTAAAAACTTGTGAAAATGAACTGAATTTGAAAACAAAAATTGACAAACAAATTAAACTAAACTAAACTATTATAACCTTGGTGTCTTGAGGACAGTGGCACTTGTCATTAGTGGAGACTAAAGAGTGGTGATTAGAAGGTGTTATCTATATTGTGTTCGTTTATGGTTTTGTTGCTTTCAATTTGGGGAAGTAGTTATGAGTTTGTTGTTTTGTACCTTTTTTGTGTTGTATTAATAAATCATTTACTTTTGGCAGTTACTCAGTTTATCTGTTTTATGTCCTATTTACCATGGGTTATTAACATCAATGGTTACTCCCCTGGCCCTAGAAACAGGGGGCGTAACATTAATATATGTGATTAATGTCGATCATTGATTGCAACTGACATCTTATTCGAATTGATGCCTTCCGTCCTCCGTGCCATCCGCTCATCAGGGGCTGGGTTGCGGGGGCAGCAGGCTAAGCAGAGAATTACAGACTCTCCTCTTCCCAGCAATAGATTCCAGCTCCTCCCGACCCTGAGGTATTCCCAGGCCAGATGAGACCCGGGGTCTCCTACCAGCTGGATGTAAGGAACAGCTATAACAGGAGGCATCCAGGAGTCATCCTTACCAGGTGCCCAAACGACCTCAGCTGACTTCTTTTCACTTGAAGAAGTTGAGTCCATCATATGCTCCATTCTAACCTCACTGTGACGGTACTTGAACTCTTACACTTGAACCGCAACTCATCCCAGAGGGGATAGACCACCACAATTACCAGCAGAGAACTACAGCCTCAGACTTGGAGGTGCTCACTCTCATTCCAACCACTTCACACTTCACACTCGCATACCACCCCAATGCCCGAAAGTAACAGCCT
Organism: Centropristis striata; assembly: GCF_030273125.1. Lineage (NCBI taxonomy): Eukaryota > Metazoa > Chordata > Actinopteri > Perciformes > Serranidae > Centropristis > Centropristis striata. The sequence continues at coordinate 26,666,697 of NC_081536.1, read as the reverse complement.
GAAGAAGCCAACAGAACCATATTATCTGCAAAGAGTGGAGAAGTAATTCTCAAGTAACCAAACTGAGCACCCGCTTCCCCTACTGCACCTTGATACCCTGTCCATGAATAACAGAAACAGATCCATGTTTTTGTAAGCCTTTTCCAAGTCCAGAAAGCACATGTAAACTGGATGAGCAAAATCCCATGACCATTCTAGTAGCTGGTCCTTCTGCGGGCTCCCCCTTCCTCTTATGCACAACACTGTGTGTTGTATTTGCAGACAGACAGACAGACAGACAGACAGACAGACAGACAGACAGACAGACAGACAGACAGACAGATAGATAGATAGATAGATAGATAGATAGATAGATAGATAGATAGATAGATAGATAGATAGATAGATAGATAGATAGATAGATAGATAGATAGATAGATAGATAGATAGATAGATAGATAGATAGATAGATAGGAACTTTATTAATCCCTTGGGAAGGTTCTCTCAGGAAATTGACAATTCCAGCAGCAGCAGTACAACACCAATACAATAAAATAGAATAAATAGAATAAAGTTAGTAACTAATCATAATTTGCAAAATAAGAGAGTTCTAGACACAATAAAAATGTGAAATATAAAAACAAGGTGATATTATAAATTATAGGCCTGGTGCTACTCCCCGACCTCTGTCCTCCTTTGCCGCCGCCTGCCTCCAAGTGTGGTGTTATACAGTTTAATGGCACGGGGGAGAATGCTTATCCAAAACTCCTTTTCCCAGGAGAACAAGAGATGGCTATTGAAAAAAGGTTTTGGCCAATAATGCAATAAACCTTGGAGAAATTTAAAAAACAACATCTTCAATGACCACACAGTATTGTCCACCAGGGGTCCTATTCCATTAAAGCTGCTACTGAAATCTGTGCTTAATTAAAAACTGCTAACAGACTAAATGCGTACATGTTACAAGCCTACTAATTAGGGCCTCGGGGCAATCGCACCGAGCACTGTTCCAAGCAATATCTGTAGGTACCAGTGCTCGGGGCGAAGGAAGAACTCGGGACGCTCAAAGTGAAGTCGGATCAATGATAGGTATTATGGTTTTGCCAAAAATGCTTCCTGTTCGAGGCCAGAAATTCCAGTCCACCTCTGGCTGCTGTCACTCTTTCATTAACAGGTGTCGGTTAATTCTGTTGATTGCTTTGATCTGATTGCCTTTGATCTTTGATGTGATTACAGTTACAGATACACACACACACACATGCGCGTAGCACACACACTCCTCACACATGCATGCACATGCTTCACACACACACACACACACACACACACACACACACACACACACACACACATATTTTGAGGTTAAAGGGCATAGTTTGAAATCTCTGAAGAATCTCATCATAGTGTACACACACCGACAGTAGCCCCCGTGGCCCTTTCAGAATTTCCCCAGAGGAAATTTTCCAGTTTTTTTATTTGTATTTAATGATTATTCAGATTATAACACACTGAGCTGTATGTTTAAATATATTGTACCTGCTGGCAGGACATTGTTCCCAAAATGCAATAGATGTTGTCTAAACCCCGCCCATGTCTATGTCCACTTGGGGCAAATTAATGAAATAAATTCTGAGCAAATAATGTTTTCTGAATTGCTTATGTAGTTTGTGTTGTGTGGTTTGCTATTATTTCTAACTCAGGATGTCCTCTCTCCTCATCAAACCATAAATCTGCTTTTAGCACTAAGGTTCCCAGGTGAAACCTCATTAGGCTGTGTTCTGCAGGTTTAAAAATTGGCCTATTCATTTCAACTTTCAAGTTGAGTTTATCTTAGTGTCTTAATGTGAAAGGGCCACCATCTAAAGCTAAACTCATACTGCATTATGACAAGCACTGTTGGAGTACCAGTGCACGGCTTTCAGTATGGTACACATGTGTCATTTTGAAATTGTGATGTGGTGTGGTCTTTAAAAGAATGCCTTAAATATAAACACAGTGATTTAGCAGGTCAGAGTAAGGCGTAAGGCTTCCACCAAGTTCATCTCAAAACAAGTCAGTGTAACACAAACACAGCTTACTTAGTTTGCCTTTAAAAGCTTTGTCTAGGACATGGTGTATGGGGGAAGAAAAACATCACTGTGTTTCTTCTCTGACTAGTTGCTTTGGAATGGTGTCGCTGTTAATGTGATGGGTCGAGGCCAGAGCGCCCTGATGGCTGTTTATTTTAACCAGAATGCCAGCCAAATGTTTATTCCACTGACACTGAGCAGACATAAGAGCTTTTGAACCGATGTCTCTTTAACACTGCAAAAAAGGTGTGTCTGAAAACAAGATAAAAAGATTGTTAAATAAGCTTTGTAAGACATCTTTATCTTGTTGTAAGAGTTAATTTCTGATTTTAACATGCTTATTTCTAGATTTAACAATCTTAATTTAAGAAATCTTGTCAAGTGAAATTGTCTGTCCATGCAGCAAGATCATTTCCCTCAGATTTAGTGATTTAATGTTTTTAGACACCCATTTTTTGCAGTGCAGAGAAAAGCCAAATTCCCTGGACTTCCCCTGTGCTGTAGTTTGCCTCTGTAAAGCAGTTTTATTTATTAGTACATTAAATAAGAACTGATCATGAACTTTAAATGTCTGAGTGAAACTATTCTACTACTATATCTATTAGAAATAATGGATAACAATGGATAATAACTAATAACTAGAAAATTTCCTCTATGGAAATTTTGAAAGGGCCACGGGGGCTACTGCCGGTGTGTGTACATGAGATTCTTCAGAGATTTCAAACTATGCCCTTTAACCTCAAAATGTGTGTGTGTGTGTGAGAAACATGTATGTGGAGGAGTGTGCGCGCATACGCGCGCATTTGTGTTTGTGTGTGTGTGTGTGTGTGTGTGTAGCGAAAATCGCATAAAGTTACCCGTGTGTGTGTGTGTGTGTGTGTGTGTGTGTGTGTGTGTGTAATTAAAATCACATAAAGTTACCTGTGTGTGTGTGTAGCGAAAATCCCATAAAGTTACCTGTGTGTGTGTGTGTGTGTGTGTGTGTGTGTGTGTGTGTGTGTGTGTGTGTGTGTGTAATTAAAATCACAAAGTGACCTGTGTGTGCGTGTGTGCGTGTTTGAAGCATGTGTATGCATGTGTGAGGAGTGTGCGCACTTACGCGCATGTGTGTGTGTGTGTGTATCTGTAACTGTAATCACATCAAAGATCAAAGGCAATCAGATCAAAGCAATCAACTGAATTAAGTGACACCTGTTAAAGTTCCGAAAGAGTGACAGCAGCCAGAGGTGGACTGAAATTTCTGGCCTCGAACAGAAAGCATTTTTGGCAAAACCATAATACCTATCATTGATCCGACTTCACTTTGAGCATCCCGAGTTCTTCCTGAACGTCTACATATGATTTTTTTTTGAGAAAAATAAAAAAAATAGCTTTGTTAGAGTGATCTAAAAAAACTGTTAATACTCGCTTTTGCCGAAATCTTCCTGCGTTTTTAATATGGGAGCCAATGAGGCTGTTGATGCGTGTTGGTGGCACATCTTTGCGTCGTACGCCCAAACTATAACTCTGACAGCAGGATTGTGAGTGAGAAGACAAATTTTCCTACGTTTCTATGTATAAATAATTTCTGTAGAGTGGAATTTGCGGCCTGGAGCGCAGTTTTAAAATGTATTTTTTGACAATTTTTTCTCTCCCTCTACACTCTGGCGATGATGTCACACACTGTGACACAAACATTTCGTGCAATACACACCCATTATAATCTCAGAATTTCTCCAAAAATGATCATGGTCGTTGAACAGGGATTGATAAAAAACTATATGACCTATCGAAACTTGGATTAATACACCGATACACAAGACTTGTGTCTACTGTTTAAAGTTTAAATGGAGTCTCTAGGTGAAATTATGCCGGAGAAGTAGACGTTTAAAAATCTCAAATTATTGTTCTTTTTCGCTTATTTTTTGTCGCCTGTCCCATTCATTTCAATGCAAAATTTTGGGCAGTTTTTCTTTGCTTGCGTCGCGAAAAATTAATATTCCGTAGAGAAAAGTAATAGCACACCGATCCCGATCAAACCGCACGTTTTGATATATAATTTGTCCTGCAACTCTTCAAGTTGTAGGACTAGTAGCGGGATGAAATTGCGTCCGGAAGAGGAATACGAAAAAATCCACAGTATAACAGTAGTGCTCGGTGCGATTGCCCCGAGGCCCTAATAAGTACTAGCATCAACTGGTTGTGATTTTTTTAATTATTATTATTATTTTTTTTTTTACAAATTGTTAAACTAAATTATTAAGTCATGGGTTGGGACTCTACAATATCACTGAACAATCTTACTAGAATCATAGTAGGTTACCTTCTAAGTGGAGTCTATACCAGGGGGAGGCAACCTGAGGCCCCGGAGCCACATGTGGCTCTTCAGGCCGTCTGCAGTGGCTCCCTGTGTCTGTGACAAAATAATTATATGAAATGAATTACTGTTTTCTTTACATTTTTATTTATCATTGGCTTTGGCCAATTGGAATTTGTAGGCCTATTCTTCAATTGTAAAAATACGCAGCTAATACGTATCATGGCATTAAAAAGTCAACTAAAATCTGCATCATAGCTTACGAAACGTACGGAAGTCTACGGCCCGGTGCCTTAACCTCTACATTTTGTCAACTTCAAGTCAAGTTTTGAGTTTTTCTAGCTAGGCAAGCTTTTGATTCCAAATTTCCTGAGATAATTATTCAGTGTCCAGCCTCTTATTTGCACTTTGGCCTTTGCTGTATTCTTCATATTAATAAATGTTCATTATGGCCTATTAGTCATGTTGATAGGCTCATTTATACTTAGTCAGGCTGTTTTATCTTGAATGTTAGGCTCAAAATAAGTTTTGCGGCTAGATTCCAACATTTTTTCTCTTTTTTTTGGCCACCAATGGCTCTTTTTTTAGTCAAGGTTGCAGACCCCTGGTCTATACCAATGTTTTGTCAACGCGGTGATTTAAAAAAACATGGAAGATAGCTAAACACCATTCATCTACATGCATTTCCCTCACTGGTTTAGCACAAAGCGGGTTCAAAATCAGCAAAATAGCTCTTGTATGATGGCTGCAATCCACTTATTGAGCATGCTGCTTCACTAGAGCAGTGGGACACATCAGTCCCAAACAGAACAAAGGTGTACATGGTGAGAGGCAATTGGAGACAGATTACACTTCCACCCTTTGATTTTTCTTATTCACTTATGACTTGTGTCTAATGGACAAAGTGCCAGTTCAGCCCTTTGTAAAATATCCATCACATCATTAATCTCAGAATGAACCAGACCACAAAATCAGGCCTAAATGATGAATTGTCTTTAGTGCAGAAATTCAGTGGAAGTCCACTTCTTGCAAATAGATACAGATTACACTCACTGTTAATTATTTCTCAGTAAACTAGGTAGCTTGTTAGTTGTCAGTTCAGTTAAAAGTAGTAACAACTCAAATAGAAAGCTTTGGCATGTTAAATAGTATTTACAGAATGGGGCCCCAGTTGTTCACTGACTCATAATTGGCCCTCACATGGTTCACTAAATATAGAAATCCTGCAGCACCTGTTGTCTCTGGTGTGTGATAGAAGGGCAAGGCCATTTGTTTTAGAGATTAAAGGGGTAAAATTGCTGTTGCGGTGAGTGGGACTTCCTAAAGAAAAGTCTATCAAGCTGTTTTAAGGCTTTGAGCAGTGGTGCAAAGTTCATTTATTGTATTTCAATTCAAGATACTTGTACTTAACTTAAGATTTTCAATTTATACTACTTTTATACTACGTTTTCTGCTATATTTCAGAATAAAAGATCTTACACCACTGCATTTATTCAACAATTCTAGTTCAGATTAACAAGTGAAGATCTAAAAAGACATATGGCAGCTCAGCTATGGGCATCGGTGCATTGAATTAAAAATTAAAAATGACTTGGATGTATGATGGGTATGGGATGGGATACAGATGAACGAAATGCTAATCCAGAAGCTCCTTTTTTTATATCAACAATATTCTTAGTAGAACATTTTGGAAAAAAAATAACATTAGAAACAATTGAATACAAAATACATTTACTTTGTGGAAAAATGTAAAGAAAAGAGGAAAATAATATCATTATATAATAATACACGGTTGCTCATGAAATTGGAATAATATTTTTTTTTATCTCGGTCCATTTAATCTCGACAGATAAAGTGTTTATCTTCTCAAAACTTTATTAATCAATCTCTTCCAATCATATCACAATGAAAATGAAAACACTATTTACAGAGGATCTTGTCTGAAAACTAAATGATTCCAACTTTATGGGAGACTGTTTATATTATTATAATACAGGTTTCTGTCCTTCATTTTGGGATGGGTTGACTTGGGTCTGTTAATCGTTAATCAATTAATGGAAGGAGATGTTGATCGAATGTCCTTTGCACAGTTACAGCAATGTTTGTGGTTGCTTTCAGATAATGACTGACAGTAAATGGGAAGTAGATAAGAGGACCTCCGACAAACATGGAACTGTACTTTATTGACATAATAGATTGTGTTTGATGGAAAGAAAACATGTATTCGACACCTCTAAAACGTTGCAATTAGATCAGTGGTTCTCAAATGGGGGTACGTGAAGGCACTCCAGGGGGTATTTTAGGAAAATATCAGTATACGTTCATAAAAATAATTGTATATTCAATAGGCTATTCCATTTCATGATCCTAAAAACCCAGAGTGTCCCCCATACCAGGATGGTTCGACCCAACCTGTCATATGACACCTGGCATCACCTGTCAATCACTTGAAGACTCAAAGATGGAGTCGTGGTTGAAGCGTAGCAGTTATAGTTTTAAATTGTTATATGCTCACTGTTTTTACCACATTAGTTTGAATCACTACATTTTAGTGATGAGAAATAAATTTAGTCATGGATTATTAACATTTAAAATGTTTGAAATAGATGGGGTTTTTTTTCAAATGTTTGAATTCTGTATGTGTTTATCAATTCCAAAGTTTAATAAATCAGACACTGATGGCACAGCGCTCTGTTTTTAAGTATTTTTTTTTCAACCAAAAATGCTTTAGGGGGTAAAATATTTCACAGGGGGTACATCACTGAAAAATGGTTGAGAACCACTGATTTAGATGATTCAGGAGATGACTCTTATAATAAGAAAATGGGAACTAGAAACTAATGTGATAACAGAGGATGAAGAGTGGAAATGTACACCTGTAATTCTTTATCTGGCTGAATAGAATAATGCCTAGAAAAGTGTTTCATCTCATGTATTTGTCTTCTCTTCTAGTATAATGCTGCACACCATTTGATGAATGTGAAAGTGTATGTAGGGTATATAGTGATTTTATTTGTATTTCTGTGTCATTGTTTTTTAAAATCTTGTTTCATTTTTTAATAACTCAGTTTTTGTCTCTTGAGCTGCTGTAACAAAGGAATGTCCCTGCAGTGGTATCAATATTTATTTATGGATTTATTTTATTAATTTGGCCCTTTGATCCTATCACTCTATTGATAATACTTCTGTATTGTTATTGTTGTGGAATTCTGAATGCAGGATTTGTCTTTTGTTTTGTTTGTTTATTTATCTTTTTGTTGTGTGTGTGTGTGTGTGTGTGTGTGTGTGTGTGTGTGTGTGTGTGTGTGTGTGTGTGTTTGTTTGTTTGTTTTTTCTTGTAATTTCCTTTTTCTTTTTGTGTGGTCCACCGGCTATTGATACCGTACGTGGGGTGGATGGAATAAGTGTGAGAATGAGTTTAGTATTACTACAACAAAAATGAAAATAAGGAATTTTGTGGAATTAATTACAGATTGCTACATTTGTAATGAGGTTCACTGTGTATGAGGCAATTTCTCTTGGTTTATTTCACTTTATTTCAATTCAGCATTAACAAACATAGAGATGGTGCTGGACCCTAAAGCCATAGAGGACCATACTCCACTGTGCATCCATGGGGGAACAATCAACCAAGTCAGCTCTTATAGGTGGATTACCTGTACTTCCTGCGTAGACTCAGGGTGTTTGGTGTCAGCCAGAGAGTTATGTTCTTATTTTCAGGCGGTGTTAGAGAGTATTCTGAGGTATGGGATGTCTGCTTGGTATGGTAACCTTTCTGTCCAGCTGAAATCAAAAGTTGGCCGTCTTATTGAAGTAGATATGAAGGTGATGGGGAGGTCTGAAAAGCTCCCCATGCAGTCCATCTACAAGCAGTCTGTGTTCAGACAAGCTGAGAAAATCTTGTCTGACCAGACACATATTCTGCACACAGAATACCAGCTTCTACCATCAGGTAGACGCTTCAGAGTCCCCACTTGCAGGCTGAACCATTTTAGGAATTCATTTGTGCCCACCTTAATTAAGATCCTAAATGTCCCCAGGTCCAAACAAACAATTGTACTATTGATCATGACCCATGGTATAATACAGTGGGCGAGGGAGGGTTTGGGCGGGTCTGTGTGTGTATGTTTCTTGTATAGTGTGTATATATGTGGCCTTTGGCCTATATGTATGTATTGTCTGTACCAAGGTTATAATAGTGTTGGATTTTTCATTAGATTTTTTGTTTTCAAATTCATTTAGTTTTAATTAGTTTTTATAGTGAGTTTGCTAGTTTTAATTAGTTTTTATTTTTAAGAAAATGCTTAGTTTTAGTTTAGCTTTTATTAGTTTTAGTGTTAATTTTAGTTTTTTTGTAATGGGGTATTTTTTGGGTGCGAGATTCAATAAGGTAACAATAATGTTGCCTTTATATCCTTTGTCTGATCCATCTCAGCCCCAATAAGTTTATTAAGTCATAAAACTAGTTAGATGAAATAGGTTTCATATCAACCAAAAACGTTTACGTATATAAAAAGTTGACAAAGATGAAAACTGAGGACATTTTCACTCTAATTTTAGTTAGTTTTGTAACCCCAAAATACAGTTTCGCTTAGTTATCGTTTTTTCAAAATCTCTCATTTTTATTTTTATTTCAGACAACGAAAATGTTTTGTTCAATTCTAGTTTTCCTTATTTCGTTAGTTTTCGTTAACTATAATAACCTTGGTCTGTACCTGTGCTGTTAAAGCAGCTTTATATGACAGCATTGGAGTCCAAGACAAATTTCCTTCCAAGGAAAATTAAGTGTATCTTATCTTATCCTAACAAAATTAAAAAAAAAACCTCTTTGGATTGCTGGGGTAAATCCTGATCTAATGGTGGTGGTGTAAATGGTAAATGCTTGTCTGAGCTTCCGCCAAGCTCTCCAGAGACCCCGGGCAGAGAAGGGAGTAGACTAATAGACCAGAGAGTTAATAAACGGACTCCTCGCTGTGTTTGCAGTGCGTGGATGGATGCAAGTGTTTACAGCCTCAGTAGCCTCGGCGCACATTGCTGAAGCATAAAGCCAAACTGACAGACGCACAGCCGCGCTTCACACGGACTATAGCGGCTGCGGTGGGAGAGGCAGACGGGAGAGAAGAAGATGTCAGTGAAGAAAAGAATAAGCGCTAAGGCGGAATCCAGAAAATGCGCGGCGCGTTTCTGGAAGCTCTTTCCCCATCTTTTACTGTGGCTGTCTCTGGTCGCGTACGCAGCGCTGGGTGCGCTCATGTTCGAGCACATTGAGGGAAGCAGCAAGTCCTCCACTCAGCAGGAGTACCACGACTTCCTGGGTCAGATAGTCAGCAAGGTCGAGAACCTCACCAGTAAGTGGTCAAGTGGACGTTTTATGTTTTTTGATTCAATCTGAGGGGTCATTATTTCCTCTCCAAAGCCTGTGGATGTTGTTGGAGCTAGTTTATCCTTGCTTACACACACTCAAATCAGAAATGACACACAGGGAGTGAAACCTGACTCTCATGGAGCAAAACTTCATAACTTCATCCAAATGTCAACAACCATTAACTATATTCTCAGTCAAACACAATACACGCAAGTGCACAACACTTACACTTTTCTACATTAGACACACACAACTTAATGTAATTTCCTTCAACATACCACTCATATTAGTATTTGTTCAACAGTTTGTCAGGTGCATAGACATTTAGGAGTTTTATTGTAACTTTACCAATCAGGCATAAGCACTGTACAAAGTCAACAGATGACAGAAACAGAAACAGAAATGGAAGATAATGTTTTGAAAGGAGAAAGATAGAAAGTGAGGATGAGGGGATGACCTGGAGAAGGATGAGATAGCAGAAGAGGATCTCTCTCTCTCTCTCTCTCTCTCTCTCTCTCTCTCTCTCTCTCTCTCTCTCTCTCTCTCTCTCTCTCCATATACGGTATATATAAAGTATGGCATATATGAATTGGATTTTTTTTTCATTATCTTTCTTAGAATCCATAATGATAACTGCATAATGAGCATAATGAACTACATGTTAAAATATATATCTAAATGCACTTGTGCAATGCCCTCTAGACCACATGATATAGATCTTATTTATTTATTTGTTGTTTACACTTAAAGAAAAAACATACAATCATAAAAATAGAACAGTACAAGAAACAGATAAAATGTGCAGTAAAGATCAAAAACCCCAAAGGGCTTATAAGCCACCCTCCCTCTTAAACCTATAAACAACTAGACTTTACTTAAATTACATAGTTAGATGAAAATAAAAAAATGCAATAAAAAAAAAAAATGATACAAAGGTGATTAGAACATCTGTAGGGATTTTTTGAGCTTGATCTCAAATGTAATGATTATGTTAGTTTGTTTATGTCGTTCCAGAGCACCGCACCTTGATAAACAAATTTGGTAACAGAGGTCCTATATATAAGTCATTCTTTCTTTTTGTAAGATGTGCATGATAATGATAATTAAACTCAAAGTAAAAATTGTAAATAGTTGCGATTGTTTAAATAATGGTTTAGTTGGGGCTAAATAAGAAGAGTTGGTGGCAGTTCTTACAAAGAATTTCTGAAATCTATGGATTGCAAGTCCAGCATTTGCTTTAGCAATAAGGGAATCAAAGTTCTTGTCATTGACAAAGAGGTTTGTATCATCAGCAAATACTATAGGTGACATTATACTTGAAGCATTGGCAAGATCATTAACATATATCAAAAACAACAAGGGTCCGAGAATGGACCCTTGTGGAACACCACATTTTAGTTCTTCTAAGTAGGACCTAATAGAAGAGGAAATGTTCTATGTGTGTCTTATTGATTGATTGAGCACGGCAGTGTGTAACTGGTTCAAACAGAGTCTGTGTCATACGGTGACAAAATCAGGTTTTTATAGATAATTGTATAGTTTTGAATGAAGTATATAATTTTGCAAATTATCTGAAATATCCTGCTATTTGTGTGTGTGTGGTTTTGTGAATTGTGAATTGTTTTGACAAATACATCCATGTTTTCGAAAATTGTGTTGAAGCAATGAATAAAACAAAACAAAACAATGCAGAAAAGAAAAGAACATCTGGAATGGTTTCTACATTACGTATATATCCTAACATTTATTTTTTATTTTCAGACAACGCCTCCTACACACATGAAAAAATAGTGGAGGAAGTGGAGAAAAAGATGAAGGAGTTCAAGTCCATATGGCTCCAGAGTCCTAAAAGATGGGACTTTTTTGGCTCCATGTTCTTCTGCTGCACTGTGTTTACAACAGTTGGTAAGTCCACAGGATGATATATACTGTGGTTGGCAGTGTATTTGTTTATGGAGGACATTTAAAAGGACTTTACTTCCTCCTCAAGGTTTGTTAGGTTTCTGCACTGAACAAGTTCACTGTAAACCTCCTTTGGCATTTATTTTTAAGCATGTTTAAACTAAATAGACATGTTTCTTGTCAAGCCATTAACTCAGAACTATCATCATCTTTTGTGTCAACTCGGTTTTTTTTTGGCTAAAGAGAAATTTTAAGTCATCAGTAGATCCTGTCCTGTCCAGCAAGCTCAATAAATATCAAATCTATAGCAGCTTCCTGTGACTGTTGTTTAGTTCATTATTTGCACATTTAAGAGAAAAAGTTATAGTATAGCTAAGTTGCCTTCAAAATTTGTTGTACAAATCATAGACTGTATATAAATAATGGACATAGTCACCGTGACGTCACCCATTGGTTTGTGGCGCGTTGAAAGCATCGAGTTCAGCGTTACACTCGTCGCCATCTTGCGTCGCCATCTTGTTTCCGATATGGGGAGCAGACCATATCTGGACTGTGGAGGAGCGAGACGGATCTGATCACTGACTACAGCCTCTCTACACCTCAACCTGACTGAGAGATGCTGCTAATCCATGTTAGCATTAACTGGAGCATTAACTGGGATGTTAGTTTTGGCTAGCAAAAAAACAAAAACAAAATGTTCGTTACTTACCTCAGAAAACTGAGCAGTGACTCCTTGGAGTTTTTGTAACGAGACATTTTTACTGAACAAAACCTTCAAATAAACTGTCATTAAGGGAAAATACAGTGAAAGGGTCAAAGTTATGAGACCAAATCGGCAAACGTCCTCTTTTCTATCTATATAACATTATATATAACTTTATTGACACATTGCCATGGCTACGCATTGCTCTGCTTCTCTCTTTTCAGTAGAATGCAGCTTAAGGCACTTCCTGGTTTGCCTCCATGCTCAGAGACGGAGGTTGCCGCCTGGTAGACATATGATTTGTCACTAATTGTAAGCTAGCCCTAGCTAGCAAGCTTGTGTCAGTTTTTGATTTGCTGGGTAGTGCAATAGACGTGTTTAAAATGAATATGGTTATGCTTAAGCAATAAAACTATTATGTGAGGGTTAGCTGTCTCCTGGGTGAAATTCACAGGAAACGAACAGCCGTTTTGACATGAAATGAGAGAGGTGGAATCACCCAATCCAAGGTGGGCCGCTTCTCCAAAATAAACAGAAAATGAGTAACTAATTCCTGTGTTGGAGCACGGAGAAGAACCAATGAGCAGGGCGTATGGTAGAGAAACCACAATGATGAGAGGATCAGTCATCCCCCTCCTTTTATTCGCTGTTGGAGAGATAAGTTGGAGAGATGGAAGCAACTCCATCCACCAATGGGGTGCCTCTGATTAACATATGACATGCTTCTAAAACAGTCTATGGGTCAGTGTAGTTTTGTGGTTATCTGGTGACTGAGTCAAGTTGGGGGGAAATGGAGCCTGGGAAAAGCCACAAGCATCCACCAGTTTTCTGTTTATTGACCCCATGACCAGTCAAGAGAAGAAAGAAGAGCCAATGTCAGATAGGGTCCCTTTAATCAACATTTGCATTAGGAGTGAAAGTGTTTTCTAATTATATATTTTTTACTTCTCAGGAAGGCAGGGATCCAGTCCAGGTTTTTTTAGCAAGGGGTTCACACAAGCAGTTTTAAAATAATCAGGGACACAGCAATCAGACAAGGAACTGGTAAAAACAGAAAGCAAACAGGGCCCGACAACATGTAATACTTTTAGTTAAAATGTTGTTGGTATGATGTCAAGGGGGCTTGAAAACGCTCTCATATGTGTAACTGTTTCCAAAGTTCAAACAAGGTGATGGGATAAAACTGATTAAAACGGTATTGTTGTTAATGGAGGACATCAGAGTAGGTGGCACTGGGGATGATGCCTTGCTTAAGGGCACTTGAGTCCTTGACATCAATCCTGGGATTCGAACCGGCGACCCTCCTGTTACAAGCCAAATGTAATATAACAGTGTTTTAATTACAGCTAGGAATTGTGTTTACTTTTCGAACATGGATCAAACCAGTGGGTCATCAACGTCATTAGGAGTCATCCATAAGAATCCCAAAAAATGATTTGGAAAAAGTAATTAGTAGTTGTTAAGATACTTAATGTTGGACCCTGAATATATTTTGTCAGGGCATACATTGCAGGTGCAGAATGTTTGCATTACTTGCTAAATAAGAAAACTAACAAGCTTAGGACAGATTTATGGCGGCCTTTTTCCTTGTGTGGCTGGTGTGTCTCATTATCAACTGGCAGCTGTTTTTGGATGGTTGGAATATCTAAGGACTGACAGGCACATGGTTACTGCATGTATTGCATTACTCAATGCCCCATTCACAGTCCATCATAAGAACTGTCTTGTTGGTACAGTGTGGATGTGCTTATATGGTACCAGACACAGTATGTCTTTCTGGAGCAAAAATACAAGTGTTTCCCTCATATCAGCGTTACCTGATGTTTCACAAAACCTGCTTTCTGGAACACACCTCTGATAAAGCTAAATAGCCAACTGAGGGAGATCACTAATTATAGGTGATGACCCATTGTGTGCAAAGTTAAACTGTATTACTCTAATACTAATGCATCATTTGGGCTCAATACAGAACATAGCACACTATGGGAGACAGGGTTGGACGGAGACAAAATAATGGCATTTTTGGCCCGACTGGCCCACCCCAACTGTTGACACACCAACTATCTTAGCGCTCTATTTACCATGTAGATATACTAACCATATCACTCCACACTGCACTACATGTAGACCACAAAAGACAACCATCATCTCAGAGTATTGATCAAAACCCAGGAAGTCAGGATGGATAACTTTCACTCTTTGATATAAATACAATTACATGCAGCACAACAAAGCCAGCCTATAGGCCTGCAGGAAACACATTAACAGTGCAGGGTAAACTGTGTTGTTCACTGTAAAATTGTGTTCTCCTAAAGCTCAGGAAACAAATGTTTACATATCGAAAAAAGTTACCTTTTGGTGGGCAAATTACAGAAATGTCCTACTAGCACATTTAACACTGTCACACTAATATCATAACCTTCATGTCCAACTGCTGGTCTGTTCATCACCTCCAAATCTATCAACAACTGATCACGCTGGTACAGAGCCCTGAACTATGAAGCTGGATTTGAGGGTAAGCCAGGTAACTTCAGCTCTAACCCTGGGTTTTCAGTATCACAGAGGTGGTTCTCTTTTAATCTGGCTAGGTCACCATGGCTACTCATGCTGGGAAGATAACTTGGTCAGGACCAGGTTATATTCTCGATACGATATACATATCTATAAAAGCACTGCCTACTAACCAATCAATTCTGTTGGAAAATGGCACAATCTTTTTGGAAGATCCTGTGGACCTTGTTGCGTGAATAGTGCGAGGGTCTCTGAGGAGGGCAAAAGTTTTTCAACGCCGATATAACCTGTTAGAAACCCCGGGGAATTTTATATGACAAATACAGATTCTCAGCGGGGAAAAACAAGATATAAATGTATACGTGTATACGTCACCAAACGGAGCCGTGCAGTTACAGTAGAGTTACTGTATGTAACATAGTTACAGTAACAGTAGAGTTACTGTATGTAGCATAGCTACAGTAGAGTTACTGTATGTAACATAGTTACAGTAACAGTAGAGTTACTGTATGTAGCATAGCTACAGTAGAGTTACTGTATGTACATAGTTATAGTTACAGTAGAGTTACTGTATGCAACGTAGCTGCAGTTACAGTAGAGTTACTGTATGTAACATAGTTACAGTAACAGTAGAGTTACTGTATGTAGCATAGCTACAGTAGAGTTACTGTATGTAACATAGTTACAGTAACAGTAGAGTTACTGTATGTAACATAGTTATAGTTACAGTAGAGTTACTGTATGTAACATAGTTACAGTAACAGTAGAGTTACTGTCTGTAGCATAGCTACAGTAGAGTTACTGTATGTAACATAGTTATAGTTACAGTAGAGTTACTGTATGTAAGGTAGCTGCATGTACAGAAATGCCCTTTTCAAGTTTATTGTAATGCTAACATCAGTATGATAGTATTTTGTTCAAAATACCACTGTGCTTAAGTGCAGACCTTATATATATATATGTATAATATATATGTATAATTTGATGTGTAAGGACTTGGTGCATTAGTATGCCTGTTTCTTAGCTACATCATTAGTGGTAAGGGGAAGCCAGATAATAGCTAATGGCTTTGAAGCAAAAGGAAGACCACAACTCACCAAAGAAAGGGCACTCTCAGAAGAAAGTGCTTTTTAGCTCACCACAAAAAGCTTATTAGAGGTTGTTAGAGGTTAGACGCACATTGTTTTCTGGTTTGTTAGGAACTTCATCCATCTCTCTACAACAAGGATAGGGTTTATGGCGAGGCTTCAGGGCGTATATAGATCCATTACTGTCTGGCATCGTATCATTGTAGGAAAGTACACTGTTTGAAAACCTAGTATTTCTTGATAGATTGCAAGACATGAATTGTATGACCTATATGGCATGCATTGGCTTTTAGCATGCTTGAACTAGGTTGAGTGAAGATTCTTATGGAAAACTAGTATTCATTTCAAATTATGTGTTGACCTGCCGTTGGACCGTGCAGTGTGTATCTGGGTTTGTCATCATAAATCTTCTAAGCCCTTTGACATCAACACCATTGTCTTGCTCTGAAGTACCTTCAACCTTAACATGCACTTCTCATTCAATTCAATTTGCTTTATAAAGCCCAAAATCACAAATCAGGACTACAGTGGTGTGTGGTAAGCACTCTCACCTCATAGCATGGAGCTCCCTGGTTCAACTCGGACTTGTAACTCTCGCATGTTCTTCCTGTGCTCGCCTGGGATCTCTCCAAAAACATGCAGCTTAGGTTTAATTAGTGACTCTTAATTGCCCCTAGGACTGAATATGTAGTATAGTTAGCATACTATGAATACTATGTGTTGTATAGCATGTACACAGTACTATATGTATATGAAAGAGTATTTCTAATGTTTTTTAAATAAACAATGTCTGAAAATTTTAAAGTGCAGGATCTTATAATTGTGATTATTTATTATTCTAATAGCTCTTTTCTGAAGTTTAGTTATAGGGTCTACATTTCTTTTACAAGCATTTCCCCAGATTTTAGCACAGTATGACATATATGGCATTACAAGTGAACAGTACAATACTATATGCAGGCAGTTCTTATTTAACACATTCCTTATTTTATAAAGAATGACAATATATAATAAGAATGATAATATTAGAAAATTCCCTTTTAATATATACCACATGTACTATACTATAAGTTTAAGATCTATAATCACTTCCTCTTTCAATTTCAACACCATTTAACTTCAGTTTTATGTCACAGTTGGCCCTAATACCACCAAACATCACAAATTTAGCTTTATTCTCATTTAGTGCAAACTTATTAAGATTAAAGCATTTTTAACATGATCAACTTCTTTTCTATTGTATTTAATAAATGTTTCATGTTCTCCAAAATAACAAAATAAACAAACAAAAATCTAATAAATTGGTATGGTCTGCAAAAATTACTCATTTTAAACAACATTTTTGAACCCCATCAGTTTAGCTAATGCGCATATTTGGGGAAAAGGCATCTTATTTTAGATTTGTCAGCACCTCATGATGATAGCGCTCCAAATATTCATAGTCTCACACCTCTTGGCCATTTTCTGTATTATATGCAACTGATGATAACAGAGCTAAGTTCATCAAATTAGCTGGAAAGGCATGTGGCTCAGGAAAGCTGAAATAACAGATGACTTTAGGGTCATGTCACATCCATTATTGTGGCACCTCTTTGGTGTCAAATCACGTAACAAAATACATTTGTTGATGAGGCTAAAAATCAGTTGTGGTATTAGCCTCTGCTTTTATAATACCCTTTCAGAAGCACGTTGTTAAATTTATTCAGGCCATAAAATATCATACATATGGGTGAATTACCAACAAATAATAGCATGTCAGTCATTTAGCCAAAGATTAGCTTGAACTATTTATCCAGCTAGTTTTGTCTAATGGTGGCTGTGGGGCAACGTGAGCGAGGTAAATTGAGCCAATGATTCAGTGGTAAAAAAAAAAAAAAAAAAGGTAGATGAGATTTACCTGTAATCTTTGTTTGCCCTTCTTCGACCTTATCTTAAAGGTTTTAATGATTTTATTGACATCAAACTTCATCTCTAACTATTGTAACAGGAGGGTTCCATGTATGGTGGTTAGATCACTCTTTATTAAATGAGACAGCAGGATGGAGACAGATATCTTTAGTCAGCAGCACTTTACTCTTCTCCATGCTCAGGCAGCTTCAACACAACCAATCGTCAACACAATCAATCAGAACTAGCAAGTCAAGTCAATTTTATTTATATAGCCCAAAATCACAAATCACAGATTTGCCTCAAAGGGCTTTACAGACTGTACATGGTACGACACCCTCTGTCCTTAGACCCTCACATCGGCCAGGGAAAAACTCCTCAAAAAACCCTTTTAGCAGGGGAAAAAGAAGAAGAAACCTCAGGGAGAGACACAGAGGAGGGATCCATCTCCCAGGACGGACAGACGTCAATAGATGTCGTTCTACAGGGCAGATCAACAGAGTAGAATAGAGTAGATAGAGGTTGAAGGGGGAGAGGGAGGGAGGATAGAGAGGAGCAGCAGTTCTGGGAGGGGCACAGCAGCAGGTGGTGAAGCGCCACCATTGGCCAGTAGTGATGGTGAGTGTAGAGTGGACCAGGAGAGGAGCATTCCCATCTGGGGCCGAACCAGATCCACGGCAGTGAGAGCAGCAGGAGTGATGCCGAGCAGGACCACAGCTCCACACCCTGTGAAGAGAGAACAGAGAAAAGTGGAGTACTCTGGGAAAATACCAGCTTGTGTCATGTATTATTGGGACATCAGAGAGAGAGAGAAAAGAGGGGCCCGGTGCATCGTGTTCCCCGACACATTGGGCCTATAGCAGCATAACTAGGGGCTGGTCCAAGGCCTCAGCCAGCCCTAACTATAGGCTTTGTCAAAGAGGGAAGTTTAAAGTTTACTCTTAAATAAAGAGAGGGTGTCTGCCTCCTGTACTGAGACTGGGAGAGGAGCTTGATAACTGAAGGCTCTGGCTCCCAATTTAGTGAAAGGACTTTCGGAATCATAAGTAACGTAGAACTTTGGGAGCGTAGTGCTCTAGAAGGGTAATATGGCACTATGAGGTCTTTAAGATATGATGGTGCCTGACCATCTAGGGCTTTGTAAGTAAGAAGAAGGATTTTAAACTCAATTCTGGATTTTACAGAGACTTGGAATAAGGTAAAAGCAACAGAATCAGAAAAGCTGATTCAACAGGTGACTGTAACTGCTGATACTTGTGCAAATGTATATAATAAAACATAAATATAGTAAAAGTATAAATAGTAAATATGTAAATAAAATGAATGTAAATAATCTGTAAATGGTTGGCTGCTTACAATTTTTAAATATATTTTAACCACTTAACTCAA
Organism: Centropristis striata; assembly: GCF_030273125.1. Classification (NCBI taxonomy): domain Eukaryota; kingdom Metazoa; phylum Chordata; class Actinopteri; order Perciformes; family Serranidae; genus Centropristis; species Centropristis striata. The sequence continues at coordinate 26,647,508 of NC_081536.1, read as the reverse complement.
CTCAAATTAATTATTGTAATATCTGAACCTTATATTATTATGTATTTCCATGATATATTACTTATTTATTTGGTTTCATTTGGTGTTGTTGCTCTTCTTTTTCTTCTCTTTGTCCTACTATGATGTAATGAAAAGGGACAAGCAAGCAGCTGCCGTCTCTTTCATATTCGTCCATATTTAAAATGGATGATTTTACTTTTCCGATGTGTTTCCCAAAACTATGCAAGTCTAAACTGCTGCTACTGAGGGGAAACTCACAGCAGTCAGGCAAAACAACTGCTCATTCTAGTGGTTTGACTAACACATATACAATCCAGCTTAACAGCAACAACATTTAACAAAAGTGCAGCAGCTGTGCAGAGTGTTTTCATTTCAGAAGCTTCAGTAATCCTAAACTCAACAAATTTACAAAATGGGCATTTAGATAAGCACATCAAAACATCTGGCCGACTCACTGTAATGTGCTTAATAACTTTAACATCAACATGTAACATGTAAATATTTATTAACCTTCTCACCGTCTGCCACACACATTGTTTCCTGCAACTACAAAAAAGGCTTAAAATGTTTACTTCCTGTGTGTTCCCAGTGCCCCTTGATTTCTTAAAACACTGCTCTTCACAAGACAGTGAAACTATGCCCCCTGCTGTCTAAAGTCTGTCAAAGAGTCTTTGTGTCCCTGGATTGTGGTTGTAGCCAAGGTTATAATAGTTTGGGATTTTTCATTAGTTTTTCATTTTGTTGTGATTTTTTGTTTTCAAATTCAGTTAGTTTAATTAGTTTTTAGAGTGAGTTTGCTAGTTTTAGTTAGTTTAGATTTTTTTTTTAATGCTTAGTTCTAGTTTAGTTTTTATTAGTTTTAGTGTTAGTTTTAGTTTTTTTGTAATTTGTTGGGTGCCAGATTCAAAAAAGTCACAATAAATGTTTATTGTTTAACCTTTATTTCCTTTGTCTGATCCATCTCAGCTCCAATAAATGTAATAAGTCATAAAACCAGATGGATGAAATAGATTTCATATCAACCAAAAAGGTTTACATATGAAATGACAATGACTTGACAAAGATGAAAACTAAGGATATTTTCACTATCATTTTAGTTAGTTTTAGTAAGTTTTGTAACCACACAAAACAGTTTTCAGTTAGTTATCGTTTTTTATAGTTTTTATTTTTATTTCAGTTAACGAAAATGTTTTTGCAATTCTAGTTTTTGTTATTTCGTTAGTTTTCGTTAACTATAATAACCTTGGTTGTAGCAGGCGCCCCCTATAAACTACTATAACTTGAGAGATACAGGATGTCATTGTTTCCATTTCCATCTCTGTTTACCCACTACTAAGTAAGTAGTAGTACCTGATACTTACAACATACTTAAAGTATTAAAAAAATATCCATCTATCATTATTTCTGTAAATGATTTTCTAACTAATTATAAGATACTTACAGTAGGCTCTGCGTCATTTGTCCTTTTCTCAAAATACCCCATAGGAACCCAGTATAACTTTCTTCTCCTTTCCTCTAAAACTCCTGATTATACTCCCATGTTCTGCTGTTGCTACATTTAAGTGAAAACTTAAAAACTTTAACTTTAAGTCTAATTGCAGTAACTATACAAAGGGTAAAACTTCGAAAAACTGCTTTAAAGTTTTTTAATGTTTTTAAACTGGCCAGCCAAATGGGTTATAGTTTGGTAAGTGATATACCACTTATTTCTACATGTATTGATGAATATTTATGCTCAAAAATCATGATTTATTTGACCTTTGACCCCAAAAATGTAGTAACTGGACTCTGGTTTTGCATTGCTGTGAAAGGTTCTAATAGTAATGTTGTTGTCTTCTTTCACCTTTTTATATTTAGTTTTCAGTGAATAAACATTTTCAAATTGATTTTGTTATCAGTGTGTTTAAAAGTGCTTAAAAGGTCATTCAAAGACTATTTTAGACTTAATATCAAAAAGCAATGTTAAATTTTAGTCTTAATCACTATAATAATTTCCCTATCAATACAAGACTAGAAATACAAGACTACACTACATATATATATATACATATATATATATATATATATATCCATCCATCCATTTTCCTCCGCTTTTCCAGGGCCGGGTCGCGGGGGCAGTAGGATAAGCAGGGCATTCCAGACGTCCCTCTCCCCAGCCACAATGTCCAGCTCCTCCTGGGGGACCCCGAGGCGTTCCCAGGCCGGGAGAGAGATGTAATCCCTCCACCGTGTTCTGGGTCTTCCCCGGGGCCTCCTACCAGTTGGACGTGCCCGGAACACCTCTAACAGGAGGCGCCCGGGAGGATCCTTACCAGATGCCCAAACCACCTCAGCTGACTCCTTTCGACGCGAAGGTGCAGCGGCTCTACTCCGAGCTCCCTCTGGATGTCTGAGCTCCTCACCCTATCTCTAAGGCTGAGCCCAGCCACCCTACGGAGGAAACTCATTTCAGCCGCTTGTATCTGCGATCTTGCTCTTTCGGTCACTACCCAAAGTTCATGACCATAGGTGAGGGTTGAAACATAGATGGACCGGTAAATCGAGAGCTTTGCCTTCCGGCTCAGCTCCTTCTTCACCACGACGGTCCGGTACAACGCCCACATCAAACCGCCTGTCCATCTCAAGTTCCATTCTACCCTCACTCGTGAACAAGACCCTGAGATACTTGAACTCCTTCGCTTGAGGCAGTACCTCTCCCCAGCCAGAGGGGGCAGTCCACCGTTTTCCAGCAGAGAACCATGGCCTCAGACTTGGAGGTGCTGACTCTCATCCCAAGCGCTTCGCACTCGGCTGCAAACCGCCCCAACGAGTGCTGGAGGTCCCAGCTTGATGAAGCCAAAAGAACCACATCATCTGCAAAAAGCAGAGATGCAATTCTTAGGTCACCAAACCGAATCCCTTGCTCCCCTCGGCTGCGCCTTGAGATCCTGTCCATGAAAACCACAAACAGAATCGGAGACAAGGGGCAACCCTGGCGGAGGCCAACACCCACTGGAAACGTGTTTGACGTTGTGCCAGGTATGCGGACACAGCTCTCACTTTGGTTATACAGGGACCGGATAGCTCGTAGCAACGAGCCCGGTACCCCATACTCCCGCAGTACCCCCCACAAGACTCCCCGAGGGACACGGTCGTAGGCCTTCTCCAAGTCCACAAAACACATGTAGACTGGATGAGCACGTCCCCAGAGCTAGCCGCTGGAGCTGGGGGTCAGCACGCCCAGGTACCCACCTTCTCCTGCTGCCCGACTCACACTGCACCCAACCCCTATGCCCTATGCCCTACTCTGCGGGGGGTGGGCCCACAGGTCATCTTCATGGGTCCGCTTCATAGGGGTCTTTTGAATCGCTCTTAGTCTAGCCCCTCCCCTGGAACCACTTTGCCATGGGAGACCCTACCAGGAGCTATTGCTCCCGACAACACAGCTCCCAGTATCTCTGGAGCACACAAACCCCTCCACCACGATAAGGTGGCGATTCTTGAAGGATATATATATATACAGTGGGGAGAACAAGTATTTGATACACTGCAAATTTTTCAGGTTTTCCCACTTGCAAAGCATGTAGAAGTCTGTAATTTCTATCATAGGTACTCTTCAACTGTGAGTGATGGAATCTAAAACAAAAATCCAGAAAATCACATTGTATGATTTTTAAATAATTAATTTCCATTTTATTGCATGAAATAAGTATTTGATACATCAGAAAAACATAACTTAATATTTGGTACAGAAACCTTTGTTTGCAATTACAGAGATCAGACGTTTCCTGTAGTTCTTGACCAGGTTTGCATACACTGCAGCAGGGATTTTGGCCCACTCCTCCATACAGATCTCCTCCAGAGCCTTCAGGTTTCGGGGCTGTCGCTGGGCCATACAGACTTTAAGCTCCCTCCAAAGATTTTCTATTGGATTCAGGTCTGGAAACTGGCTAGGCCACTCCAGGACCTTGAGACGTTTCCTACGGAGCCACTCTTTAGTTGCCCTGGCTGTGTGTTTTGGGTCGTTGTCATGCTGGAAGACCCAACCATGACCCATCTTCAATGCTCTTACTGAGGGAAGGAGGTTGTTGGCCAAGATCTCACGATACATGGCCCCATCCATCCTTCCCTCAATACGGTGCAGTCGTCCTGTCCCCTTTGCAGAAAAGCATCCCCAAAGAATGATGTTTCCGCCGCCATGCTTCACGGTTGGGATGGTGTTCTTGGAGTTGTACTCATCATTCTTCTTCCTCCAAACACGACGAGTGGAGTTTAAACCAAAAAGTTCTATTTTTGTCTCATCAGACCACATGACCTTCTCCCATTCCTCCTCTGGATCATCCAGATGGTCATTTGCAAACTTCAGACGGGCCTTGACATGCGTTGGCTTGAGCAAGGGCACCTTGCGTGCACTGCAGGATTTTAATCCTTGACGGCGTAGTGTGTTACTGATGGTTTTCTTTGACACTGTGGTCCCAGCTCTATTCAGGTCATTGACCAGGTCCTGCTGTGTAGTTCTGGGCTCATTCCTCACCTTCCTCATGATCATTGATGCCCCACGAGGTGAGATCTTGCATGGCGCCCCAGACCGAGGGAGATTGACCGTTGTCTTGAATTTCTTCCATTTTCTAATAATTGCACCAACAGTTGTTGCCTTCTCACCAAGCTGCTTGCCTATTGTCCTGTAGCCCATCCCAGCCTTGTGCAGGTCTACAATTTTATCCCTGATCTCCTTACACAGCTCTCTGGTCTTGGGCATTGTGGAGAGGCTGGAGTCTGGTTGATTGAGTGTGTGGACAGGTGTCTTTTATACAGGTAACAAGTTCAAACAGGTGTAGTTAATGCAGGTAATGAGTGGAGAAAAGGAGGGCTTCTTAAAGAAGAACTAACAGGTCTGTGAGAGCCAAAATTCTTACTGGTTGATAGATGATCAAATACTTATGTCATGCAATAAAATGCAAATTAATTATTTAAAAATCATCTACTGCGATTTTCTGGATTTTTGTTTTAGATTCCATCACTCACAGTTGAAGAGTACCTATGATAGGAAATTACAGACTTTTACATGCTTTGCAAGTGGGAAAATCTGAAAAATCAGCAGTGTATCAAATACTTGTTCTCTCCACTGTATATCCAAATCAGACTGTTGTAAGTGAGCTTACTCAATCTGCTTTGGTTTTGAGTTGGATTTTGTAGGTACTGCAATTTTTTTACAATTATTTCTCTGAAATAAAGCAAAATTGAAATCTAAAACTTTGTCACAAGATAAAACAGACATCAAGGAGTTCATTTTTAGTTACAACTCAATTTCGCCCAAAAATGTAGTTACTGCAGTTAGACTTTGTAGGGCAGTATAGGCTACAGTGATAGTGGTTGGACAACTCAATAGGCCATAGCTTTCAGATATAGCTGCTATCAAGCTAGTGCAACCACAGTAAGTCAGTCTGAGCTGGTATAGTTTACATATTTAAGAGCAGACTTCAAACTTTACTTTTTGCTAAAGCTTCTAGTTAAGGATGGCTCATGCCTGCCTTTCGATTAATCCCATAGTTATGCCACTATAGACTCATCTGTAAGCATTCATTTCCATTAATATATATTAATAATTTGACTTCCTCCTGAAGTGCTTTCTCATCTCTCAGGTTTCCACGGATCGTGGTGGGGGTCTGGATCTGCTGTTGGGCTTGTATCACTATTATCATTATCAGTCATGTTTTTATTATAATTATTGCTATTATACTGCTGTTATAATTTTCATGAAGAAATTAGAAAAAGAAAAAAAATTCTACACTTTTTCCATGCCTGTAACACTTCAGCCTTCAACTTACAGGATAATTACCTGACACTTACCATGTAAGTGCTCTTAACTTGTAATATCCTCATATGAATTAGTACATATAAATAGTAACTGGTTCCTACTGGTACCAGGGGTACTTGTACTTACCCCTCCCATACTATGTCCCTTGACCTGTCTCATATACAGCTTGTTATAAGGCCATTATAAGGCATTGAGATCGTTCTCAAACGTAATTAGTAATTATTGAAAGTGCTGTGGAAGTGATGAATGGTGTCACTACATTATTCATGACAACATCAAAAATAACTATCATCATCATCATCATCATCAAACCTCTTACTCGTGGTAACATTATAATGAGCAACAGTGCTCAAATAATTCTATCATGTCTTCAAAGAACCTTTCTTACTGAAGTGAGCAAGCCCAGCATGTTATTTAGGCTGGAAGCTGGTTGTAGACCTGATGGTTAATACTTCTGGAGAGGACATAAAACATTAAGCACATGCAGATCATCATTAAATAACCAAAAACCATGTCAGGGCCAGGGGTAGGTCTACACTAAGGTACTCTATTATATAATAGCTTAACCCTTACCATCTTTATCCATTGGTCAACAATGCTTTTGTCGATTAAACGTACGTTTGCACGTACGTAAAGTAAGTAAGTAAAGTTTATTTATATAGAACTTTTCACAGATAAAATCACAAAGTGCTTTACAGAAGATAAAAAGACAGACAATGAAACATAAAAATTATAAAATAATCTGTACAATGCATGGTGGTCATCCAAATGCCTGTCTAAAAAGACGAGTCTTAAGGTGAGTTTTAAAAGAGTCCACAGAAATAGCAGACCATAGGGGTGAGGCAGAGAGTTCTAAAGTTTGGGTGCCACATATTCAAATGATCGATCGCTACATGTTTTCAGACGGGTACGTGGAACAGACAGAAGATGTGTTTGACCAAAGAGACCGAGCTGACGATAATATATAGGGGAGCCATGCAATGCTCTATATGTGAGAGTAAGAATTTTGAACTGAATCCCATAATGTACAGCCAAGAATGTATAGCCTGTCACATTGTTAGGATTTCTAACAGAAAATACTAAATTTGCAGCTCTGGTGCTGGTTTCATTTTAACCTATTGTCAACATTGAATGGCGAAGACTTCTGAGACAACAGCTTTATAGTCAAATCCAGCTGTAGGAATACAATCATTAATGTGTCATAATGTTTTGTTCCAGCCAAATGTTTGAATGTTTGAATTATGCATGAGTAAGCTTTCCAATTAAAAAAGAAGCCCCTAAAAAAGGTAGTTGCCTTAATTTGATTCTCAATTGATTGGTGTAGAAAAACTACAGGTCAAAAGGTCAGTCTTCACTTGTATGAATAATAGATCAAACCCCATGAGCCTCAGTTGTCTGACCTTGGTACAGCTTACATAGACACAGTCATACCAAAACCAAAAGTAACAGGACATACACTAAGCTTTATACAGCTAGTCCCTCGTCATAGAGAATCATGCTTCCTTGGAGGAAACAAATCGTTGATGTGTGTAACCCTTGGATTCGGGAATATCTACCAGTTGACATCTTATCCTAACCCACTCGGAGCCTCCTCATATACCAGACAGCGAAGGACTAAGGAATCTGAAAATATCAAACCAAATCATAATGACGTTCTTTCTTAGGTAGTCATTTTCTCCCACATTGATTGTTAATTCAAAGTTCTTCCCAATTACTTCAATTAGGAATCAAGTGATTGTAATAATATCAAAGTAAAACCGACACAAAAGGTGACATGTTTTTATCGTAAACTTGCCAAAAAGGAAGGTAAAAAAGGTTTTATCTCAGCAAAAAACAGGTTTCAAGTTATGTGCAAAAATGCCACCTGTTAAAATAAAATAACACTGTAAAACTGGTAATTTTTTTTTTTTTTAAATAAAAAAGTCACACAATAAACTTGAGCCAACTGTGACTTGGTGTGGGGTTCACTGTCCACCAGCAATATCTAGGTTCTAGGTAAGAAGGTGAATGTGATGTTTTGCAGTACAGACTGGAAGATTTTCAAATCCTAACTGATTTTAGAAACATGGGGGACCACAGACATAATGATAGATTTATCAATGTTTTGTCTTGTGAAGAACACACTTTCTACAATTCTATCACTTGCTAGAAATACACCCTTTGCAGCGCCATAATTTTCAGCACAAGGTCTGAAATGAGGCCAGCGAAGGGTTACTGCTCCCACATAATGCTCCTCCTTCTTCAGGAGACTTTTTAATCAAAGTGTGCCCAAAGGCTTGCCTCAATGAAGACAGAACTGGCTGAATTTCTTGCTTCTCAGTTGTCTTTTAAGAAATGGTACCAATTCCAGGAGCAAACAGTAGTAGCCACTGACTTACCAGTGGACAAACTACTTCTGCAACTCCTGCTTTTGTAGAATCTAAGTAATCTACGATGATGGTCTAGCTCAACCACCGCTGAATGAATTTATAAAGAAAAGGACTCTGGGAGGTGTGAGCACCAGGGCCTGTGTTAGAGGAGACTGTGAGATTCCCCACAGGCGCACTACGTATGAGAGGAATGTGTTATCATCATCATAACATTTGGAAAAGTCTTCCCTCCACAATAAGGGAATGTCCCACTTACTCTTCTTTTAAAGGAAATCTAAAACAACGGCTCAAATCACATCAAAAGTGTGATCACTAACTGGACTTGAGACGACTTGAACATTACTTTTTATTGCATAGTTATATCTTGTCTGGGTCTGGTATGTGTGTATGTGTGTGTGTGTGTGTGTGTGTGTTTGTGTGTGTGTGTGTGTGTGTGTGTGTGTGTGTGTGTGTGTGTGTGTTGTCTCCTCTATTTGTATCTTACCTATGTACTTGCTGTCTTTTATATTTGTATTTATTTTTTTATTTTTTTTAGGGACTACGGATGCAAACGAGCAGCCTTGCTATAATTTACAAAGATGTTTGTCGATGTTCATTAATATGCACTGTCCCTATCCAAAATAAAGTATTAAAGTAAAGTAAAATGAAAGGGAAAGCAGCAAGACAACATTGCTTGACAGGAAAGAAAAATGTTTGTTCGTTGATTTTTGGACATTGAATCAAAATCATAGGAGATAAGAATTTAGGTTATCATGTTTTCAAAACCTGCAATAATTTGCTTGTTTACAGATTCAGCAGAAAAAGAGCATGTCATGTTTCTGGCTACCTGGTGAATGTCCAATGTCTACTTTCTTTTAGCTCTTTTGTCCATCTGCTGCACACACAGAGTCAGCTGAAATTCAGCAAAGTTTCCCTTTGATTGACCTTATTACTTCCAAGAACTTGAACTAAGCCACAGTCTCAAAATCCTACAGTCGACCCTGTTTGTACTTACGTGTCCATTCTCTCCATTGCTGTTGCAGGCTACGGGGAGATCTATCCGGTTACCTTGACTGGTAAGGTGGTGTGTGTGTTGTATGCCATGATGGGCATCCCTCTCACGCTTCTGGTCATCCTTGATGTGGGAGACACCCTTGCTAAGCTGATGTCCAAAGCGTACGTGCGCCTACACAAACTCTGCAAAGTCCTGCGATCCCACACTTGGTCACCGTGGAAGACTCCAAAGAATGCAGGGGACTCGAGTCGCCGGGCCCTGGAGGACGGTACCTTTTTTTATAGCCATGACGTCGTGGTCCGTGAACCCCTGGACATCCGGCAGGTACTGCACAGCCAGGCAGATGTACGGCACAAGTCCATCCAGCTCCAAAACAACAAGGAGATCTTTGAGAAGATTCTCGCCAGGGAGAATTTACTTAGAAAAAGCCCACTGCTCAGGACTCTCTCCTGCCCAGAGCTAGACCGGCTGCCACTACCACCCAAAAAATATGCCATTTGGGACTTTTCAGGGTTAGGGGATGGAATGGAAATGCTTGATGTACCCTTTGTACTGATTCTTTTCATTGTGTTTGCCTACATTGTTTTTGGCGGCTTGATTCTGCCGTTGTGGGAAACAGAATTCGAGGGCTTTGACCCCTACTACTTCTGCTTTATCACACTCACTACAATCGGTTTTGGCGACATTGTACCCCAACACCCAAAGTACTTCATGCTTACCTCACTCTTCATCATTGTTGGCATGGCCATCATGTCTATGGCTTTCAAGCTCGGACAAACAAGAATTGTAAGCTTCTACCGCCAATGCATCAAGTTCATCAACAGGGGAAATTCAGTGACTTTCAACAAAAAAGAGAAAAACTAAATCACTAAGAAAATGTCTGCCTCATTTCCAAGAGTTGTACAAGCACTGTCCTGGTTTTGGCTCAGGGTCAAAACAGGAGTTTGTGGGAACTTGTCCAGTTTCTTTGTGCTGCCTGTTAGGTTATAAGCATGAGCAAAATAAAAAGTGTGCATGTGCCAAACAATTTTTCCCAGTGAAGGGTGATATTCAAAATTATTCATATTAATACCAACATCAAATTCTGCATATCTAGCTGCAGTGTCTAGCCATTGAGTGATTCTTCACAATTATTCACTGCTCTGAAGAACTGCTGAGGGTGGAGAAAAGATTGGTGCATTTCTTTTCTTACCTCTTTCTTGGAAAATCAAATAAAGTTCTTTATAAATTCAGTTTTGATAATTTATTTGAAGTTCACTTAATAGCATGATGTCAAATGAACATGGCTGCCTATACAGTCAGTAAATACATGTATTAAGTTTTTCAGACAGTGATGTGTTCCCTAATTGAAACTTGGAGAATTAATGAAAATGGCAACACCTGCAAAAATCAAAATGCAATCCACCACAATATCTCTGTACAAAATACCCGTTGCAAAAACCACCATTAGAAGTTTTTCCACTTAGTGGCCAAAATTACAGGAACATTTAATACCTGTAATGTTGCATCTCATGCTGGTGCTTTAAAGAGTTTGAGGAGGGAGTGGGCTGGTTGCTGTTAATGCACTGTATTGCTTTGAGATCATCAGTTATATTTGAAGCTTGATTCTCAGTGTACAGCAGCATTGGTCAAGGGTTCAGATTGACACTGGCTTCCACTTTACCGGTATAAATTGGAAAACAGACTTGTGGAAATCTCATTGAATGTTTTTTTCCTGCATGATTAGTGGTGTTTTTATTTTTTATTTTTTATATTACAACAAGCAAATACACTAAGACTGTGAATGATTTGGTGAACACTGTGCAATTGGTCAAGATCTCCCTTTCTGCAAGAATTTAAGCTTGGTTGAAATTGTGTTGTGACTGTTTATACACTACAAATGTGCTGTATAATGTTACACTTTCTCTCCAATAAAACTGTTTTATTTCACAGCTCTGCAAGTAGTTTGTACAAACATAAAGAAAGACAGATACAGTATAGGAACAGGGGGATTGACAGATGCTTCACTTTACATACTGGTCAAAACGTAAAATACACATAGGGCAGAGGTAGGCAACCTGAGGCTCCAGAGCCACATGTAGGCCGTCTGCAGTGGCTCCCTGTGGCTGTGACAAAATAAGTATATGAAATGAATTACTGTTTTCTTTACGTTTTTATTTTTATTCATCATTGGCATCTGCCTATTGGAATTTGCATTCTAATTCCATCAAAAAGTCAATGAAAATGTGCATCAGAGCTGTCTAAACTTACAAAAGTCTACGGCCCAGCGCCTTAACATCTAAATTTTGTCAACTTCAAATCTAGTTTTGAGTTTTCCTAGCTAGGCGAGCTTAAGATTCCTGAGATATTCCTTACAAAATCATATTTAAAAATGTTTATTATGAACTATCAGTAATGATGATTGGCTAATTTAGACTGAGTAGGTTATTTTATTTTCATTGTGAGGCTCAAAAAAGGTTTGCTGATCCATGCCAACATTTTTTCTCTTCTTTTGGCCATGGCTCTTTTGTTTATAAAGGTTGCAGACCCCTGACATAGGGCATAGTGCTATTCTAATGTATTTCATAGATTTGAAAGTTTATACATATACTTGTGTAACTGTATTTAATATTTTCAATTAATATATGTCAAAGTTTATCATAACAAGGACTGAACAACAAAAACAACTGGATGTAGCGGAGAGGGACAGTGTTTAGGGGAATTTCTTGGTCATAGTGTTGTTTCCTGCTGTGACTTATTTCGACCAGCAGGTGGCCCCAGTGAACACTTTTTCAACAAGAATTCATCTACCCATCAGAATTTACTAACAACTCAATCTATACAATGAATGAGATTTCTTCTGCAAGTCTTTTGTACAGTAATTTTTACATTGTAGTCTTATACTTATTGTGTCTTTGTGATATATCATGTATGACATCTGTGCCTCCTTGTCTTGTCTTTTGAACGAGGCAGCATCAGCACCAAGCAGCAACTTCAACTGGGATAATTCTTCTTTTGAGAAATGTTTGGGTTGTGGTTCTGGCAATTAGAAAGCATTTGTGTTTGAATGAACCGAAGTGTAATCACCAGAGAATAACCACAACGTAGGAGTTGATAGAATGGAATTGATGGATGATGTAACTTTCTCTGAACACATTGCATCTATTCCCCCCTCTCAGCTTTACATCTTTTTAAATCATTCCTTACAGTAAACCTATTCCATGTTTCAGTGTTCATGTGTGACAACAACAGACATTAATTATTACATTTTTTATATATATTTTGCATGTATGAGTGATGCTTTCTATACAGTATATGATCAAAGGTATATTATTGTACAAAAACACAATTTGATGTGAACAGAGTGCTGCTGCTGATGTAGGCCTAGTGATTCTTACTGCCTCTCTTTAAGCAGCGGTTATATGCCTCCAGCCTTCAGTGTGCACTCATCCAAAGCGCAGGTAGTCGGAGGCAAAACAATGTCGCAAAAAAGGACATATCCTTCAGTAGCAGAGAAAAGAAGGATGAGGAGAAAGAACACTAAGATAAAGGTATGTTTGCATGTATTGGTAATGCAATGTTTATGAAACAGATTTGTGCAGCTGTTAATAGCAAATTAGCTAGCTAGTTAAAAACGAGAGAATGCATCTTTTAACTGGCCAGTTAAATAGCTTAATCTTCATGCTAATGTGTTTGTATTATAGACTGTATAAATAATAGACGTTGCCTCCGTGACGTCACCCATAGCGTTCTGAAGAGTGCACATGAAGCTTTGTGGGCGTTCCCACAGTCGCCATTTTTGAAAAGCTGACTCCGCCCAACTCCCCGGATAATCCAAAAATGGGCATAGAGCTGCAGCTGAGGCGGCCGAAACACGCCCACAGAGCCTGAAGCAAATTTTATACAGTCTATGCTACCTCCCTGGAGATGTTTGGTTTTGGATCTAATTTTATCTCCACTATCAAAATGTTGTATAAAGACATCAATTATGATTAACCATAACACTTTCAAAAGATTTTGTACCCACAGAGGTATTCGACAAGGATGCCCCATCTCCCCTTTTCCTTTTATTCTGGTGGCGGAGCTGATGTCTATTAGGATTCTGAATGACACCCTTATGCAAGGCATCCTGATTTTTAATAAGGAAATTAGAATCTCTCAACTTGCTGATGACACTACACTGTTCCTGAAAGATAAAGATCAAATTCCTTCGAAGTATTATTATTGCATTGGTATTATTTATGTTATTAACTGGGCCACCCCCTTAAATGTGTAAAGAGATATCAAGCTGAAAATAGGATAATGATACAACACTGCCTTAGCCACAATGAGTTTATAGTAGGTGTGTGAATGATCAACAATCAATATTATTGGCAGAAGTAGAGGCCCGAAATTCGGTTAAACCAAATTTTGGTTAGAGCCCCGTGGAGGCTTGGGCCGGCTCTGCTCTCCGCTTCTGGCGGACAGTATCGGACATTTCCTAATTTATATAGCCGTTCAGGATCTTTGCTTTGGCCAAAATAGAAACTTCGACCTTGGGTCACCCTCTGCGCTCGCAGGGCGCACAAGCACACATCTCAAAGTTCAAACTTTGGGAGAGTATTGACGATTGTTACGCACCGTGACAGTCCCAGGGGCTTGTATAAAAAAACTTAAAATGGAGTTGAACAAATGATAGCTACAGCGTATAACGGGTCCCTATCAGTCTGACTGAATATGCGTTAAAGCGTGCTAAGAGTTGGCAGCACGTCATTGGTTGTCAAGCATGTTTACAGTCACTCTGCATGAGTCAGAAATGAGTCAGGCATGTTGCACATCTGGAGTGAAATTAAAGGACACGATTTAGCTTATGATGCTGCGGCACAGGGGTCTGCCGCCGTCAAACCTCTCTGCAGAGCTGTGGATGAGAACAGAGCCCTGGAGGGTGTGCACCAAGACATGCTGCAGCATGCCTGTGTGATAGCGTCATAGTGTCACTGGGCCAAGTGTTGCTTCGTTAGGGCCTTTCCTTGTGACCACTCTGTAATGCACAAACAGCTGCTGCGTCTTTCTGAGGCTTGACGTGTGTGCTACATGATGAGACCGGGCAGAGCAAATGTGACATTTCCTCTCATCCCTGTAAGAATGTAATAAACCATCCAACCAGAAAAACGTCTCAGTCTAAAAAAGATGCTTATGATTTCGGACATGACTAAAGGATTCTGCCACAAAATGGCTGCGCTACATCCCTCCCAATAATGAGACACGATGGGGATATTGGCAAGGTTATAATAGTTTTGGATTTATTTATTAGTCTTAGTTTTAATTTGTTGCAATTTTTTAATGCAGTTAGTTTTAGTTAGTTTTTAGAGTGAGTTTGCTAGTTTTAAGTTGTTTTTATTTTTTGAAAATGCTTAGTTTTAGTTTAGTTTTTATTAGTTTTAGTGTTAGTTTTAGTTTTTTTGTAATGGGCGATGTGTTGGGTGCAAGATTCAAAGAGGTCAAAATAAATTTTTCCTTTTTTTCCTTTTTCTTATTCATCTTAACACCAATAAGGTTATTAACTCTTACAGTTCCAGGTGTTTTGAACACTGGTTGGACATCCCAGTCTCAGTAAACAGATTTACCATGTTCCTGCATGTTTACTAACAGAATCCTCTTTCTAATAGAAACTCTGGATTATGTATGAAAAAAGTGAAAAAAGACGAAAACAAAGGACTTTTTCCACTATGATTTTAATTCGTTTTAGTTGTAACCACACAATACAGTTTCAGTTAGTTATCGGTTTTTAAAAAAAAACTTTTTATTTTTATTATTATTTTTTTTATCTTTTACGTTTTTATTTTTATTTCAGTTAACGAAAATGTTTTTTCAATTCTAGTTTTCGTTATTTTGTTATTTCTCATCAACTATAATAACCTTGGATACTGGTAGACGCATTAGTCTCACTCTTTTAGCCACTGTTAGCTAAACCTGCTCTCTCCAAGCGCTCCCATTCAGGAGCCAAGCCCATAGCGGCTGGCCTGTTGCCGGGACATGTAGCTGAGAGCGAGTCCCTGCGCCTAGAAGCTAACACGGCTCCCCGGACAGCAGCTGGAAACCATAAGGCGCTCGTGTTCCCTGGTTTCAGCTGTGAACACGCGCTACAAGGGGAAGGTGAAGATTTCTTGTTAACCAACTAACTGAAAAACAGAACAGTACCAATTATTTAAACCAAGTACATTCACTTACGTACTGTTCCAGGCGCAAGTATCCTGCTGACGTTTTTCAAAGAATAGGCTACAAAAATGTCTATTATTGTATATTTTAGGAGTGATTTTTAGGATTTTGCAACTCTTGAAACTATGAAACAATATATTACATCAATACATTTCACAATTGAAAGGAACAGGCGGCAACCTCCGTGTCTGAGCATGGAGGCAAACCAGGAAGTGCCTTAAGCTGCATTCTACCGAAAATTGCAGCAGGGGGCGCTAAGTTTGGCTGCAAAAAAATATATGTCCATTCATTTCAGTGCAAAATGAGAAAACTTCTCACTTGATTTATTACCTCAGAAAATTTTTAGAACAACACTTTGGTCTCAATCGCTAGTAAAAAAAAATCTTCAAGACAATTTGATGTTAATAGTTCTGATAATGGCCCTATTTAGAAGAAATTGGAAGATAAAGAATCGTATGATTTGGGGCGTGGCTACCTTTGATTGACAGGTCACTAACAAGGCGAGCCGTCATTAGGATCGAAGCAGAACAATGCGTATCCATGGCAATGTGTCAATAAAGTTATATATAACGTTATATAGATATAAAAAAGGAAGTTTACCGATTATGTCTCATAACTTTGACCCTTTCACTGTATTTTCACTTTTATTTGAATGTTTTGTTCAGTAAAAATGTCTTGTTCAGCGTTTGGTTGGACTAACAGACACTCCAAGGAGTCGCTGTTCAGTTTTCTGAGGAGAGTAACATACATTTTGTTTTTGTTTTTTGCTAGCCAAAACTAACATCCCAGTTAATGCTCCAGTTAATGCTAACATGAATTAGCAGCAGCTTCTCTCAGTCAGGTTGAGGTGTAGAGAGGCTGTAGTCACTGATCAGATCCCTCTCGCTCCTCCACAGTCCAGATATGGTCTGCTCCCCGTATCGGAAACAAGATGGCGACGCAAGATGGTGACGAGTGTAACGCTGAACTCGATGCTTCCAACTGGCCACAAACCAATGGGTGACATCACGGTGACTACGTCCATTATTTATATACAGTCTATGGAAAGGAACCATTCCACTGACACTCAATTAACATTTCAAAGCAGGACTTTTATCTTATAAATGGGGTATTTTATGGTGTTATTGCTACTTTCTAGGATGTAGTACATTTCAAACATCTCCACATGCTGCACCTTGACACAGCAGTGCTTTGAGCTAAATGGAAGTGCCAGCATGAATATAATAGGACTGTGTGGGGCTTTGCTTGTTGTGCTCAAAGTAACTGAACAATAAAGCGTCTTTATCTTGATGTATCCAGAGACCTTGCATGTTGTAAGCAGTTTACTGTCATTCCTGAAGTATAATCTTGAGTTTTGAGCCCCACAGACAAATTGCCAACTAGTTCCATTGTATTCATGACAAGGCATACCCCCCTATGGCCAATCTCTCTATTCTTTCACTCACACCAGAACAATCTACAAAGATGATCAGCACTACAGGTAGGAGGGAACATAGTACATTTTTATTTGGGAATGAACTGTTCCTTTAACTTCAGTATCAATCTAACAATGCTATAACCACTATTGTTGTGTCATCATCAAAAAAGGTTCACACTCCTCTGGAAGGAAAAATTGTTCATGTACTATGTTATCTAATCATTTGAAGGCATTTTAACATGTTCTGTTATTTAGCTTTCATGAACTCTCAAGTTGCTCTAGAACATAAGACTTTTAACCCATGGTGACACCCGTGTAACAAACACTTTGAATGTTATAGAATCTATCATATTCAGCTTTATGCTTCACCTTAACTCATTAAATCCCTTAGCAAGACTGTTTGACTGTGAAAAGAAGTGACTTCTCCAAAATGTGGGTGTGACTGGAAACAGAAATGTGAAAAAGTAGCTAATTTCAAAAAGCTTATTTTTTATTAAGAGGCTAAATTTAAACCCATTTAACAATTCTAATCCGTTAATGTCCTGTATTGCATTTAACCTGTTTTGACCATATTTCCTGAACAAATTAATATAAAACAAGTTTTAAAAACATCGCTGTGACGTATATGTCACATCGGGCTTTTAACCTAAAAATCGATTATTAGTATTTGTCTCAATAACAAAAATGGTAATAAGCCACTTTTTAAATTATCTTAAATTAATATATATGCTCTATTGTTCATTTTAAAGTACATAAACAAATAATATAAACAAAAAATTATCCTATCCTATTCTGTCACAATTTTGATAAATGTTTGATAAAAAAGTTTTTGTTTTTGTACGCAGAAAAGGTGTCTAGTTTATTTATTTTAAAATAAGAAATATCATAAACATAAATTCCATAAAGGCCCAATGTAACATGTATGTCACACCACAGATCTTTGACATTTAGGGGTAGAATTTTTTTTCATTTTTTTAAAAACATCATAAATGTGTTCTATGTGGTCCACTTTGTCTGTGGTATATTCGCCATAATTTTCCTTCAAGGATCAATAGGTCTGGGTTCTTATGGGTTAAGTAATTCTGCATGGGGTAAGTGACAGCCATGTTGCAGTAGCACGACTAGAGCACAAGATGATGCTGCTGTAAAATACTGGGGAAGGCAGAGAGGCTGACACACTGTCAGTGCCAGACTGTCTTTGAACACTCCACAGCTTTTAACTGTGTGTTTGAGAGAAATGCATTTGCAAGGCTTCCTTTCACTCTCGCAACCTCAATTTCACATGTGCATTAATAAGCAGAGGAAAGATCTTCTGTTTGTTTCCGAAACATTTGGGAAGCTTTCATGGTGAGAAAAAAAATATTATCAGGGAACCCCATCAAATTATGAACATTTAATTAGATAATCATTGATAAAACATAAGTGGTATTGCTCAATCTTTGACCTAAATATTATGCTGTGCTATATATATATTCAAAGATAGATGTTTTCAGCCCCGAAACTGTATCCCTTAAACACATTATATATACTCCAAGATGTAGGCATCATCTCTTAATCTATATCCTAACCTCTTGCTGTCCATTATATCAGTTTAATTTAAATAAATCAAATATAAAAATAACAAATAAATTTGACCCAAATCATCTTTCACAAATCAGCCCCCCACTGGAAAATTATCTCTAAGTGTTTATTCGAATAAGCCTCACTCCATAATAGTTGCGAATTGAAATGTGTATTCATTTTCTTTTCTGTATTTTGTGCTAATTTTCTGGAATTTAGTGGTGTTCAGTACATGTACCAACAAATCTTTAACACCTTTCATGAGGAGGGCTCTAGAGAGAGCTACTCTGCTTTGTACAGCTGTCATAACCCAGCTCCAAGGCTATGAATTAATTTATTAAATTAACTTAAACAACTGAGGTTATAAGTACAAATGTGAAGTGTGTAAGTCTGTAACATCAGTAATGTAAATGTAGATGTGTGAGCAATATGAAGTGTAAATGTTGTAAAGTGAAAACAAAGCAGAAAGCAAACAAAGAGAATGCGCTGCTGCTACTGGCGGGGGAGGACCAGGTGCTCCAAATCTGCACTCTGCTGATGGTACCTTCAAGGACACATAGGAAAAACAACTGGTTAACCACATTAGCACATCAACACTAGACAGGGACCATCACACAGCACATTACTTCCCACTCAATAGTTTTTTCTAAAGCGGTACAGATGGCTGTGGCTCAGTTGGTAGAGCGGTCACCCACTGATCAGAAGGTTGGTGGTTCGATCCCTGACCATGGCAGCCTACATGTAGACGTATCCTTGAGCAAGATACTGAACCCCAAATTGCTCTCGATGCTGCGTTCATCGGTGTGTGAATGAATTCCCAATGGTGGCAGGTGCCACCGTTTAGGGTAGCCTCTGCCACCAGTATGAATGTGTGTGTGAACAGGTGAATGAGCGCAGTCTGTAGTGTAAAGAGCTTTGAGTGGTCGCAAATCGACTAGAAATGCGCTATATAAGTGCAGGTCCATTTACCATTTACAAAAGCCCATTGAGGAAAATTTGTGATTTGTGATATTGTGCTATATACATTTAATTGACTTGACCTGAAATGATTGGTTAAATAAAAGCTTACTGAAATCACAGACACCACAGAATCAACCAGGATGCGTAATGACGTAGCTCCCATATAGAATGTGGTTTATTGCCAGGTTGGTTATCACAAACAACAACTGTTTTGGTGTAGCAAACAAAGAAAATACAATAACATATTGTATTGTTGTATACAATACAATTAGGTAAAATATTAAAAAAAACAAATTCAGTTCTGCCCAGTTATGGACAGAATGGGGGTGGGGTGTGGGGTATAGCCTATAGAGATCTAGGATCATATCTTGTTGGAAAGGGAATGAAATAATGCGCCAAAGTAAGGCTATTTTAGTTAGGACGTGGCAATTTTGAAAGCAGCACACTGACCTCTGATCTCAAGATATCAGAATGAAAATCCCTCCAGAATACCACATCCAGATACCAAGACCCTGACCCAAATCCATGCTGTGAATTGGTTTCAAAAACTTCAGAAATTTTGGAGATTTCTGTATTTTTCTGCGATTTGATAGCAAGTACCTCTGTTCTGTAAACTGTTGAAAATCCCAAACAGAAATATTCAAAACAATAGGTGAAACATAGCATTTTACATTTTACACATAACATAGCATTTTCCTCCATGAGAAAAACTGTGTGGGCTTTTCCTTCAACTGCATTGTATTAGCACAAAGTGTGCATGTAATGTATGTAAAGAGAAGACGTGCGGGTACCCATAGAGCCCATTTTCATTCAGATATCTTAATGTCAGAGGTCACTTTCTTCACTCGCTAAAAATAGCCTAGGTTAGAAGGTTTTTTTCCTAAGAAGTCTGAGGAGGTAGCAGACACAGTTGAACCCCAGGGTGAATTCTAACAACATATTGATGCCATAAGAGCTGACGCCTAGCATCCTTCGGTCCATGTCTTGCGCAGTGCGTCCTACAGCACCGGCTTCTTATCAGGCACACTTCCTGTTTGACTCTTGGTTTATGTGGTTTATATTTTGGAGGGTAAAAAATGGTGGGTCTGATTTTTCAAAGGGGATGAGAAATAGCATTTTAGCCATCTTTAAATAAGGGGCAAGAGTGGTTCAGAATCCTATGCACTCCAAGTGATTTGTTGATCAAAGTTGGGCATTACTTTTTGGAGGTTTATTATATTAGAGTCGTCAGCCACGCTGAAGGCTGCATCCGGATAAGTGGTCTGGTACTTGTTCAAAACTGTGTGATTCAGCTTCAATTTATGATGGAAATGTCTTTTTTTAGCCTATTCAAGGTATAAAAAGATAATAGAATATTATGCAGTAAGGCTGTAGGGCATCATGCGTTGCTTACACATAACCTATCTCCATTGTCATTCTAGTATTTTATTTTTCTTCTTTGCCATTGAATTTACATTTATTTTAATTTACTGTTTATTCATTCTTTTTTCTCTATTCTTTACCCTTCTTCCCATTTATTGTCATAACTTTCCAATGCAATGTGTCTTTTATTTCTGTATTATATTAAGCACTTTTGGCAGACCTCATTTGGATGCCAGACTGGCATGGAGCAACATGGGTGAGGCTTGGGTCCTCTCAAATAACAAAAAAAAAAAACAACAACTTCAAAATAACCCAATCATATGGACTGGCTCCCTCCACAAGAATCTGGGTGCTGCCCAATATGAGCAATGTGGTCTGCAGTGGGTCAGCTACCTCCCTCTGGGTTCTGCCCCTGGCATCAGATTCCAATGAGAGAGGGAAAAATGAAAAAAAAAAAAAAAAAAAGTGACATGTGACGTCAAAGAATAAAATGTAAAATGACGGGACTGTGTATCAGTGAGTACCAGCCCACTTCAAGCAATAGTCGGATCATATACACAGTTATTACGTTTTCCAATGTTTGAAGTGTCTGGTGGTTGTACGCAGTTTAAGTCCAGATGGTTGGTCCAAAACACGAGTAGCCTAATACAAAAAAAGCTCAATATGACAAGAGCACCCTTTGGAGTCCACGAAAACACCAGAGCCCGACTTCTTCATGACGTCACAACGTAAAAACGAAACAGCATCGAGCTCTGCTGTCAGCTCTTTTTCAGCAAAAGTGAAAACCATCATGACCAAGTGCAACATGATTTTACTGAAGTTTTGCTGCGTTTTTTCAAATTTTGCAGTGTGCATTCAGCATTTTTAATGCAGTATTTTGTGTTTTGTTTTTTGTGATTTTTATGTTGGTTTTTTTACGTTTTGTATTTTTTTGTGGGGGGTTTTATGCATGTTTTTGTGTGTCATTTGTGTGGTTTCTATGTGGGATTTTTTAAAATTATTTTTGTGTTTTTTTGTGTGTGTTTTGGTTAAAAAATGTGTGTGTTTTTTGTGTTTTGATTTTTTTATGTGATATATGCAGGCAGGATGAAAAAGAGTCAAAAAAACAACAAAATAGCCCCAAACTCTAAAGGGTTAAACAGAGAGCGGTCAGCAGCAGCGCCATCTTGCATAAATCACAGGTCATTTCAGAGAGAGGGCATTCGTACCGGCTGCTCGACAAATGCAGATGCAATTGCAAGTCCTTTCAAATGGTGAGAGCCTAATGGAAGATGGACTTCTTAAAAGAGTGTGAAGATAAACACAATAAAACATCCATTGATGGTGGAGAAGCATCAGAGATGGGCAAAAGCGCTGCTAATCGTTGAATCCTCTGCTAACCGTAGCCTAAGGCTCATGGCTGTGGCTAATTAAATTAAATAAAGTGAATGTTCCTGTAGCTAGAGCCTCGATATACACTCTGTCATTTTAAAGGGCTTTACAAAGAGGCAAAATGGCCATTTTCATAGACTAATAGCATCAGGATCACAATCATGATCAGGATGGCTGAAATGAAAGACTAGTACTAGTACAGGTTGTGTATGAAGTATATGCCAAAGCTCGTCCAGGGAAGAACAGCAAGAGGAGGGCTGTATTTTCATATTTTGGCTGTTTTTCACCCCTTTTTCAGAAAACTTCCTACATCAGCTTTAATGCAGCTTCCTGTAGCCTGTAATGACATAGAGAGTCACTAATTGAGATGACTGACAAAAAGGGAGAACCTGTCAGTCCACACAGACAAAACAGGTTAATGTGCACTGTAAAAAAATATTTGTAGAAATTACAGTAAAACACTGTCAAATTGCATCACAAATAGGGCGTAAAATAAAAAATTGCATATCACCATAATATACACTTTTAATTATCATACATCAAGGAATAGTACAAAACTTTTGAAAACACACAGTTTTACTGTAAAAATATAAAAATGTAAAATTAAAGGAGAAATACCATAATGTCACTAGGACACAATTACCCTAAAAACAAAGGGACTATTCAGTCAAATTTACAGTTTTTGATAATATTTGCATTTAAATTTACTGTAGAAAACCCACTCACTGTAATTTTTACTGTGAAATTCTGGCAACTAAAGCTGCTGGTATATTACCGTAAATTTAACAGATTTTTTTTTTACAATGTATGTTATAACATACTGATGTAAAGGGATGACAATAATATTAACTGTTATAATAGTTTCCAACTTTAACCAACTATATTTCTTTGCTCTTTTTTCTTGTAACATAAATCATACTGTTATAATTGAGCTCCCCAATAAATCCTGATGAGATGATTCTGAACCATTACCCACCTGTAGCCTACATGTGAATCAATGCCTCTCTGTTCTGCATTACAACTCCCAGTTAATATTAATGTTGTTCCCTGTTCAATGCATAGCATTTCTTTTCTAATACTTATATAATATTTTATAGAACTATAATGTTGAGTGTATATGATTTTCATCATGTCGGAGAGACTGCATTAATGTAGCTTAACTTAATTTGTTACAGTCCTGAATCAAACACCCATGGCTTAACTTTAGCTTTGTTACTGATACAATTCACCTGCAATACTGAAAGAAAGGAGGATTTACTTTTTAATTGTGTTCAGTTAATAAACCATTCGATCTTGTATGCAAACCTGTTATTTAAATGATTAAAAAGCACAAAGTGTGTGTGGATATCCAGCATTCACATAGTGTCTTTCAATCAAACCACCACAGAAGACATGTTGGATGTGATCACTTCACAGGAAATCAGGACGCATTTCCTCAATCATCCCAGTACAATCAATTCTGAAAGGTTTTTTTTTTTCTCGAGGTCCTAACATGTTCCATAATACACATTCTTACAAAGAACAGAGGCATTTTCTGTTTCAGGCAATAGTTTCTGGACTTTCATATCCTTTGGATATGTAGCTGGGTTATTATGAGAATACTGAATGAGAGCCAAGCAGAGGGGGGGGAAAGCACAAGTGTGTCCCGAAAGTCCCCTTAAAGACATAATACAAATGAGGAAAACAAAAGAAAAGCTCAAAAGAAGGCATATTGTATATTTAAACAGTACTGATACAGAAAGCGAACCAAAGCAAACTAGGAAATAAAAGAAAGCCAGCCAAATTGCATTTCTTATTCATGACATCCAGACTAGAAAACAAAGCAGGATCGAGCCCTAGCATAAATGTATCTCTAAAGAACTGGCTTGAAACTGCATGCCAATTCTAGTTTGAAGATGATATACCAAGTAAAACTGGAGACAATGTCAAATATATATTGTATAAAAATAACTGAACTGAACTGTATAAATAGAACTGGATGTAACCCTCTTATATGTTATATTTGCAACATGTGTTCACATTTGCAACATTTCAAATTCTTTATTGAGCATGATAGTGTTTTGGAAGTTTAAAAAAAAAACCTGATTCAAAATCACATTTATGTTATTTTTTTCTTTGTTTTCTCTTTTGGGTTCAAACTGTTGATCCAGTAAGTCAGGATGAAAAAATAATTATGAGGTCACATAGGTGAGGTTGTGCTGAAAAAATAGACCAACATGACATTTAAACATTATTTAAAGTGGTGTATACAGGCAGGATGAAAAGGATTCAAAAATGGACAAAATAGCCCAAGACTCCATAGAGTTAAATTAAATCTGGGGTTATATTGGAGTCATCATTATAAAAAAATAAAACAAAATATCGTGAAAGGTGTAGCCAAGGAGGCCCTAAATCACTGTTTAAGGTTAATATTGGTGTGTGTTTAGGGGGTGTGTGTTGTAGTTGTGGTTTGAATGAAGGTAGGTCTGACAGGAACCTACACATAAAGGTTGAATGACGTCAGCAGCGGCTCCAGTCAGTAGGCATCTCCTCCTCCTCCTCCCAGCTCTGCTGCTGCCGCTGCTGTTGGCCCCTGTGCATCAGAGGTAAGATTCATACGCTGCTTCATGTCTTAGATATGTCCAACGTATCAACTGCTTTATACAAAGTAGCAGGATTTTTTAAAAGTTACTGAAGCCTCACTACTTGTGTCTCTGCAGGAGGACCTGCCATCCCTTCTATTGTCCTCCAGTCGGGAATAACACCATGGGGAGATTAGATGCGCTTCGGCAGTTTAATTTGATCAAATGGCTCAGAGAGGAGAGACAGTCGAGGAAACTGAGTCTCTTTATTGTTTTTGTCGCTCTGCTCTTGGATAACATGCTGCTGACTGTAGTCGGTAAGTCCTCTCCCGCTTTTTCCACCACTTGCATCTCAGCAAAGTTTGTTTTTTTGTGCTCAACAGGCAGTCCATCCATCAAATCATCAAATCTGTCCAAATATGCCCAGCAGTCTTTTGATTATTGCGCAGCCCCAGTCAGGAGATGAGCGCTTTCAAGTCCCCGCATACTAATCCAATATAATAATGTGCTCTCTAGATATCCAAAATATAGTGCAGGAGGAAGCTTAGCCAAGTGGAAAATATAAATGCTTTGTTTTTGTTTTAAATTCAGGCTTTTAGATATAGTTTTCTGCCCTGCCTTCGTGCGAATGACTGAAAACTACACTTTGCTCAGTCCATATATTCAAAGAGATAATCTCTTAATGTGTTAATAGACTCGTTTTTTCCACCTCAGCAGAGCCCATCTGATAAAAGGTATAATATCAGCTATTATAATAAGTGACTGTAAATATTACAGTGCGTATTGATAGCCATTCTGCTGTTTGTTTGTTTTTCCAAAACTCATTGTCGTATAAAGCCAGTGTGTATTGCCGCCGGGACCCAGAGGGCGCGTCATTGCATATCATCATCATCAAATGCTTCCAAAACACACAAAAACCTCGATAGCATCTTATCCAGTAGCAAACCGGCTCACAAACACCCTTGATGGCCATTGAAGTGTTTTTATGTGAACGAGCAACAGCTCTCCTGTTCTGTACCCACAGGTCAAACACACACAAGCGAGTTTTTCCCTCAGTCTGAGGCTCAGATCAGATCAGCTCTGTGCTGTGGAACTGTATCCGAGGTCGATTTGTCACTAAAACTGAGTTTCTGTTAGTCGTCGCGGCGTTGTTGGTGAAAGCGCAGGAGCGCGCATTGTCCTTAAAATCCAACATGCAGCTGCTGAGTCAAAGAGAAATAAGAGGTGTTTTTATATAACGGCTCTTATACACACTGTGTGCCAGGTGTGTACATCTGGATACTAATAGGGGCTCACACAGTCTTTTTAGTGTTCATGGCTGTGTGTATAATTCTCAATATATTAAACATTTCCATTGATTATTTCTATAAACTATAGATGGCTTTATATCATCATCATGAATGGAAAAAAAAATCAATTTAATTTTTTGATGGTGTAGCCTATAAAATGTTAAAAATTGAGGGGCTCTAACAAAATAAATTGTATTTTTTTAGCAGATAACATGCAACTCATTACCATTTACTGCAGGTCTCTGTTTGACATGACAGACACATTCTCATCTATTTGAAAAGAATTTTAGACAGACATTATCCTGAATAGCTTCTTTGCATATTACGTCATACATCATACACATACATTAATCAATAAAATTCCCAAAAATATGACTAGGACTAAATATAGTGCAGAAGTTTTTTTTTAAAAAGCTAAAAAGTTAAAGCATGTCGTTAAACATGTTGAGCTGGTATTGCCATGCAGTCTTAATGTGCTGGTGTCCATGTTTTAGACATTTTTAACAGAGTTTGGGAAGTCTGGTGCATCCATTTACATATTTAAGTTGAAATAGCAATATAAAAAGGCAGTCATTGTCAAGCATGTTTACTCATCTGACCAAAAACAAGATGGCAGACGTTTAATGCTGCGTTTGTTCTGATGCTGTGTACCCAGCCCCACACCAACAGTGATGGTGCTCTCCACCCCTCTAGCTTTCATCTGTGTGGTGCGTAGCAGGAGGTCTGGAGGACGAGGCCCATTTGTAATGTTGATCGCATCCACACCAGGCAAATCAGTTTTAGGATAATTCACTTTCCTTCATTATGTATAGCTCACATCTGAGTTAAACATTTCCTGAAAATACCTGCTGCATGCAGCTTCATCCAAGCCTTTTGTATTTTCTCCAGTGTGCAAACTTCCTGATCACCCCACTAGTATAAAACACTCTTTGTCACTTGCAGAGTAATTGCAATTATTTTATTTGATTACTGAACATAAAGTGTAGAAAGAAAATTGTTTGTTTTTATTCATTTACATGTTTGTATGTAAAATATGATTTTACACTAGGTAAAACTATGAAGTAAAGTTATAGATATTCCTTTTTTTTTTCTTCATTGTGTTAAATATTATTTTTGTTGCCGTACTTTTAAAATCATTATAAACGTTTAACATGTTGCAATCACTTCAACTCAAATTATAAGCAGGTGTTTACTGCGGTTTGTTTTGCATCAGTGTTATTAATGGGTTTGTCAGTACAGGACACATCAGACATTTGTTTAAAGGGTGTTGCAGGGTGTGTCAGTTTCTTTTACATGTGATTTCTCAGCATCTACATGCTCTCCAACTATTTTGAGAGGGCAAATCGCCTCAGTGACAAAGCAGGATCAGATGTGATGTGTTTTTTATTCACTCTCTGTCATGTGTAGGATAACCAGTTTTAGAACAGAGTCTCATCATTTGAACATATAAATTGTTTAAAACACAACATTTTTGCAAACATTAAGTTAAAAACTGTTTTTCATACCAGAAACCATTTCCTCTTTCTCAACCTGTTTTGTTTCACTGATTCTCTCTGAAAAGTATTGCGGTACAAATGTCTGCATGCGTCCTCCAATTCACTATTCGCCCCTGAGCATATGACTGCCTGCCTGCATCACATCAAAAGGAGTGCTATATTATGTCTTTATAAAGTTCCACTCAGCTACATTAGAATGTCAGGATGCCACCCCAGTTTTCTTGGGGTTTCATGAAAAACTAACCAGGAACCTCTGTTGCATGTTGCTTTAAGCTTCTTCCTATTGTCATTTACTGTCACCTTAATCAAACCATAAAAGCACCCCAGAAAATGTTGCCAGCTCTCTTGAGAATTAAAAATAAATCTATAAAATATTCTGGCCCGAAGCATTGAAGGATATGCTTCCATGATGCCGCTGGTTCTAACATTTAAATAATCTTGAAGAAAAGAAAATAATCTAAATGCATTATATTTTGGAGTTGAATGGAATCTTTTGTGGCTTTAAAATAGTTTTTAAAAAAAACGACTCAACTGTCACAATTCTATTCCAGTAGCACCAACAATTGCGACAAATGCCATGCTTCACCTTGCAATTTAACTCATGTTTTACCCTTGTTTGTTACTTTCTCGCTTCTGGCAGAATTATTTCGATACCATGTCAAAAATAGTTTCAGTGACCATAAAAGTCTCCCATGTCGCCATATTCGGGGGGCTCCCAGGAGACCACATCCGGTTTACCTCTAACCAATTAGATATTTTAGCTTTTACTTCCTTACTGGCAAGACGCCATCTTCTCCTTCACTGGAAGTCAACTAAAGCTCCTTCTAGCACTCAGTGGCTCAGTGATGTGGCCCATGTCTTTTCTAAAGCTGAGGAATATCAGATATTCAGTGAAAGGTAACTCTGATACATCTTATAACAAATGGCTTCCCTTTTTTAACATTCTTTCACTCTCTTCACTCTATGCCTTCTGATTGATGGACCCCCATCTCCTCTCTTTCTTTTTCTTCTTATCTTTATCATTATTATTATTTATTTGTTTATTTTTCTATCTTCTCCTGTCTTTGTGCTTCCCCTGTATTTTTGTTAACACCCTGTAGCTAAAACACTTATTCACTTATTGTATACAATAATCTTTACTTACTTACTTTTATTTTTTTTCATTTTATTTTATTTATTTATTTATTTTCATTTGCACATTGTTTATTTATGTGGGCCACAAATATAAAATAAGGAAACATCCTAGGGGGCAGATCGTATGTCTTGCTCTTCATTCATCATGATGCACATTATTTCTATTGTATCGATATGTTTACATTTTCAATTGTGATGTGGATATGATGTGATACTCAATGTAATTATAACACTGGTTCCTGTTATAATGTGCCTTACCTCCTAATAAAAATATTAATAAAAAACAAACAAAACAAAAAAAACAGAAACAGATATCCAGTTACTACAGTTACACAGACCTTGTTGTTTTGTTAGTTAATCATTTGTTTTGTGTGATGTGGTCAACCTTGACGTGGTTAAATAGAATTAGAGATTAAGATTAAGCCATGCAAGTCTAAGTACACACAGAAGCTACAGTGAAACTGCGAATGGCTCATTAAAACAACTTCTTTTACATTTATTTTTGCTTTAAGGAAGTAATTGTGACATTTAAAAAACACCTCTTGTTCACTGCAAACATATGTTGCAGTGATGACTGGATTAGCATCATGCTAACGTGCATCAGTCAGTGGTCATGTCATATTTCATTGCATCAGTATCCTCTTGTCTTTTGATGCCCGCTAGTTCCCATCATTCCCAGCTATCTGTACAACCTGGATGAGTTGGCAGACGTGACACAGAACAACACCATGTCACAGCAGAGTACTCCAGGAGCCTTCCACAGCATTGTGTCCTTATATGACAACACCGTGAAGTCTTCAGGCTCCAATACCACAGCCAGGTCCACTGACCTGGTCCCTACAGCCCCTACTGCTGCAGAGCTACCACCACACAATTCCACCGACTGCCCCCAGGCCACCAGCAGGCTGCTCAATGAGAATGTCAAAGTGGGAATGCTGTTTGCCTCCAAAGCCACCGTACAGCTGATAACCAACCCCTTCATAGGGCCACTTACAAACAGGTGGGTTTGATCTCCTGGTGTCTCTGTGTGGTGTCATTACTTACACACCAGCCAAGGTTATAATAGTTTTTGGATTTTTCATTAGTTTTAGTTTTAATTTCGATGTCAATTTTTGTTTTCAAATACAGTTAGTTTTAATTTGTTTTAGAGTGAGTTTGCAAGTTTGAATTTTTTTTTTTTTTTTTGGGGAAAATGCTTAGTTTTAGTTTAGTTTTTATTCGTTTTAGTGTTAATTTTAGTTTTTTTGTAATGGGGTATTTGTTGGGTGCCACATTCAATAAGGTCACAATCAATGTTTCCTTTATTTCCTTTGTCTGATCCATCTCAGCCCCAATAAGTTTATTAAGTCATAAAACCAGATAGATGAAATAGATTTCATATCAACCAAAAAGGTTTACGTATGAAAAAAGTTGACAAAGACGAAAACGAAGGACATTTTCACTATAATTTTTAGTTAGTTTTAGTTAGTTTTGTAGCCTTTGTAGTTCTAGTTATCGTTATTTTGTTAGTTTTCGTTAACTATAAGAGGAAATCTGGAACATTGTAACATTACTGTTGTATTAGCAGACTGAAAATTAGTGTCACAGAATCAACTGAAGCTAGCAAAACTTGAGTAGTTGTCATATAATGAGCAGAAGTCATGCATGTTTGTGAGTCTTTGTGTTTGTGATCTTACACCACAACTTGCCATCTATCAGATATGATTCGACCTACATTCATACTCACTTAGCTACAAGCAACAAGAGGAAAGATCACTGGGTGAAATTAGTCTCACGCAGCAAGACCTGTGTCCACAGGCTGGAGAATGGTCTGGCTGCACCAATTATCATTGTTGGGGAAAAAGCTCTGGCTTGCTTCTATTTCTTTAAACCATTCATAATGGTCTTTGGTGGTCCTAAGCCCATGGTGCAGTGATAGTGCCCCTGCAAAATAGATATAGACTTGTTGATGAATCCAGTGACTATTTTATGATTACTCAATAAATCATTTGGTCTGCAGATGTCAGGAATCAGATGTCTTGCTCAAGTTTCCTACAGTTGTATATAGAATTCTGACTTATTCACTGACTTTTCAGTGACCCCCATCATGCTCTCTCCAACTAGTTATTTAAAAAAATGTTAATTATTACTGTATTCATCTACATTTAGCTACATTTAATCTGTGCGAGTAACATATTTGCAATAACTTCAATGATGGTCTTGTCTGGCATACAACTCAGTGTGTCTATTTTATGACATGGTGCAAGAAAAGTTCAAGAGAAAAGGCATAAAAAGACATTGGGGAGGAAATGTTTTTGCATTAAAAGCAGAATGACAAAGGACAGAGCATGTATGACAGGTTTCCTGCTAGCCCAGAGCCAAAATTGTACTTTAAATTAGTGTTTGTGTTTGGAAAGCCGGACAGAGGTCAACACAGAAGAATATTTATGGTCTTATCTCATTCAACATCCCACACAAATTGAAGAAAGAGCGGCAACAGACTCTGTTTTTAAGTTCTAGAAAGGGAAATCAAATGCTGCAGATGGTAAACATGTCAGTTTAATGCCATGTTAGTTTTGAGAGTGAAATGTTATGTCGGCTACAATAGATCCAATCCAGCTGAACCAAACACAGCGGAATTCCTGATTATGTGTGATTGCATGTGTGTGCATGTGCATTTGTCTGTTTTCATGCATGGATAGATGGATGGGTTACTCAAAAATTTTCCAACATATCTGAGTTTGATATGGCTATGACACTTGTCAATCAACAAAACACCTTCAAAAATGTTATTGTCTTAACCTCCATTGAGGAAAACAGCAAATCAGAGCTAAAACGGCATGTAAATGACAATATATATATATATATATATGGAGGAAATCTTTGAAAGATTAAAACCTGGCAGAGCAGAGCTGGTCTGAAGATCTGAGCAGAATGTGAGAGAAATGTTCAGATGAGAGGGAGTGTGGATGCTCCAAAATTACTGACACTCACCTCGAAAAGCAATATTTAGTGTCTCAGATGGGCACTCGGATGCTGTAATTGAGGCAAAGAACATTACCGGTTCTTAGTCACCTTCCCTCCTGACAGAGGACAATATAAGGCAAGTCAAGCATGTCAGCTATCTACAGGGGAATACAACAGCTCTGATGTGCATGGCAGGTTTTAGCATTTTAATGAAAGAAGATGTTGTCATCCTCCTCCGGTTAAAATGTCAGCCCAACCATTGTTACTGGCAAGAATGTGTCACACAAATACAGAATTTCTACAAATGCTTTGTGTGCATGCTGTTCATGGTGTTACGAAACGTTTATTTGCTCTGCAGTTTATTTGGATCTGTCTTTTTCCTCTTTGTCCTTTTAGAATAGGATACCAACTTCCCATATTCGTTGGCTTCTGTATCATGTTTATCTCTACTATCAGTAAGTTCCATGCAACATGTTGTCATTATCAGAAAGTCACAATGCTTGCATCATGCCTGATTGTCTGTATTTCTGTTGTTCTTGCTATTGTGAAGTGTTCGCCTTCTCATCGAGCTACACTCTACTGTTTCTGGCCAGATCGCTGCAAGGTGTGGGCTCCTCCTGCTCATCTGTGGCTGGTAAGTCATTCTCTCTCTAGTCCAATGTGATGCTCATATCCAGTAAGTCAATCTGTTCAACTATTCAGCTTATCTAATTATATTCATATAAATTCACAACAGATAATGGAACAAGTGTAAGCTCCTGCGACACTGTCTGAGCCTGACACTGACTCCAGTCCTGTCATCCAATAGAAAGAGTGTAGGGTTCTTTGATGCAACAATATAAAGAAGGCCTACTTTAGTAGTTTTTAACAGGACACAGAATGAATGCATTCTCATTTCAACTCGTTGGATATGTGTTGTTACGGCCGTCGGCGTGTGATACCAAAACACATGGAATCCCTTTGTGCTGGTTTAGGACATGTTGTGAATGGTGCGAATGGGGCTCAGTTGGTAGAGTCGGTTGGCCCCCAACCGAAGGGTTGGTGGTTCGATCCCTGACCGTCGCAGCCTACATATCAGATACTGAACCCCAAATTGCTCCCGATGCTGTGTTCATCGGTGTGTGAATGAATTCCCAATGGTGGCAGGTGGGACCGTTTAGGGTAGCCTCTGCCACCAGTATGAATGTGTGTGTGTGAAAGGGTGAATGAGCGCAGTCTGTAGTGTAAAGCGCTTTGAGTGGTCGCAAAGCGACTAGAAAAGCGCTATATAAGTGCAGGTCCATTTACCATTCATTTTCAGCTACTTTTGTGTCCACAGGAAATAGTTAACTTAAGGTAATAAAGCCTAAAGCTAGGGTAAAACCCCAAATGGTATTTTGCATCCTCATTTTCCCCACTTTCCACATCTCTTCCTAGTATCTTAGCTCTACCCTCGTAAAAGATGCCAGGACAAAGGAATGTACTGTTGAGAAACAGGACATAATTGATTACAGCAGTGTCACTTTAAAACAACATCCTTATGATGCGTACAGAGCCTGTCACAACCATCACTGGGCTCAACGCAGAATAAGCCCTACATAGATCCTCTAGAATTGATTTTATGTTTATTCAAATAAATTGTTTATTTGTTTTTATTATTAAGATTGAATGTGTTACTTTTGTTCTTATATTTGTGTTTCGATGTCCAAAACGTACATTTTTGGCCTTTAAGGAATTGAGAGTCAAGGAGAGATACTGAGAAGATGCCAAGCATTCATTCAGAAACTTTCAGATTTTAGCATTCATTCAGAAACTCAGTATTTCCTAAGCTTAGGTTAGGTTAAGTGCTAGATAAATAATGAAAAAGTAATTGCTAGTTTTGTGTCATTTAGAAAACAAATCTTCTGGGTGAACTGAACCTGAAATGATGCGTTCATTTCTGAGTTAAGTTGAGCTCTCAGTCAGTTGCAGGTGAATATGTAGGGACTCACTGATTGAGTGATTCAGGTCATTCGTTTGCAAATGGTATATTTATCCAACTACAACTGCCAAATACCACAGCCAGTATCCAGTTGAAAGCTTTAGAAATAAAGATGGTAAATGTAATATGAAAGGTCTTGTAAAGGAAGTGGAGACTGCTATATCTATTATGCCAATATGGCATATGCGGTACATATGCATTAAAGTCTTTCCAGTCTTGCTCTGCACTCCATATTGTTTTATTTGTTTTATTGTCACTCAGTGGGGCTGGTATTCACTCACTGACCATCTGGGATAGAAATACAATGGTTTATCAGGAAAGGACCTTTATTCAACCAAATACTGCTCCTGCTCATTGCCAAATAGTACAGCATGCACACTTAATTGTCAACACGTGGGTCAATAGGAACATGGTGAGCAGTCCTCCTTACACTAAAATGAACACAAGAAGGTTGTATTATCATAAAATAACAGCTGTGACTAACATACCCAACTGTCAGCCATGTCAGTTTCAGTTTGGGTTTATCCCACACAATGAAGCCATTTGTTTATTAATAAATTGATGTGATTAGCTTTATGAAAAATACCACATTCCAGCTGCAGGCTTTATGTGGTCATAATATCAACATCATCATGTTAATGTGACGCCAGTCAAATACCTATATGTATAACCCACACTGTGAAAATGTCTGTAAATTTTACGGTGAAAAACTGCTAAACCATGACAGTAAACTGTAATATAATGTAATAAAAATATACTGTAATATATATATTACAGTATATTGTCATCACTGTAATTTTTGCATTTATTTTTTGTAAAAATACTTTTTCTCACTGTTAAATGCGCTTAACACCATATCTCTAACAAAAATATACTGTAATATGTAATGGTAAAATCTTTAAGTATTTTCTGGTCAATTATATGGCAAAACAGTGTTGTTTTTTTCAGGGAAAACCTTTTTTTTACGGTAAAATATGGAATAAAATGGCAATCTTAAACATGAAATCAACATTGCCAATATCCTTTTACCGTAATATTAGAAAAAGTTGCACTGTATTTATTATGGGAAAGTTCTGGCAACCACAGCTGCTGTTTTTTTACCGTAAAAACAACATTTTATTTTTTTTACAGTGTATATACACCTATATTCTATATCTGTATAAACAAGTGGTTGGTAGTGCAGGATCTATGCTGCGTGTTTTCAGGGATGGGAATGCTTGCAAGTGTGTACACAGATGATGAGGAGAGAGGTCACGCCATCGGTATTGCCCTGGGAGGTCTGGCATTAGGAGTGTTAGGTATGTATGTCTACTGTTGTCCAAGATGCTTCTGTAAAGTCACACAGTTGAAACAACAGGTGTCCTGGCTGAAATCTTACACATTTATTAATAGTTTTACTAATATATATTTTTGCAAGTAAATGATACCACAGAAAACACAGGTACACCTTTCTGTGCTTAATCTAAAAAAGAAAACTCAGCCATAATATATTATCTAAAGCTGTACTACTCAAAACATACCCCATTCTCTGTGCATTGAATTCTGTAACATAAAGCTATTTGCATTTTCAAACATAATCAAAAGTTAAAGAAACCATAAAGCTGCGACCAGAGAAATACAAACTCACAATTCAACAACCACTATACTTAGTGGTTGTTGAATTGTGAGTTTAGCCTGTAAAAATTTGGGGCTTAATGGGGCCTGTTCATGAAACTCATGAAAAGAGGATTTGTATCCCCATATTTTAAGTACACAAAAATGAAAACATATACCCAATGATTTTAAAATCAGTCCATGTAAAACTCTCATTTTGAAAGGCACACAACTTGAGCTATCTTGTATGGGAGAGAGCTCTATAATTATAGCGATTATAAAGTTGATCTCTCAAAAACTGATGAATGTGGCGTGTCCTCCACAGTTGGTCCCCCGTTCGGCAGCGTGATGTATGAGTTTGTGGGAAAGACTGCTCCTTTCCTTATTCTGGCTTTCCTTGCTTTGTTTGATGGAGGTACAGTTACATTTTTTCTCATTGTTAAAATGACATTTATTCAAATTAAAGGCCTACAATAAGTCAATATATTGTGTGTCTTCACAGCTCTGCAACTGTTTGTTCTTCAGCCCACCAAGGTGGAACCAGAGGTGAGTTTGTTTGCCTTGAAAATTCATTTCCTGAAGATTATCTTACTTCATTAAGATGACCTTTACCGCTGCAGAACATTTAAAAGACTATTTTAATGGCCTTTTTTCTTAACTGGATGGGTAGTGTAAATACAGGAAGTGTGGAGAGAAACAGCGAAGGTGGGTGACATGCAACCAAACATCCATGGCCTTTGGTATATGGCAAATGGACTGCACTAACATGACACTAGTGCAAAGTACTTAACAGTGCCTGACATTCCCCCAAGGAAACAAGGACACCCAGGGACAGTTTAACATTCAAGGTCCAACCTTCTAATTTGCAATTGATCTTAAGAAAAACTTAAAATGACTGACTTGAAACTGTATAATAACACACAACCTTCATTTCAGCAACAAAGGGAACTATAATTTATTAAATGGATAGGCTCTTATCTTTCATCTGCGGAGTTGATGGGCATGATTAACTATGGCTACCTTGAGAAATCAGGCAACAGTCAATTAGAGGGCTATTTGAAGGGTATAAGGAATGAGTATTAATGAGTGAAAATTTCGGACACACAGTTGTAACACAGGCTGCTGTAACAATGGGAGAGCCTATGTTGTAGCAACATGGCTGGGCAGGGTAAATGTTAGACTTAAATAGAGTGAAATCTGTTGGCAGAGGCTTCAGCCAACTCATTAGACAAAGTTTTGAACATTAATTAATGACTCCTTCAGAAAAGAAAGAATGCTCCGTTGCCTCTTTTCAGGATGACACATGTTATATATTGGCAGTGATAACAAAAGATCTGCTGATGAAAGCCAAGCCAACAGGAGAATTTGTTTCTGGTCATTAACAGATTCTTTCACCTTTTCAATATCCTTTATCTCATGCATTTCTAAAAAAAAAAAAAAAAAAAAGAGAAGAAAAAAAGGCTCAGTGGGCATTTTAATAAGGTTCTACAAGGACGAGACATAATAAGCTGCCTAAGGCTCACATGGTGTTATTCTGCTTGTATTTAGCAGGAAATCCCTCACTCAGTTTCATATGCATGTGTTTGACTTTTCATTTACTCCAAATAACATGCCAATTCATTAAAGGCATGGACAATTTATTTTTGAAATACTGAATAACTGTCTGTTTTCATGGATCATGGATTATGCATGGAAATACTGACTGAAAAAAAGGAATTGTGATCGAACAGTTTGTGTTTCCAATGGCATAATTAATGGAAATTGAATCAGATTAAATTCACTTGAAATGTGACACCTTTCATGTTGTAACAACATATTTTCATGTTATTACACGATACAAACTAATGACATTATAAGAATATACCATGAAGCGACTTGCGATAAAATGTGATAACTTATTGTTATAACATAAAACTTTCCATTCTATAACATGATAAATTATATATATATATATATATATATATATATATATATATATATATATATATATATTTATTGTTATTACATGAAGCTTTTCACATTATAACATGATAACTTAGTATATTGTTATGCTTACAAAGAAAGGATCAAATCAATGAATATGGCTCATTTACTCAATATGAATTTACCAATATGAATTCTGCTGTTATTAAGGACAGTGTATGGAATAAGGTCATAAATAAATGTAATATGTGACACATCTTTTTTTTTCATACAATTCCAGGCACATGGCTAATTATGCAGTCTGTGGAAATGAATGAAATAAAATGAATATCCCTCCCTCATAGTATATTTACATACACTGTCCTGAATAAGAGCAGCTTTCCATGTTTCCAGCAAAGCTGTTGTAAAACTTGATAAAAATTGAGTAAATGAGCAATTATCATTATTTTATTAATTCTCTACAAGCATAACAATATATTGTTAAATATAATGTACCAGGTTATACCATGAAATGCCTTATGTTTATTATAACAACAAGCTTTTTATATCATAACGTGATACTGGTCTGTTTTTTATTGCCTGGCGTGGTCGCACTATGCTTCAGTAAAAATTACATCATGTTACAAATACCATTCACCCATAAAGTTCAAACTATTTATTTTTCAGACACACTCCTCTGTTAATTGTGTTTTCATTTTAATTGTGATGTGTTTGGAAGAGATTGATTAATATATTTGAAATACAATGTTGTTATTGTGCCTTTTCCTCTACAGAGTCAGAAGGGGACCCCTCTCTTGACACTGATGAAGGATCCATACATTCTAATCGCAGCTGGTAAGAAAATAATAACAGCATGGCAGATGTGAGAAAAACTAATGTCACCCCGTTTAGGAGAATCAGTGGGATGTTGCCTTTTATAATGGTGCTAGGGAAAGAGCAGGAGATGTTCCATCAACGTGACTAAACAAATCGCGGCTTCATTGAAAAAGTCTGGTTAGATTAACACCAACTTTCACTTCAGGCTAAAGCCGTTTCACTAACGCAGCTCAGCGTGTCTAGTCAACGCTAACTCAACCCAGACTAGACAAGCCAGCATTGTGCTCAAGCGCAGTATATAAGCAGCCTGTATTAATCAGTCGTGGAACAGCCGGAAACAGCCAATAAGATGTCACAAAAAGAGGTGAAAAACATCGCAGATTTTTCCTGATTTTTTACAAATCATTTTAAAATCCAAATGAAAATTTCAAATCATAATATTCAGCAAAACATGATCTTGTAAAAAGGGTAACCCCCAAAGCTATCAGTAGCTTATAAACGGGGGCCCAGAACATCAAAATAACAACACAATATATTATGAAAAGAAATTAAAATAATAATTCCTATTTCTACCTGATTCCTATACCTAACCCCCAAAGTAATTACATAAGTACAAAGAGTATAAACTTTAAACACAATGACAAAAACACATCCGACACTGGTACAGCAAAACAAAACACAGCGACCCAGGCTTGAGCTACACATATCTCGACAGTAGTTTTTGTTTTAATCTCTTTTTAAAGATAGGCAGAGATGCAGACTCTTTTATCGTCTTGTCAAGCTCATTCCAAGTCTGTGGTCCCAGCTTTATGAAGAATATAAAGTGACGTCACAATACTACTGCCATTAACAGAGCCAGGGAGATAACATGGTGAAACACTGCAGACTGATAAAAAGCATGACTAATTCAATCCTACTTATTGTGTTATTTGTAGTTGTTAATAAATTAACAATTAGATCACTAGATACAATAAGAGTGGTTATATTATCAGTAGGATATATGATAACATGTATGTTCACAATTGTGGTGTAGGCTAACTTGGGAGAACTCACAACTACAATGAATGTACTGTAAACTGGCCTAGCTGGGCAAAGTAACCCTGTCCTATATTAATTATTCTGTTACATCTCAACAGGAAAAATCTGTACAGCCAAAACAGGTCATGGACAAGTGAAAATGTAATAATGTTTGGGCTGTATCTTTATTCTACAGATTTTTTTATGGGGGTGTTCCATCAACGTGGATTAAGGAAAAGCCTGGCTTATTTTGATGGGTCTCACTAATTTAAGTGAGAGATGCGTTCCATTAAAGTGGTTTATGTGACTCCCTGCTCAGTAACCATGGTAATTTATACCACTGAATTAGAACAGAGACCCAAAGCACAGTTTTTTCGCACGTGTCACTTTTGTCATGTTTGTGCTGAAGTTTAGACTTAGTTTTTTATTTGTGTACAGTCTATAGTTTAGACCTTTTTTTCCCTCACAATTGGAATAAAATAAGTGTGATTTATACTGACACTAATTTCAGACATTCCGTTTTTTAATTCAAGCAACTTTTTTTGTGAAGTGAACTTTTATTTGAAAGCTAAACGTGTATAATTTAAGAAAAAGTGTGCAAAGGTTTTGTAGTAGTCCTTTATTCATTCATTTTGTTCTAGCTGTGAAGACAAAAAAAATACACACACATTAAATCCAGTCATTAAAACCAGGACCCTCTTCTGCACCAGTTTACATCATTCTCTAGTTTCTTTATCTCCAACTTGATTTATTACATTTTTAGCTTTCTGTCTCGATATCGAGTTTCTGGTTTTCAGTTCCCATAAGCATATGACGCTTGTAGATGGAACCGACATCCTGTAAAAGAAAGTGTGTCAAAGAGTAGCTGATTATGTAGTTGTAAATTATTATTTAATTTCTCAGTTTCATCATTGCTGCTGCTGTAGTTGTTCCAGCTGTGTCCTGCAGCAAGGTACATGGGTATACGCAGGGTTACTTTGCCCAGTTAGGCCAATTAACAGTAAATTAATTTTAGTTGTGAGTTCTCCGAACTTAGCCTCCAGCTAACTGTGAACATACAGCTGTTATTATCCAGCCTACTGATAATATAACGACTCTTATTGAATATTGATCTTAATGTTAAATTATTAACAACTACAAATAACACAATAAGTAAGACTGAATTTCTCATTAATTTAATCAGTCTGTCATTTTTTTTGCCATGCCATCTCCCTGGCTCTGTTAACGGGAGCAGTACTGTCTGTTTTTGTGACCGTCACTTTATTTTCTCCATAAAGCTCCTTCAGCGCTGCTTTTCACCTCTTATTGCCACATCTTATTGGCTGTTCCCGGCTTATATACTCCACGCTCGCGCACAATGCCGGCTTCTCTAGCCTGGGTTGAGTTAGCGTTGACTAGACACGCTGAGCTGCGTCAGTGGAACAGCTTTAGCTTCAAGTGAAAGTTGGTGTTAATTCCTACCAGGCTTTTTCTATCAAGCCGCGGTTTGTTTAGCCACGTTGATGGAACACCCCCCTGGTTGAAGGCTAAGTCTAACTTCCCAGACACCCTACTCTCTAGCTTTTTCCTCAAGCTTTCCCTTGGGGCTCCCAAGATGGGATTCTGGTTGGATTCGATATATAATCTGTTCCTGCCACAGGGCCTCGTCCACATTAGATGCCCAGACTTCTTTTAACTCAGTTAGTCATCCAGGGGGAGCACTCTAATTAGAAGGCTGAACCACCTCAATTAGCTCAATCTCCTTTCCCTGCTCCCAAAGGTGAGCCCTGACATTCTGGAGTTAACTGATTTTGGTTGCTTGTATGCGTATTCATTCACCTTAGTCCATGACAACTATAGCGCCCAGTGGCAATGCACTACCTGGGTTCAGATCACACTGGCCCTTCCTCCCATTTCTGCATCTCAAAGTATTTACCCTTTCCCACATTCGCACCAGTCCCTCTGCAGAATTATTGAGTTCCCAAGTGGTGCCTTACCATGGACCCCAGAGTCTCCCAGAAGGGTGGGTGTTAAGAACTGCTGTTATTTGTGCAGAATACAGAAGAAACTTTGAGAGACTTCTCTTGACTGACAATAAGTGTAGTATTTTCACAGGTAAACTAAATAACAAACTCTCTCTACTGAGGCTTACATCCATGACTTGCAAGAAATACTGTTATAAAGTCTAAGGTCACCAGAGGGACAGGTTACCAAGATTTTAGATGTGCCTTTTCAGACTATGGCTAAGAATTGGGAAATGCATGGTAATTAAATGGTCCCTACAAGTAGGGTGGTACAAGAGTATGTGTCAGGAAAATTGCAACTGTGTGCATGTTAGACTTTCCAATCACATCAACTACTGTGACAAGACAACAAAGAGAGCAGGCTGTGTTTGTTTGTGTGTCCATGTGTGGTTGGAGTTTGGAAGGGTGACAAATGAGGACCAAAGAAAAGAAAACAGACCATAACTGACATTGCATCCAATTATCCTCAATCTTCCTCCACAGGTGCCATTTGTTTTGGAAATATGGCCATCGCCATGATGGAGCCAACGCTGCCAATCTGGATGATGGAGACCATGTGTGCCAGGAAATGGCAGCTCGGTATTTACAAAGCTCTGTTTAGTATTTGCTCTAAAATAACACACATACTACTTGTTGTTACAGCACCTAACTTGTTAAACCACAAAACTTGCAGTACTTAAAAGTGCACACATAAATAGGAGGACCAACACAAACTATGTACTTAGTTTCTGGTTACATTGTCTGAAATGTGTAAATTCAATTATACGTCGGATGTTGACGTCATAGGTACAGGTGGTGCTGTACTAGACTTGTGTTACATTGTTGTTAATTTTTAGTTTTTTCATTTACATAGATAAGGGGGGCAGATTATTAGAAACACCTCTGATTGTGGTGCAGTGCAGCACAACAACGCTAAAACCTATACATCCATCCATCTATTCTCATCCACTAATCCAAAGTTGGATCACAGGCTCCAAGTTATTTCAGACATTTGTCTCCCTAGCAACATTTTCTTGCTTCTCCTGTGGGATCCAGAGTTTCCAAGATTCAGGATTCAAGATTCACTTTTTTTGTAATTGCATTAGCATTTTAGTATTGTCATACACAGAGGAAACGCAACACTGTTTCTCCCCAGCTCCAACCATTACATTAAAAGACATTAATACATATTTAGAATTGTCTGTAGGTCAGGGTGCGAGAGAAGCTGGTTTAAATCTCCAATCGGCATTAAAAAAAAGTCCTTCCACTGCTCGCTATCACCGTCAAAGCCTCCCTCACATGAGCGCTTGGTGTTACACAGACAGCCACCATAATGACTCTCATCAGCTCCCCTGTCTGGAGTACCTCTAATGGGGGGAGTATCCTTATCAAATGCCCAAACCACCTCAACTAGTAAGGTTGAATAGAGTAGAGTAAAGAAGAGGCTCTACTCTGAGCTCCTTTCAGATGTCTCTAAGGCTGAACCTAATTTCGGCTGATTGTATCCATGATTTCATTTGGTCACTAACCAAAGCTCATATCATAGGTGAGGGCTGGAACGTAAGTTGAATCGAGAGCTTTGCTTTCATGCTCAGCTCCTTCTTCACTACAACAGCCTGGTACAGGGCCTGTGTCACTGCTGACGCCTGTCTATCTCACTTTTCATTCTACACTCGCTCATGAACAAGATACTTGATCTCTTTCACTTTGGGCAGCAACTCACTTCCAACCTGGAGCAATAGCTGCAAATCACTTCAATGCATGCTGAAGGTCCCAGCCTGATGAATCCAACAGAACCACATCATCTGCAAAGAGCAGAGTTGCAATTCCAAGGTCAACAAACCAAACACCCACCTCCACCTGGCTGCGTCTTGAGATCCTGTCCAAAAACACATAAGCACAATGTGTGACAAAGGAACAGTCTGGATGGAGGCCAATACCAACCAAAA
Source organism: Centropristis striata (assembly GCF_030273125.1). Classification (NCBI taxonomy): domain Eukaryota; kingdom Metazoa; phylum Chordata; class Actinopteri; order Perciformes; family Serranidae; genus Centropristis; species Centropristis striata. The sequence continues at coordinate 26,604,835 of NC_081536.1, read as the reverse complement.
CCCTGTTTGACATTGTGCTACCCACATGAGGGCTGTTTCCACTACCGGGTAATAGCCGGACAATACCTGGAATGAGGTGGTTCTCACTCACCAAAACGCTCCTAATTTGAATACGAGCAGTCCGGAGCTGGCTTTTCTCGGGACCTTTTTAGTCCCTGTAGAAGACCAGGGTCTTTTTTCTCCCCTGAAAACAGCCTGGTTACTGATTGGATAGATCGATAAGCGGGATGTGACATAGTACTCTACACGACAACAACACACGCCATTTGAATAAGCTGGCGAAGCAGTGTTCCCAATTTAGCGACTTTGTTGCTAAATTTAGCGACTTTTCAGACCCCCTTAGGGACTATTTTTCAAAAAAGCCACTGGAGACAAATGCAGCGACTCCTTCTTACTCTTCTTAAGGAGCTGCTAACGAGCCGGTGACGACAACTGACGTTGTGCACGGTTGGAGTCTCTAAATCCCTCTGGGGGCGAACTTGTAATGGAGACACGCAGAGTGAGGACTTTTGAGAGGGTGTGGCCTGAGACTTTCCCGGTGGCCACTGTTCCCCCTCTAGTCGAAAAACGGCTATGAACACAGCTCTCATTTTGGTATGACAGGTAGCTACTGGATGGCTCATAGCAGCAACCAACCCTGGAACCCATTTCCATCTCTACTATCCTTCCAATATGATGTTACTTTTACATAAGCCTTCTCTTGTGCAGGTTTGGCCTTTAATAATTGTTGCTCCGACCACTGTCTGTCTTATTTTAAGCCACTTAAAAAACCCAGGCTTGTGTCAAATCATCAATAGTCAAATTAAGCAAACTGAATTATTCTTGTTCAAAGAAACAACAGTTAGCTAGAGGCTTATCTTTCATTGGAAAAGCATGTCAACCAAGACCCTCCCTGCAAAGGGCTTAAAGGGCTTACTGTCAGGTTCAACCTGTTTCACTGTTTCAACATTCACCTGCACAAGTCACGGTCAACAGATCTCTCCAGTGACTGTGAAAAGCCTCACCCTTACAAAATAATTGTGATAACTTTGAAAAGACACAATGCTCAAAATGTGTTTGAAAGTGTTAAAGTACATACATATTTCCCTTATAATAAAGACAGAAAACCAAAAAAGTCATGATAATTTTTAGAATTATTTATTAACAAACCTTTTATGCAAAAACACATTGCCATTGCCTCACTGTTGCTGAGGGTCATTGTTCAGTTTCTCTGGATACTATTTCAGTGCTCCACATTTTCTCCTGTCTCATTTACATAATATATATATAAGATATTTTTTTTGCTTAGTGACTTGACGTAGTGCAAATGTATCACTCCTGCTAGATATTTTCTATACAGAAGCCTGCTGCCATCATTGGTGTTATTAGTTTGTACCAGTTGGCTTTATTTGAAGTCTAGGTCAGATAAAAAAAAGGATGAGTGGAGAACAGGATATTAGGGTGTCATATGCTGGCAGGTGGAAAGCACAAGTCTTCATTACAGACAATGGAAGATGAACAGCAGCTCAGTGATGAGGCACTGATAGAGATCTTCTTATCTTGGAAAGCCTGCCCACACCTTCAGTCTCTCATCTCTCTGTGTGTGTCTGTTTGTGGTCTAGGCGTCGCTTTCTTACCAGCGTCCATCTCCTACCTTATTGGAACCAACATCTTCGGTACATTGGCGCATAAGATGGGGAGGTAGGGAGAAAAATATCCTTATCTATTCTCTGTCTCTGTCTCTCTCTTTCTCTCGGTGGATGTGGTATCTATTTCCGCTCCTCTAAATTAGTTTTCAGTCTTTTTAGTGTTTGAGGGCCTGGCTTTATTGAAGCCTTGATGATTCAGGTCAAATTTGGCAGTGGGGGAGGTATGCATGTTTAGCACAGGTGTCTTGAGCTTTCATAGGGCCATTACTGGGATCCATCTATTTTTAAATTTGGGGTTTTAGAGACCTGATGCATATGTGATGACCTCCATTTAATAAAGTACCATACTTTTTTTTATCCAAATGTTATGTAATGGAGGGTCAGGTTTCAACCAGCTGATTGTATAATGGTAATCTATTATTATAAATTGGGATTATCACTTATCAGGTTCTGAGGGGCAGATGTCTGAAACGCTTCTAGAATTACACAAAGGGCACACAAAATGTATGAAGTTGTGAGTTTTTCCCAACGTTCCACCACAAACATACAGTAGGACTAGGACTGTACTTACACAGACAGTAGCCTATGTGTTTCCATGTAAGAAGTCACAGCATCTGAAGTATAACTATGAATGGGGAATGCTAATGCTATGATATTTCCCCATCTCCACATACCCCCATTAAAAAAGAAAGAGGAAAGTGTGCTTGTCATGGACAGCTAATAAACAGTGTTTGGGAGTAGTGAACTATAACTAATTAAACTTAAAGTTTAATAACATTTTGCAGTAGCTTGCTGGTAGTTCAACTGCATTCATATTTGTATAGGGGTGCAAGTAGTTAAATTACCTTTGCCATTTTGTGTGGTTAACTACCTAAACTACAAACCCTTTTTAATCTGAAAACATCAGGTGTCAAGTTACTGATTATTGCTATTTATTAAAAACAACAACAGACAATCAAAGGAAGGGATGGAAAGCAGACAAAGTCAAGAAGAAGAAAAAAATCACCCGGTAACAATAAACAGAACCATAAACCAAGAAAATAAGAGCCTCGTATGAAGTAAACATTATGAAAATGAAGGCAGGTATTAAAGACAACTCACTCACAACAGTCCAAATAAAAAGTCTGGGCTGTGAACACTTGACTTTAGGTTCTGAAAGGCAGATGTCTGAACTATACACAACATGCAGACTCTGGTTGTGTTTTCCCATGAATAGTGTTTTGTTTTTTGTTTTTGTGAACAATTGATATTTTCAGTGATGTGACATGTTTTTCTGGCATGATTATAATGTTTTATCACATGCACATCGTCAATTGTGTCTTTTCATGTATGTGAAAAACTAGGCATTTTTTGCCTTAAACTGCATGTTATTAGCTTAAAGCAAGCATTAATGTAAATAGGACACTTGTGGATACCAACAGAACCTATTTTCAGTTATATAACTTGAGGTCAGAGGTCAGATGGCCACTTTAAAAATCACCATGTTCGTTTTATATGTGTCAGAAGCACGGAAAACAAACTCACATTCTTCTCCGACTTTAAGCAGAGATTACTGTAGTTGTTTAGCATAAAGGGGTTTTAGATTAGATAACACTGACGATGTCTTCTCACCCTTACAGATGGCTTTGTGCTCTCATTGGAATAATGGTGGTTGGAATCAGTGTAATATGTGTAAGTATGAGGGAGACAACTACACTATAACTTTGAATCATCTTTTGGGCCATTTGAGCCCTGGGTGGTTACTCAAGGGTTTAAATGGTGCAGATTCTTAAGAGAAGTGAGAAATAATATCTATTTTTTAATAAATATTTTAGCTGAGATATCTAACACTCCTCAGCCAGTACAAACACAACAGTAGATCCACTGAAATGTATATGTCAAAGTGCTGTTATATATACACTTAGTGTAAAAGGTTAAAATTCCTGAAAAACTGGTTATGATTTCATGTACAAAATAGCATTGAGAGGGATGGAAACAATGTTTTGCTCTTTGTGTTTCTAGGGTAAAAGAAAAAAAAATCCAGATCATGAAGATTTTTTGTCAGTCCAGTGTTCCATTGGAGAGAGATGCTGGACGCTTTTTGATTTTGATTTTGGAATAATTCTAAACTGTCTTATTTGCAGAGATAAATATTCCAAAATCGAAATCAAAAAGCATCCAGCATCTCTGCCTAATGGAAAATTAAAATTGAATAAAGAAATGAATGCATTTTACAATATATGTCTGCCTGTTCTAGGTTCCATTTGCCAAAAACATCTATGGTCTGATTATTCCAAACTTTGGTGTTGGTTTTGCTATTGGTAAGTCAGCTAACTTTAATAGGATGTAAATCAAATTTGCTCTGCGTGGAGCATGTAGGACCTTTATTGTTTGTGCTGTGTTACAGGCATGGTGGACTCCTCTATGATGCCTATAATGGGCTACCTGGTGGACCTGCGGCACGTGTCTGTTTATGGAAGTGTGTATGCTATTGCTGATGTGGCTTTCTGTATGGGATTTGCTTTAGGTAAGTATGAACCACAAAAAACGTACAAATGTTATAGACAAATAAACTACAGGGTGTGATACCTGTAAAGTGGATGTGAAAAGCAGAACAGAGAGTGTCCAATCCATACATATTTTTGGCTTATCTAGTTTGTTCAAATTAAATTCTGCTGTTGTTGTGGAGCCCAGTTCTCCATCACTACCATAGACTGTATATAAATAATGTACGTAGTCACCGTGACGTCACCCATTGGTTTGTGGCCCGTTGGAAGCATCGAGTTCAGCGTTACACTCGTCACCATCTTGCGTCGCCATCTTGTTTCCGATACGGGGAGCAGACCATATCTGGACTGTGGAGGAGTGAGAGGGATCTGATCACTGACTACAGCCTCTCTACACCTCAACCTGACTGAGAGATGCTGCTAATCCATGTTAGCATTAACTGGAGCATTAACTGGGATGTTATCAAGGGTAGCCACGCCCCAAATCATACAATTCTTTATCTTCCATTTTCTTCCAAATGGGCCATTATTAGAACTATTAACATCAAATTGTCCTGAAGAAGATTTTTTTACTAGCGATTGAGACCATAGTGTTGTTCTAAAAAAACATTCTGAGGTAATAAATCAAGTGAGAAGTTTTCTCATTTTGCATTGATATTAATTGACAGAATTTTTTTGCAGCCAAACTTAGCGCCCCCTGCTGGAATTTTTGGTAGAATGCAGTTTAAGGCACATCCTGGTTGGCCTCCATGCTCAGACACGGAGGTTGCCACCTGGTCACTACACAGAAAGTACTACTATTTTTCAGTTGTAGTTTATTTGCCTTTGATGTTGTGTGGTTATTATGGTCAATGAGTCAGGCCGACTAGAATGAAATTACATTTTCATCGTTATTCATTTCTATCGTTTATTTACCCAAAAGCAGTTATGACAAATATGTCTACACAGAGTTGCAATGCAAAGTGCTGTCCTCACACTAACAAACCAAACCAAACATGTGTGTGATATCTATTCGACTGATATAGGTCCATCTATCGGAGGATCCATAGCTGAGAGTATTGGCTTCCCCTGGCTGATGACCATAATTGGAATAGTGGATATCATCTTTGCTCCTCTTTGCCTCTTCCTAAGAAATCCACCGGGACAAGAAGAGAAAATTGTAAGATTCAAAACACACTTAAATACAGTCAACCATATCCAACATAAACACAAAGAAATATGGAAGTCTTGGAAATCAAGCTAAACGAACATCATTTTAAAAAGGTTTTGGCTTGTTTATTGTTTTGGATAGATAACACAGTTTTTTTCTTGCATTGCCTTTAAAGCGGCCTTACACAGAACTTAGAGTTAGGGGTGGGCGATCCCCTCAAAGATTATCGCGATATTTCAGGGTATTTTTGCAATCACGATATGCTTGACAATATTACAAAATACTGAAAAGTATTTAGAAAATATGATTTTTTAGTCTGTACAAATAAATCAAAAACGTAAATGTAGAGTAAATTGCAAATCTCAACAGTTGCCCGATACTACACTTTTTATAAATTTTTAAGTAAAATGCATCAATCTCGCCCCTTTGAGAGCTAAATGTGAGCAAACACCTCACATAACATTTCGGTGGTGGATTCTGTTAACACACTGTGCTCTTATTTTGAAAGCTGCATGTGTTTAGCGACAGGAAGTAATAGTAGCTCTTTGTGATTAACACAACTTTAATTGTTAGCTAATGTTAGCTCGTGGGGAGGGTTTTGACTGACTGACAGATGACAACGCCACACACGCAAAATAACTTAATATCATGAATAGTGTAAAACTTTCAGTAGCTTGAAATGTGACGTTAGCGCAGCACATGAGACTATAGCGGGCCGCCACGGTCTAGGTTATTAATGGGAGGCCTTCCGCCACTACGTCAAGAAGTAGGAATGTCGCCAATATAAAAAATATTTTTACCGCTATTATCATGAACGATACGATATGGCACACCCCTACTTAGAGTATCAACTGCCTGCACAGCTTTCGACATGGTGCTGGCTTAGTCAGTGGCTAGCAGCTAACTGTGCTAAAACCACTGTGAACAGTCCTTAAAAGTGGGACAGTGGAACCTGAGGGCAACAGGCGGTTGATCCTTATGCTTCTGTGGCAACACTGTGTGTTGGGAAGGCGTTATCAGTGATAATTATCTTAAGCGTGTAGTGCAGAGCAGCAATGTGTGGGACACACACAGGAGGAGTGTGACTTCATTCTCTGGTCAGGACAACAATACTCCACTATATCTTTAAATAGTCATACTTTTATACTCCTTTAAGGCTGAATGACATTGCTCTAACATGTAGCTCGCAAGCCAAGCCTAAAACAGGTGCATAAAAAATCCCTAAGTTATAGTGTTAACCGTTTATGACATATCCATGTCAAAACTGCACAGAGACTGTGTTGGAAAACACTTTTGTCTACCCATTCTATACCAGCATTTTATTTTCAATCAAGTTTGCTTTAAAAAAATTATAATATGCCAAGTCAAAATAGAATATAATTAAATAGAATATAATAAAAAAAATAAGAATGCGCAGTGTGCAGATCATGTCACAGCCTGACGAAGGGATACTGAAGAACTGACCAAAATAACCTTTTAGAAACAGTTTCCTACATAAGCTATGCTGCTTTACAGCAGTAGAGATATTATTCCTTATTTTAGGTTCAAGTGTTTTTATTGTTACCATTATTCAAATAATATGTACCCACCTTATCACTCAACGAGAATGAATCATGATATTGGACAATTCTGCAAAACCTTGATTATGTTCAATGCCAACATTTTGGAAATACGTTGTTTCTACATTACCTCCTGATTGCAAATACAGTATGGTTAATGTTAGCAAATCATCACTTCAGTTGTCTTGAGTGACCACTGGTAATCAGATTGCACTTCCCCTAAGTGAACACCAGATCAGACTGTTTTTACATTGAATTCACTCCTTTTATTGAGCTTACCTCATTCATTGTATGTCTCTTATTCTTAAGTGAAACATGGGGAAATTATAAATGGTATTTGTCGTAACTTCAGTTAGACACAATCAAGTGACAGTTAATGAGTTGAGATATAAGTACTGAGTTAAAAACTGCTCATGTGAGTCTTTTTGGTCACACCTTTGGTTAAAAGCTTCCTTCTTTAAATAAGAAAAATATTGGCTGTTTCATGCACTGTTGTTACTCTTGAGTGTAATCCCAAAGGCAATGCAAGAAAAAAAAGAGCTTCCATGAGCTTGATTTGTTTATCTTATAACACTAACAAATAAGTCTTATAAAACAGTTGCTGATGTCATGTGGATGAATGCATTTTGACATTTCTGTGGGGGCTTCACAGAAACACATCCTCTCTCATGTTTTACAGAATATAGTGACCAGTGAAAAGCAATGAATTACTTAACCATCATTGGACATCACTGGGCTGCATAAGCACATCTCCATCCTGTATGCAAGCAAATGAATCTTCTCATGCTGTTCCCTCTGCCTTCATATCCATTTCTTCATCTCCATGCAGCATAGGCTACCATCCATCATCTCTCTTCTCCATTACATTCTGTTTGTATTCACCACCATGTGTTCATCCTTTCTGCTATTTATGTTCCATCTATATTTGCTTCTATCTACTCTCCCATGTTTTCACATGGGATGGTGTGTCAACGCAGCCCATTTCTGAACACTGCAAAAAGGTGTGTCTAAAAACAAGATAAAAACACTAAATCTGAGGGAAATTATCTTGCTGCATGGACAGATAATTTCACTTGACAAGATTTCTTGAATTAAGATTATTAAATCTAGAAATAAGCATTTTGAACACTTAAAATAAGAAATCAACTCTTAAAACACGATAAATTAAAGCTGCAAGCAGCGATGAACTGGCCCGAGCAGAGTGCAGAAGTGAAGTGTTAGATAATTCATCTTGCGATAATGCAAATCATTAGACATTCGGGATATGATGTCACTTTAGAAATAGGTCACACAGTTCCATAAAAAACTGTAGTTGATTTGACCTTATGCACCTCTAAATCACTTAAATCAAGGCCTATTTGTCCTTTCCCACCCTCTCCTGGGCTCATATTTATCTACCTAGCCATTGTTGACCAACTGTAAACTCTCTTGGGGCCTAACCTCTGCATACTGTCAATCAGTGGAACAGTGTGATCACATCACCTGTAATTTGGGGTTCACCTTTGACACGGGTCAATCTCACACACATACGAGGACCCATTCTTGGAAACATTGCTCTACAGAACTACCAGTGGTTAAAGGGTAGCAACGTTGTGACCAGCTGTGAGAACACCCACTGATTGTACTTCCTAACTTGCGCCTCAATACACTAAAATAGCACTGCTAATTATTTGTTAAGAGGTTTAAAAATAACGTTGATTTCGAAGTGTTTGATAATTAATCTTGTGTTAAGAGTTTCCTTTGTTTTTTTAAGTGTTCAACATGCTTATTTCTTAGTTCAAGAAATCTTGTCAAGTGAAATTATCTGTCCATGCAGCAAGATCATTTCCCTCAGATTTAGTGTTATTATCTTGTTTTTAGACACACCTTTTTAGCTTAGTTATTCTTCACTAATACGTGAACGAGTATTTTTTCTCTAAATATATATTTTTTCATAATCTTCAGCTTAGTTTGCTAAAAGTAAGAAAACAAAATATGTAATTGCTTATATTTAGTGTATTTCACTTATTTTGATACTGTAAAATGTTACATTTTTAAGTAATCTCATCTTAAAACCAGCATTTTATACTTATTTTATGCTTATGTTTAGTATATTTCACTTATTTGGGGCCTGTAAAAAGTTACTTTTTAAGTAAACTGACCTTAAAACCAGCATTTTCGTCTTATTTTAAGCCTTCTAAATGCATCTGTAGACATGCTTATTTCTAGATTTAACAATCTCAATTCAAGAAATCTTGTCAAGTGAAATTATCTTGCTGCATGGACAGATAATTTCACTTGTTTTCAGTACCTCTTCCTTCAGATTTAGTGTTTTTATCTTGTTTTTAGACACCCCTTTTTTGCAGTGAGAGCCCTGTGTGTTTAATTTTAAATTAAACATGACAATGAAACAAACATGACATTAAATAGACAATGGCATGAATTGCTCTCTGCAATGGTGGTGGTAGGCCCCTCTATGTGTGGGGGGAAATGTTGCAAAGACGCCCTTTTGAATGCCCCTTTGGTAGATATAAAACATGATAAAGTGCTCTATATAGTAACTCAGTGTGCAAGAAGACATGATAGAGTGCCTTCAAGGCGCCCCATCCAATGGAAAAAATGTGATGCAGTGCTATATAGGGTGCCCTACAGTGGTGGAATGTAACTAAGTACATTTACTCAAGTACTGTACTTGAGTACAATTTTGAGGTACCTGTACTTTACTTGAGTATTTCCATTTTATGTAACTTTATACTTCTACTCCACTACATTTTGAGGCAAATATTGTACTTTTTACTCCACTACATTTAGCCGACAGCTTTAGTTACTTTTCAGGTCAAGATTTAACATAAAAAACATGATAAAGTTAAAGTGATTAGACATTTTAAACCTCATAACACTAGGCCTATATTACATAGTTAAAATGACTCCTATCTTTACCAAATTAAAACGCTGCTTCCAAAAAGCATCAATACAAATAATCCACCATATGTAGAATGTATAAAACAATCTGAATGGGTCCATTCTGCATAATAAGTTCTTTTACTTTAAGTACATTTTGATGCTGATACTTTTGTACTTTTACTAAAGTAAGTTTTTAATACAGGACTTTTACTTGTAGTGGAGTAATTTCACAGTGTGGTATTAGTACTTTTACTTAAGTAAGAGATCTGAATACTTCTTCCACCACTGGTGCACTACATCCTATGGCACCCTATTTATTTCATCCCTTCCCATTCAGATAGCCTGAGTCTGGCTGTCAGCTATAGTGGTGTTTTTTTGAGTCTAGTAGTAGTTGCTAAGTATTCAAATTTTACATATGGGGGCTTGAATGCCACAAAACATTAAATGTATTATTTCAATGTGACTTTCAACAAATGTGAGTGAGCCTTCTACACATTGAAGGTTTAAAAAGTTTTAAAAATAAATACATAAATAAATTGTAGGTTTTACTCAGTAACCAAAAGATATTTTACCCAAGAAAATGTAACATGTGGCAGAAACAACACTTTCTTAACATTGTTTTTCAGGCTATTTTGATGGACACCAATTGTTCAATGAAGACGAGGTCCTACTCTACGCAGGGGATGTACTACCAGGGAGAAAACATGGATCCAGAATATGACGATTATGATTAACAGGACACCAGCCATGCAGGTTAACCCTCCAGATGATTTATTTTGTTGTACAAAAAAAGGAATACAGAAGAAAAAAAAAACAGCCAAGATATTTCCATGTGAATGTTTCGCATTCAGTCTTCATTGTTCTGTGTCCTCTTAGCAGTTGTACTGGAGCAAACCAAAGTTGTTCTTGATCTGTGGTTGCAAATGCATTGTGTGAGAGATATTTTTTTAGCCAACAGCCTTATTCAGTAGAGAGATGTTGTCAAAAAGACCTTTTAGGTAGTAGGAGGGTGCTGACCAACAAGTACGCTTTGCTGATTTATTTTGGATACAAAATTCTCTTAGTTTATTTGTCAGTCGGTCAGTCATTTCTATCTACTCTACGTTCATGATACTGTCTAGAGTGTTATTATCGGACCTTGTGCAAGCTGTTATTATATTGGGTAATTGTGTGGTATGTCAAAAAACTGTTATTTGTTTAAAGTCCAAGAGGATTTGTTGGCCTAGTCTGTGGTCCTTGTTTGCATTGAAGCATTAACAAAAAGTAAAAGTCAAGCCATTTTTAGCTGCTTAAGAAAAGGATGAGGAATGTATTCTAAAACTCAATATAGATAAATGATATCCTCCTAAGAACAGAACCTACAGAAGCTTGCATTATGGAAACTTCAAAGACAGAGATGATATAAAGCTGCTGTTTATATTGTTTTTATGAAGTAAATTATTGATACTGTAAATTATCAAATCTTGGCCTTTATTTACCTCAGCTGCAGGAATAACCAGGCACAAAACTAATGTTACAGACAGACTTTATTTGTGATCCCGCTGTTACCCAGTTACTGCAAATGCTAAACTTCATTTGTACATTTCCACAGCACTGATTCCATCCATACAACAACAGAGTTATGTCATACTCAACACTGTGCTGCGAGTTTGTCTGTTAAAACAGAAATACTGTTTACATGTATATTCACTTCTAGTAATTTTTCTGAATTGAATTTGACTTCTGAGATTAAAATTCAACACTTCCTGCAGAGTTTTCCCCTTCAAAAGTCTGTCTTAATTTGTTCAGACTGTCTACATTCATAGTGATTTTCAGATCTGTGGTGAGGAGTATCATCTAATGAGACATTTTTATTTCAAGCCCAACATTTTGGTATGGTCTTTTAGAGTCCTTTGCTCTATGTAGACACCTCACCTTGCCAAGCTGGTTTGAATCCCTCCCTCCAGGCCGTGTACATCACATACCAGTTTGTAATCAGGATTTTCTGTAAGGTTCACAAGAACACTTCCTGAAGAAGTACAGCTGTCTGGGCTGCCTACACCAGGGTGGAGCTGTGTAATGACCGTGACAGGTTCTCTGGGTCAATATCACTATAAAGTGCCTTTGGTGTCCTCAGCAGAATTGCCCAGTCGTCATGAAAATGGAGCAAAAATAATGAAACTCTGAGGTCTTATTATAAATGGCCACACATTTATACACATATCAGTACAATGACAAGTCTCCAAAAATGTGTTTCCTTCATTTTATACTCTTTTTTTTCATTGGATATACGTGATTTTGGTATTTCCCACACACCGCTCCGCCTACTACAGTGTGTGTAATTAGTGGTTAAATGATACTAATTCAGAAAAACAATTACATGGTAATATTATCCACAACAAGTTATTTGATGAAATGAGTAATTTTGATCATATATATTTTATTTTCATAGTCATTTCAAACATGTTTCATGTGTCCCTGAAATTGCAGTCCACCCTGTCATTATGGGGTAACTGCCCCTTTAAGAAACCCTCTGACGCGCTCAGTGACACTTTTCCCGCCAATTTGTCTTTCTTTAATGGAGAATGAAACAGTGGCTAGTTGCAACATAAGTATTTACGCTTATATTTAGTCATTTTCATCACAATATGTGTGTAGCTGAATGTATTCAAGCTTAACATGTCCACCCTGTCATAGTGAAATATCAGGTAATATAAAAACCTTTCTGAAATCTGAAATATATTTTCTAAACAGTAAACAGTCAACTTGGTAACTGAGGCATGTTACTAACTGAAGGGCCATCCATGCTAAATTAAATGCTAAAATTAGCCCAATTGGGGGGACATATTTTGCTGTTTGCATGTTCATTGTCTGCCTATAGTTACTTTGTAAAAAAAAGTGTGAGAGCTTGACCAACATGCATTTCTAACAGCATAACCTCTACCTACTACAATAAATATGAAATTAAATGGAAAATTTGAACTTTTTTTTTTAATGGGGAAGTCTCAAAGGCACCTTATGTTGATATTGACTCCTCTACATATTGTTCCAGAGTGTGTGTGCTCACCTCCTTTAATCAACAATCAGCTACTTGGTTTTGCTGACATGGAACATTAGATGTTTTGTGTCTACCACTCTGCAAAAGTATTCAGTTCCTCATAATTCTTTGAAATCAGGCCAGTGACGGCAGTGTCATCCACTTTGCCCGTTTTCAGTCTTATTCTAACGCAGTTGGAAAATGTTACAAAAGTGGGGACCTGCAGAAAATGTGTGGGCTCCAGAGGTTTCTCCATGGTTCCCTCACTTGACAACAGTGAAGCAGCAGGAAACTGCATATTGATTGACAGCTCGATGGATCTACCCACCGGCGGCCGAGTGGTGGGGGAGGTGTCAGCGTTTCTTGGCGACCTTGACACTTCCTGTGTTACTGCCCTGAGCCATCATTAATGTTATTACTGAACTGTCAGCTGTAGAAAATGTCTGTTGTCACATGTGACAAGTGTGTCGTAGTTGTGTAGTGTGTTTTTTGAAAGTTTTCCTTAGCCAGTATACACTGTATTTCATTTACGTTGGTTTTCACCAATATGCATTAAAGGAATAGTTTGACATTTTGGAAAATACGCTTATTTTCTGTCTTGCAAAGAGTTACAAGAAAAGATTGTCAAACTAGTCCTTGAAGTAAAGATATCATATTTCATGTTTATAGTTAATAATCATACATTTACCAATCCTATCAAAAACATCAAATATAAAAAAGTTGTTTCCACCACTATTGTGTTCTTATTGTAGTAGGAAAACCTCTCGAACTATACAGCGAATAGAATGCTGGAGCTCAGTATCTCATCAAATACTCAAATACGTAATTGTTGGTCATTTCAGAATGATGTCACACTTAAATCATTCATGTAAGTTTGTTTTATTTTCCTTGACAATCATGACATTGTACAAAAATTATATAATCATATTGCATTCTATCATATCGGTCTGTCATATATGAGGCTGACCTGAGATCTTTACTGAAATACCAATATCCACCTTACAGATTGGTTTAACACAGCTGATGCCACTGGTTGCCTTTTGTTCTCAGAGATTAAACTCCAAAGTCCAAAGGTGTTCATCATGTCCTTCAGTCAACTAGTCAATGTCTGTTTTCTCTGTTTAGACCACTGATAAGTAGACATAGGGAAGGATATTAAAATACAGTATGTAAATCAGCATGTTTTTCTGAAGTGTTTGCATAATACGTGTTTATCATGCCTTAAATTGTTGTTGCAGTAATTGTAAATAATTAATAAAATGCTCAGTGCAATTGGTTTTCCCGTTTTAACGTGTCTTTTACAGTGGCATTTGCTACCATTTATTTAAATATTTATCATGAAAAATGTATCGCTTTCAATAAGCTCAGTATTTAACCTCAGTGGACAGAGCACATAATCTTCAGAACATCAGAATAATCAAAATGAGCAACCGAGTAGCACGGTAGCACTCCACTAGATGTTAGTAGGAGGGCAAACAGCTACCTAACCTTAATTGACTTGGTTTAAGTGAAACTGGAACTTTAATTCAGATTGTGCTTTGGGACCTAACCTAGCTCAACACTATGTCCTGTGGTTTACTCTATTTGACCTGATGAGATTAATTACTAGGGCTGCAACTAACGATTACTTTCATTATCGATTAATCTGTCGATTATTTAAACGATTAATCGATTAGTTGTTTAGTCAATAAAAAGTTGAAAAATATCAATCAGTGTTTCCCAAACCACAAGATGACGTCCTCACCTCTGTTTTTTTCCTCAAACCAAAAAGATATTCAGTTTATTGTCATAAAGGAACAAAGAAACCAGAAATATTCACATTGAAGACGCTGAAATCAGAGAATTTGGACTTATTGTCTTTAAAAAAAACTGCTCAAACCAATTATTCGATTATCAAAATAGTTGACGATTAATTTAATAATCGATTATTGTTAGATTAATCGAAATATTGTTGCAGCTCTATTAATTACAACAAAATATGTTACAGTGTTTTGGCCACATTTTGAAATCTCTCTCTAGTCCCTTTAAAGGGTTAATTTAGAGATTGTCTCCCTGATATACTTTGATGGATGAATGGAATTATATTTCTCCCTTTAGGAGTAGCTCTGCTTCTTAGGAATAAAAGTGTTTGTATTACAAACATATCATTCTTATATTTAAATAGACTCCTGCACTGCCCATTGTGTTTACAGTATACAGCACTGTAATGTTCAGGATGCTGTCACATTAAGTGATTCCTCACAATCTTGAAGATGGGCTGTGAAAAATAAATTTGAAAGTCAAGGAGCTTGTTTGTCTGCACATTAGCTTTTTTTTTTTTTTGCAGGAACCCCATGTCCAATAAACTGTGGTATACTGAAAAACCTTTTCTCTTGACAGATGGATTTTAAGCACCATTACCTTTCAGTGCATTTCAAACACTAAGCATTTAGTCCACTGTTGGCTTTTCCCATTATTGACATGACAGTTTGGAGTGAACTGGGGACTAACATGCATAGGTACCAAAGAAAACTATCAAATAGCTGAGCATGTGTATGCTTTTTAGTTGGGTTACAGAAATACTGCTGTTGATTGCCTGCTCTGGGTGGAAGACAGCAGAATGAGTTGCCATGATGGGGAAATGTGGGAGCAGACACACTGTAATCAGCCTGTCTATCTCAACACTGGGCTTCAATTACGTTGCAGATGCTCACACAATACCTTCCTCCTTTCTCTCGTCACCAAGAACTGAAACAACTGTGGTCCTTACAGCAACATAAGTACGGGCTGCTCACTGGGAGCTTTCTTTTTTGTAAGCAGTGCTGTTTTCATTCTACCAGGTAACACAGTGCTGGTTTTGAAATTTCATGGGATTTGTTGACATCACAAAAAATTTGGATTTGTTCATTAAAAGGCGGTAACAATTAACTATTTTGAGAAAGAAAACTCAACTCTAGTTCACATACCAGCTTTTTCTGGAGCTTTCAACCACATCTGAAAGTCTCTCAGAGTATTAGTTCACTGTAACAAATTGCTGTAAGAAAACAGCCAAATTGTGACAGTAACATACTGTTTTTCATTAAAATTGTATTATACTGTAGAAAACAATGCATTCTGGGCAAATATTTGTAGGTAGCTTGCCGTTTCCCATAAAATATATGATATGATGTGATATGATACATATATATATATATATATATATATATATATGATATGATATTTTCTACTAAGTCTCTTCTTGTACATTTTAATGCCTGTATTTTACTTAAATGGTAAATTGGTAAATTATGGTATATTAAAATTACTGAGGTTATTGTGAAGACAGCGCTTAATTCATAGTACTTGGCTTTCAGACAGTAATATGCTCTATTGACAAAAGATGACTGCATTGTATCTGCAACAATATTGCAACAAGCTTCAGCACTATACTGTGTTTTAATCAACTGTAAAAATCAATGAAATGCAGGATTTTACTGTAATTCAGTATGTGGTTTTATCACAGTAACATACTGTAAAGTAGATAACAGTAAGGGAACTGTAAAATTAACAGTAGAATGCTGGCAACCCTGCTGTCAGTACTTTACTGTTAATTTACAAGACAATTGTTTACAGTGTTGGTATTAGTCATTGGGGAGCACATTTCTGCTGATGGAAACCTGGAAGCTCTAGAAAATAAGCTACAACATTTGTGATGTTGTTTTGCTAGATATTGTTGTCCACTTACCAATTTGCCTAATTATACAATAGGACAAAACAAAATCCCAAATCAACAAACCTCTGAATGACTGCAATGATTTCCTTTTTTAACCTTTTTTTTGTGTACTTAACCCTATGATATTAAACTGGTTTTAGGACATGGAGAAAAAAAAATTATTACCAACTTTTTTTCACCTTTTAAGGCAACTCATGACCAAAAAATGTATAATTTTCATATTTTTTTCATTAGTATTGGTCAATTTTAGTCAAATATACAAAATTAGACCTCATTTCACAAGAAAAAAAGTAATAAAACCTGAATATTTGTTTTAATAGTTATGGTCAAATAATTTCTTGATGGGAATGCACAGAGTAGTTTATGTCAACTTTTAGTGAAACTTATGTTTTGAAAGCATTGTTCATTTTTGGACGTCAGCAAAAAAAAAAAAAAAAGAATCACACCCATCCTCCTCAGGGGTAAAAAAAAAAAAGGACCCCATGACATTAGACTGGTTTTAGGTCATGTAGCAAAAAGTTATTACTAACTTTTGTTTTTCACATTTTGAGGCAACTCATGACCAACACATTGATATCGAATTTTCATATTTTTTTCTTTATTATTGGTCAATTTTAGTCAAATCTACAAAATTAGACCTCATTTCAAGAAAAAAAAAAGTAATAAAACCTGAGGAGCACAGGTGCTATAAAAATTTATAAAACAAGTTAAAAAAAATGATTGAAGAAAGTTTTAATTTATATTATCTATAAAGGATGCAGAGGGGCACATATGCTGAAAATGTCTATGAAAGTTAACCTATATTAATCATATGTTAAAAATGATTTGGGGTCAAAAAGGACCCCAAGAGTACAGGAGGGTTAAACTGATTTTGAGCAAGATGTTTGTACACACACCATTGAGTAGCCATTAGCTTATAATTGAACATATGGGTTCACTCCCCTATTTGTGTTAATGGGAATAACCCTTTAAATTAGATTTAGTAATTGTCTAATGATAGTCATGGTGTTGAAAGATGTTTTTTATACAATATGGATGCATTAGAGGGTTCTGTGTGAGCTAATTAAACCAGAAAGCAGAGTGACGACAATTTATTTGAGTTTGTTTATTTAGGTTATGTACAATAAAGCTTCATCACATGAGCCTTTTGAAAACTGTGTACAACATCTCTCACATACACAAAGAGAAACAAACACCGTCTCGACCAGCTGAGAGCCGTGGTGGGCCATCATGTTGTAAGTGCAGTTTCAAAGTTTGGGGTGGGGTGGCAGAAGCATGTGATTATGAGTTCTGTGGAAGAGCACACTTACAGCAGCAGCAGCAAAAGCAGTGCTTCAAAGGGCAAAAACAGTAAACTCCTCTCAGATTCTCATTGGTCAAAACCCTCAGATCACACAGATGGGCCAGCAAACGACATGTTTTTAAGGTTGAAGAAGAGAAATCCCAGACATGAAGGTTCATTTCTGATTATCAGCTTCAATTCCTACAAAAATATTGGACAAAAAATCTGGATATACAAAGACTGAAAGAGATTGACAAGTAAAGCAGCCAGAAAGCCAATATCTACATGAGCAACATATCCATTACACAGAAAAAACAGGAGATGTGCCTTTGCTTCCTCTCAGTCTGGCTGATTACTTCTTTGCCTCGTCTTCCAATAACTTGGAAAAGTCCCTTTACCCTCAGCTACCTCACATTCAACTGGTGTTCCATGCATTTTGGGTGATCGTTTTTAATTTTTGTAAGTGTTAAATTGCCCGTATATGCATACTTTGTGCAAGAATATCAATCTCAGCCCCTGATTTTACATGGAACATTGTCATTCGGGCCATGAGGAAACAATATGGTTTGACAACATTATAGGCTATTTTTGGGTACCACATCTTTCCTCACCACTCCCTCCCATGCGCACAACAGAAGACGGATTTTAAAGTGAATTAGGCCATCAGTTTGCAAACTCATCAGTTCATCACAATCCATATACCCTCTTGATCTGTGCTGTGACTGCTGCAAATATATCGCTAAAAAGAGTAAAAAAATGTGTAAAGTAAGGCTGTCGGATTGTGTGGAAAGTTACAAAAATTGAGGCCTTTTCCCTGTTCCTTCCAAAATGCTGTTCAACAAACCACAGAGAACTTAGATAAAGGTGTTAAGCTAGCTGGCATCAGCACTATATGAAAAATGCAGCCCTTTTATTCATTTGAATGAGGCTACTCCTGCTGCACAGCTAATGATAGGTCATCCAAAAAAATATGTTGAAACGGCAATCAAGTATTTACAAGCACAAATTGCTGGTACATTACTCTGTAATATGAATTGCATGTTTCTACTTTTTTACCTTGCGTTCATCAGGACCAAATGACAAAACGATCGCTATTGTGATAACTGTCCAATTTATTTTAACCGTTTCTTCTGGTTTTTACCACTGTGGAGGATTCAAGCATCTAATAAGCCTTCAAACACATCAATCTATTACTCCATGTAAACCTCTTTGGTCAGGCTTCCCTATACTTGTACATCTACTTTTATGAAGTTTCACGTCCCTGCTTGTTTAACACAAGACTGATACCAAATTCTGCTGATCGCTACTAATAGATTCAGAAAGCCATCCAACTGACTCTCACTTGCTATCCAATAACAAATTAATTTGTATTTGTGCTAGAAATACGTGATGCGGCACTGATAACCATCAGAACAAATGCATAAAAGAACACCACCATTTAGAAAAGGTTCAGTGCTTTTGGTTCGTAACCTAAGAAAAAAAAGATATTTCCTCCTCACAAACAATTCTTTCCAGTTGCTCTCTGAGGATGTTAAAGATAGAGGAACAGCATAGCATTTCGGAGCTGTAGCTGGTTATGATGGAATCACTGCAACAGGCTACATTGACGCTTGATGTTTAGCAAGGAAATGGGGGAAGGCAGTGCCAAACAGTTGTATATTAACAAAACACAGAAAGGGTTGAACATACATTAATTTGCCTTCACGAGTTGTTTTCAACTCGTGAAGGCAAATGATCGGCACAAAATCACATGGAAATCTACACACACACGCACACAGTAGAGCTCCTGGGTAACATTGATTCAAAAATTATTCTATAACATACGCTGTGTGTCAATAATGTATTTCTCACATTGTACCCATGAAGATTTTGATCAGTTATCAATGTGCCATTGTTGAGGGTTACAAGTTGACGAGATATTTTGGACAAAACATGACTTGGCAAGACAAAAAAAGAAAAAAGATTAGTTAGGAAATGTATTAATTATAACCTAGGACAATAACATCCTTACACCCTCCCAAGAAAAAGAAAAAACTATGAGTAATATGGTAAACAATGCAACAAACTAACAGAAAGAGGCAAACAATATCAGATTCCACTAACAATTATGCAGCTGCTGAAATCCCAGCTTCTTGAGCAGAAAGAGGCATTTCTCAATTCTAAATATATTACAGTAAAAGTGCTCAAACCAAACATATGTATGACTTCTTCCAGGGTCCTTGGACAAATGACATGTTCCACTGAGGTGAATGTCTAAACCTGCTTTTCCCTGGTATTACTCACACTGTTATTGACTCAAATATTTCACCTTCATATGGGCGTGTTACTCACAGCAAACAAATAATGAACATTTATTTTCCTTCCTGAAAGATGATTTAGACAAGTAGACAACAGAAATGTGCGCATTTTCTTAAGTCCTTATGTCAAAGCAGTTACAGACATGAAAGCAAACTGAATTAAATGCTTACAATGACATTTCGAAGCCACAGAAATACAAAGCTGGAGGATAACACATGCAGCACTACTGAGGGCAGATAATAGTGTAGCTCTCAAGCTTCCCTTTAAAAACCAAAAGCATGGAAAATGCATCATATTGTGCAAATCAAAACATCAATAAGTCCTTTGAGTGGAAAATCCTTTACCCATCCTTTATCACGTAAAAATAAAAAACATGGGTATCAAACACTGGACCCCAACATGCCCGATATTTAAAATGGACTGCTGATATCCCCAATCTCACAAAAACAATGGGCATAATTTTGTTGAGAGACATGAGCCCGAAGCACACCCTCCTCTTCATTCTCGTTTCTAGTCTTATTTAGTGGAGAGCCTCTACACAGATCTGCTCTTCTGTAATGTCATCCAGCAGTTGCACCTCCACAGGGCTGCAAATGTCACTGTCATAGACCTCTGTCCCCATCAGGGCTTCTTCTTCCAGGCCTTCTCCTTTGCCTTTAAAGCCTTGCTGCTCTGAAGGAGAGGTGCTCTCCACTGATTCCAAGTCCTCAATGCCTGCCCTGTAGTGGATCATTAGCAGGGTGAGGGCTTGGAGTCTCTCCCCAGACTTAGCCAGGGCAGTACTAATTAGGGCCTTGCGCCGGACATCTGTGGCCTCCCTCTCTTCCAGCAGAAGGGCGTTATTGTGCTCCAGCTCCTGATCAATTTCTTGCTGCAGCTTGTCCAGCATCAACTCCAGCTTCTGGGAGCGCTCATCTGTGGGCAGTCCCCGATACAGGTCACGGCCTATTTCCTTTACAGCAATGAACACACTGTCATCCAACCCACCTTCCTTGCGTACAAGTTTACTACTGCCACCACTGCCGACAGGCTGCTTTGAGGGGCTGGCACCACTGGTGTAGGTCTCAGTATCACTGCTTTCATTGTCTGAGGTGTTGGGGGTATGCTTGGGTGACGGCTCCACTACTCCAGGTACCACATCAGCCACCTGTTCAACCAGCCGAGTCTTGGGCACCTGGCGGAGGTTAAGCAAACGGGAGCTGGTGTTGATGATATGCCGCGTTAGGCCAGTGGTGGCCCGGTTAATGGTTGATTTGGCTTCAGGGTCAGCTCCGCGACGTTCAGTTGCTGCCACACAGAAGGGATTTTCAGCGAGGCACTTGTCCTGGCACTTCTTGTGGCAAACATAGGCGCAAATCATACACTGAGAAGCAGCCTTGGTCCAAACCTTCTTTTTGCAGTATTCACACCATGTGGGGTTCTGGAACTGGGTGTCCTGGAAGTTGTGACGAACCTCCACCAACTGCATGGTGCCATAGGCCAAGTCATCACGCTGTGTAGTGGAAACATGCTCCCTCTCCCTCAGATCCTCATCATGAAGACTGCCCTCTCGCTCCCTTTCTGTCATCCCTACTGGATATTCCATCTCACCCTCTGCCAAGTAACAGAAGTTCAGAGTAATATCTCCATAACACAGCTTCTCATTGAAGCCCTTGTGGGTGCCGAGGCTGCGTAATGCTGTGCGACTGACATTAGCTCTGGGCTCTGGGGGCCCCAACCTAAAGGTGCTCTGGTACTCTGCTGAGGATGTGGCCATGCATTCCAGGGCTACATGCTCCAGCTGGAGGCTGACATGACCCAGGCACAACAAACTTCCCAGCTTAAAGGGATCTTTGCACCAAAGGGCCACATTAAGGTACTTATGGTTGCTCTCCACCTCAAACACCACAGAGGCCTTTGGCCAGCGTGCTGTCTGGTTACGAAACATGGTTTCTGGGGATTCCCGGAAGGAGTGGTCCTCTAGACTGTCGCGTGTGCTGCAGGAGCTTTCTGAGGCTTTGTCCTTTGCCTGATCAGCTTTACTGCTGTTGGTCACAGTGAAAGGGACTAGCAGCTCATCACTGGACTCTGCTGGCCTGGTAGACTGCTTAACTTCAGCCTGTTTGAGACACACCTTCTCAGTGCCAGCCTTCTCTTCATTGGCTCCAGTGGGGGGAGCTTTTTCTGGAGATTTTTCAGAAGCGTTAATGGGGGTCGTGGTAGGAACAATTGTAGCATTAGTAGTTGACACAGAATCAGTGCCTTCCAAAAGACCAGTTTCTGATGAGGCTGAAGTCAACCTGATCTGAGGTCTTGGCGGCATTGGGGGACGAGAAGGAGGAGGTGGGGGCGGGACTGTGGGGCGTTGCAGACCCTCCATTGGCTCACTATTGGTCTTATGTGGTGAGGGCTTTGGTGATTCTTTTGGCTGGGGCTTTAGTGGGGACTGGAGACCAGCCAAGTTCAACTTGCGGTTAAGAATGGGTGATATGGTACCAAGAGGCTTGGAGGCCAAGTTGGCCACAGTCCTTTTAGGGCTTTGGTTTACTGTAAGTAAGGAATCCTCCTTAGTATCACTGATAGCTGTGGTGGTGCTGTTAGGGCCACCAATCTGGCTGGATTTGGATTCCATAATCAGCTCTTCAAACTCAGAGTCCATGTCTTTGCTGTCAGATATGTCAGAAAGAGTGGTAATGGGGGCTGGGTCTTCCTCATAACCCACAGGCTGAGAAATAAAACCAGTTTCCTCTAGCTGCCCAAACCCTTCCTGAAGAGTTCCGAGACTTCCAAAAGAGGGGGTCTGGTGACGAACTGGTCTCTCATAAAGTACCACCACCCTTTCTCCAGCCTGCTTCAACAGTTTGGGCACTTGAACTGAGGATGTCACTTTGACACCTGTCAAAAGTTTAAGAACAGTAAAAACATTTTATATCAGTAGTGCAAAGAACTGACAGTTTCAAAATGTTTCTGTTAATTAACAATTAACAAACATCTCAAACCTCCAATGGCGATTAGACGATCACCCCTTTGCAGGTCTGCCAAGGCAGCAGGGGAGTTGTGTGTGACTGTCTCAATGCTGACGTGCACTGCATCCCCCTCGCTGGCAGGGACATGCCTGAACGTCATCCCAACGCTGCCGCATTGCCCCTTGACTACCTCCGTCTGATGCATACATGTAAAACAGACAAAAGTTATGATGAAGACCAACATTGATCCAGAGGTCATAGTGCACACATATTTAAAACTAATCTACTTTATGTAGTCACAGGATTATAGTCTGCAAGAACATAATAATTTAATAACAGTAAGAGGTTAGACCTCATCTTTTTCAGTGGAAAGCGGAAAATTATGTACTGTTTAAACACAATATTTCTAACTTTCATCAATACTTATGGATAACCCAATGTTTATTATTAACATTGGGAGATGGAAGAAGTATAGGAATACTGTGTTTTGAAAGACTGGTTTACTTATTTGGTAAAGAGGATTATGATTATGGATTGGATTATGACTGGTAGTTATGGTAATTTATATTGCTCCCAAACCCGAACCCTAACCCAGAGAGGGGTTGCCCAACTTTTTTACATTTCGGTTATTGATGATCAATGCATCAACCAGAATGGATGTTCGATAGTTAAAATTAACATATTAACAGAACACTTTGGCTCTATAAAATATAAACACTTAAATTTGAATAATAACAAAAATATACCGTTTATTAAACAAATTTATTTCAAGATTAGAATTTTAACTCAAACTCAAATTTGATGGACCCTTATTGTAAATCATAAATTTAATTATGTAAAAGGCCTACAAAAAACCAATAACATGTACTGCAAATCCAGATTAATTGTCATGAGTGAGAATAAACTGTAAATTGACAAATGCTTCAATTGCAAATCTGTCTCCAGCACTTTGAGATGATGGACTCAAACTGAAAGTGGTAATTCTGAGGCAGAAGAGAGAGAGCTGCAATTAAACCCCCACCCCCGGCTGCCTCAATAAGCCACTGCACACAGTTCAAGTCACATAACCCACAACACACCTGTTGTGATGCAGAGTTGACCTGTTTTAAGCCTCACAGGGTGTCTATCAAATGACAGCACATTTATAGTAGCAGGACATTTGTGCCTCCTATACTGATGATCAACAGTGAATGCAAACCCATGTAATTCTAACTGTGATTGGTGAAGATTGCCAGCAGCTTACCACAGACATATATTGTAGGTTTTTTCTTGTTAGAGAGATAGAGCTAAATGAGGTGGGTGACGTGAAAGAGGAGGAAGATGGTACAGGTGCCCTGCTTAAAAAAACATAAAGTAGGGCTGACATGATGTGGGTAGACAGAGACAAATGGCTGTAATTTCCCCTGCTGTCATTTGTTATGGTTCTGGTGGAAGGCAGTGATTGAGTTAGGGCTGTCCATGAATAAGCAGATAATCTATACAAGCTAGCACAGGTGGTTCACCGAAGGCTCAGGGACAGCCCTGATCCATCCACATGGTAGCCCAGTTAGTAGACAGCTCAGCTTGGATAAAACTATGCTTCATCTAGACCAAGGGTCGGCTACCTTTACTAACAAAGAGCCATTGTTAGCCGAAAAAATATCTCAGAATGGAGGCACAAATTTCTTTTTTGAGCCTTACAATGAAGATAAAACAGCCTTAATTGAAGCCTAAATTAGCCTACCAACCTAATAGGTCACAATGAGCAGTTAATAATATGGTTTTGTCAAAATGCAGTGAGGACCCAAGTGCAAATAAGAGGCTGGACTCCTGAGAAATATCTCAGGAAAGCTAGCCTGGCGAGCGAAACTCAAAACTAGATTTGAAGTTGGCAAAATTAGAGATTAAGGTGTCCTGGGCCGTAGACTTTTATAAGCTATGATGCACATTTTAGTTGACTAAAATGTAAAAAAAAGGGGCGTTCCTGGTGGCACACCTGGTAGAGCGCATACCACGGAGGCCCCAGTCCTCGTGAGCGGGCGGCCCAGGTTCGAGTCCGGCTCGGAGCCCTTTCCTGCGTGTCTTCCCCTCTGTCTCCCCCTTTCACTCTAACATCTCTACTGTCAATAAAGCTATAAAATGCCCCAAAAAAAAAAAATCTTTAAAATGTAAAAAAAAAAATGTTTTACTGCCATTTATAAACCACACATTTTTACAATGGAATAATACAGATTGACTTTGGCTTACACCAATGATGAATTTAAATTAAAATGTAAAGAAATAACTGTTTTTGTACCGTTTCTCATATAATTTCGTATGAATGTCGCTGTAGATGGCCTGAAGAGCCACATGTGGCCCCGGAGCCTCAGGTTGCCTACCCCTGATCTAGACCATATATTAACAATGACGTACAGATCGAGTACATTGCAGTAAGCAAAAACAACACGAGACCAAACATACCACAGTGTTAATGCTACCACATTAAAGCAAATCTTGAAATCATGCTAAATACACACTGGGACATTAATGGAACCATCCCCGAAAAACAATCGGGAAGAAGAAACACAGTATCTGATTCATTAACATAGTTAGCCCAATGCATCATGGGTTATCTTGGCTTCTGTAGGCTAAAAACTAAAATAAAAAAAATAGTAATCAGAGCACTTTGATGCTTTATAAGACACCAAAGAGCTTATATTTTGATTAATTATCGCATTGAACTGAGTGGTGTAATGCAAAAATGAAAACACAATATTAAAATGATATTACGGCAAAATATTTCACATCACATTCTCTGAGAAATTCCAGTTAGTATGTGATTGTTATTATCAATTACACATGTGTAATTTTGTATCATGAGATCTCAATATGATTTCATCATGTGATTAAACTGAAAGAGGATAAATTATCAAGTTGAATTATCGCCCAGCCCTAGTGTGTGTGTGTGTGTGTGTGTGTGTGTGTGTGCATGTGTACGTGTTTGTGTGTGTGTGTGTGTGTGAGGTATAATTTGATCTGTCCATGTCAAAGCTCTTCCATGAAGACGATAACAACATTGCAGAGGCAACAGGTTGCTGTAGGGGAGAATGTGAGGCTACAGGCCTATTCAGGTTCACATCACACACTAGGACCATCATTTAGTCTGCAGGAAGGTTCTTTTGGAAAACACTGAATGTCAAGGCTGTATACAACAACAAGAGATGCAAAATCTCTTTGATATTAACCAGGATATTGAAAGTGGAGTTACACATTTATCCACAATATTGAAATGATATTCAGTCAAGGGTTATCAATAGTGTAAATCACTGCGGTCCTACAAGCAAATATATTACACCACTAATCTGCATATATTTAGCATGCTTACATAAAGTCATTGGTCACTTAATTAGATACACCATTCTAATATCGGATAGGACCCGTAACCCCTAGAACGGCCTGCACACTTTATAGCATGGATAAAATATGCACTGCAAAAAAGGTGTGTCTAAAAACAAGATAAAAACACTAAATCTGAGGGAAATGATCTTGCTGCACGGACAGATAATTTCACTTGACAAGATTTCTTAAATTAAGATTGTTAAATCTAGAAATAAGCATGTTGAACACTTAAAATAAGAAATGTGCTCTCAAAACAAATTTAAAAGATAAATTATCTAACACTTCTGAATCTAAAGGTTTTTTTTATCTTGGTAAGAACCAAATAATTGTCAGTGCACTCTGCTCGGGCCAGTTCATCGCTGCTTGCAGCTTTAATTTATCTTGTTTTAAGAGTTAATTTCTTATTTTAAGCGTACAACGCTCAAGGGACACTTGAGCAAGAACGGTGGCCAACAATAGGACATGAGTCAGAACCTCTAGCCCAGGGGTTCCCAACCATGGGTCCAGGCCCCCCGTAGGGCGGCACCAGAGATCACAGGGGGTGGGCAAAACTTTGTCTGCTTTGAGGCTATCAAAATAATATTTGTGTATGTTATAATCAAAGTCTGTATAAACCCACTTAGAGACATATTGTGGTCAGCAGTAGGGGGGGCTCAAAGGAAAAAAGGTTGGGAACCACTGCTCTAGCCGAATCTACACACAATGCAAACAGAGAACAAGTAGCCAACAGTCAGGCTAATCCAACCTGCTGCTAGCCCCTTCATCCCAGTTGCAGGGCAGTAGAGTTATCTGAAAGAGCACTGTGGCTAGCCACAGAACCAAACAAACTAGCTTCTAAAGGTGATCAATAAGTAATGACTAGGGAAGCCAGAAGAGAGCTGTGGGATGACCACCGACTCGTATTTTAGATATTCAATTTTCATAACCTACATACCTATCAAAAACACACAAAGCAAAAAGCTGGCTTGTTTGTCATTGCTATAAACTAAATTAGCTCAGCAGTAGAAAGGCTTAACATAAACTCAAGGGTGAATTCACAAAGAATGGATTGCGGCCATTGATAACCCCATGAATTTACAAAACTTGCAACCGCCATCTGCTCCATCATGAGGACCTTTTCACTTCAGATATAGCGCTAGTTATATTATGATATAACATGTGTCTAGAGTTTTGAAGCTAAACACAATTTGTCTCTTTTTAAACATGATTGCATTTATCCAAGTAGTATAAATGAGTATAAATGTGCTAGAGGTTAAATAAGGGGTTGTGAGGGATGAAGCACTGATTAACTCCCAATCTGACACGTACTTGGGTAGGCCTGTGCTGTTTTTTTTTTTCTGGTCCATGTTGCTATTGTCATATGTAATCAATTAGAATTGTCAAATAGAATTGAAACAATTCGCCAATAAAGCAATAATAAACTTTGACCATCAATTGTTGTTGACAGTTTGCTGTTAACAGTTTTCAGATATGAAATGGAATCCCCCTAGCTTTTGGCTGAAAAAAATAAAAAAGGACTAAATTGTGATGTTGAATTTGCTGTTATTCTTGACTATTTTCTTTATTAAATAAATTATATAATCACAAAAGTTATGTGGATTCCAATAATGGTACATTTTGGCATATTATTTTCAAGAGCACGGAGGGCAGATAAATGGATTAAATAGAAATTAGAAAAATGTTCAACCTTGTCTTTGAAACAAATATCAATAGATGAATGCCATATCCAATGCCTAAAAAAAGCTACCAAACAGAGTGTCTGATTGTCTACTTATTTACCCAGCACATATTTCACTACCATTTGGCACATGGCAGGTGGTATCTTCAGATCCTGGTGCCAGTGCTGTGTAGCTCAGCTCTGCCTGGCTACTCAAGATTCACAGACACACTTTCAGAGCAGAGATATTTTGTCCTTTGAGTAAGAAAGGTGAGTGTAGGTGCTGAATTATCCTGATTTGAGCAGCACTGTAGCTGTGTGTATACAGCTGCACCACTGGCTGCAATGTGGTCACTGTGTCTACAACAGATTTACAAAAGGTGGATATAGGAGTCCTTTCTTCTGAAGTGCAAATAGTGGCAATCTCCCTTTAACACACACTTATACCACCAATATATGCACAGTCACAGACACTCATATGCACCTAATTATATGTCAATGCACACAAAACCAGAGTGATAAGACTCTCCAGCAGCAGCACTGGTTTCAAATATATAAAGCTGGAGATTGCCTCATATTTACTGGGTATATAATTTCAGATGTCAGTTAACAGATATGTTACAAATTAAATTAGATGTGTTAAAAATATGTCTTCTACTTTGAGAGGGAGCACTCTGTATAACGTTTTAAGCCATTAGAAGCACATTTTCCATTTACAATGCTGGCTGAAATGAATAAAATTGATTTGATTAACAAGCCTGTTTGGTATCATAAATTATTTAAGAAAAAATACAAATAGTAATTCAACTATGTTACGTTCTTAAGATTACTCCGATGAAAATAAAGTCAGTTAGACAGCTGTGATCATTGGCTTAATTTGTATATTTCACCACAGACATTGATAAAAATGTGACATCAGCAACTTAAAACTAGCTGTTTGAGCAGAGGTTGAAAGACCAGTTTATACAAAAGTGAGCTCAAAAGTATGTAAGTGTATGATCTATATATTCTATTTAAACAGATGCGTAAACCGGAAAAATACCAATTGCATGACAAAAAGAAATTACAGGCAAACCATTGATAAGGGGTTAGCAAAACTAGAATCCCTTCAGGAACTTTAAATATAAAATGTCTGTCATGCCTCTATGACAGATAATCTATGTTAAGGTTAATTTTGTGTACAGTACACATTTTTTTTGTATTAAACTGGTTTGGGTGCTGGTGTTAATAAAATAATTCCCCTTTACAGCTCTTGTTCACAGTCATGATTGCCGAATTGCCGAATGGAAAGAGTGAGATATGACTCCTTTCCAGAGAGAAAGTGGCCAGTGGTTCTTCTCCAAATTGCAGTTGTTGTATAGAGGAGCTTTCTCTCAGGGCTGAGCAGCAGTGAATGGACTAACCTTGTTAACAACGACTAAGAGAACAAGCAGCTCTTGGTTCCTTGTCTCTGAGCAGAAAAGACAAACAAAGAACATAGCAACCTTGAATTGGCCAGATGTAAATGGAGCAATTCCCCATCTATTACAGCAAATCCAGTCTCTCTTTTAGCTACACTGCCACAGAGAACAAATGAAAGGTTAATATGTTCAAATGGCAGCTATCACTACTATAAAGTTCCCTTTTTTTCCTCCAGGACTGAAACCCAGACAAGTCTTTCTTTGATCCAAGAATAAAACAGTCATTTCAACACACACACGCACGCACACAGACACACACACACACACACACACACACAATGAATACATTGATGAAATGGCAAAATGGCAGAAAGAAAATAAGCTGTTCAGTGAATGCCTCAAACAGCAGGAACCCGACAAAGGTGAAGAAGACGAGGAGCAAACAACATGGAGGTACAAGCCCCTACATGGCATGTACCACTATCAGATAGAGGAAGTGGCTGATATCAAGAAGACTTAGAAGACTATGGCTGGAGAATGCTGGACTGTCATGGCTGCATAGAGGCCAGAGTCTACCACAGCAGCTAAGACCCAATGTACAGGCTGTGCAAAGGCGCCCTGAGACAGTCCAGCACATAAAAGCAGGAGGTAAGATACAAGCTGGAACAGGATACATGGAGAGGCACAACCAAGTAGCTGTGACAGTGTACAGGAACATCTGTATCCAGTATGGATTAGAAGTACCCAAACCCCAATGGGACATGCCCCCAAAGGTGGTTGAAAACAACAGGGCTAAGATCCTGTGGGACTTCAGATTCCAGACTGACAAATGGTAAATGGACCTGCACTTATATATCGATTTTCTAGTCTTTGCGACCACTCAAAGCGATTTAAACTACAGACTGCGCTCATTCACCTGTTCACACACACACACATTCATACTGGTGGCAGTGGCTACCTTAAACGGGGCCACCTGCCACCATTGGGAATTCAATCACACACCAATGAAAGCATCTTGCTTAAGGACACTTCGACATGTAGGCTGCCACGGTCAGGGATCGAACCACCGACCCTCCAATCCGTGGGCAATCCGCTCTACTAACTGAGCCACAACAAACAGATGCTGGTTGCTGGTTAACCAAGTGGAAATTGTGTTGGTGGACACACAACAGAAGAGGGCAGTAATAGTAGATGAGACGATACCAGCTGAAAGCAACATCAGCAAGAAGGAAGACGACAAAATGGAGAAGTACCAATGGCTTTTGTTATATATATATACTGAAAAGCGTCTGGCTAGCAGCAGGCTGGTCTTAGAGCCCAGCTTTATGGATAGCTTGGATGGAGCTGCATCTCCTGTTGCTTGGCTGAACACCCTCTGCTCTGCAGCAGGTCTGGGAGGGTGTGTGTAAGACAGAGAGGTGGGGGGTTTGAGCAAATCCTTTTCCCTGTCACTGCACTGCTTGGTAATTTAATCTAATACCACATGTCAGATCGATTTGTGTATGGTTATAGGGTACAAGTCGCTGCGAGGCAAGTGGGCAGCAATTCCCTGCCACATCCAATTAGCAGCCCCGGTGGTGATGGGGGTGGTGGGCTCAGGGACGGGGTGCATGGCCGGTGGCTGCTCAGGTGTTTATGTGGGTACTTATTAGGCTTGTTAAAAGTCTTGAACACAATATCACAGACGATTGTAAAGGTACAGTAGTCTACATCTGAACACTGATGGATGTTTGCATGAAACATTACTTTATTAAAGCAGTGCTTAAGCCAGTAACATGTTGAATCTCAAGCTCTCTCTTAATACTGCAGCTTATCTGTGTGCATACGTTCTTGTTGTGTGGAGCGGAAAATGGAACCTGGCAATGTGGGTAATTTGCACTGAACCCAGTTTGTATAGTTGTCATGTAGACAATTGTTAGAATAATGTGTTATTCTGTCTGTTATTCTGTCTCTGTTGTCTGTCTCTGTGTGACGAACGTCTCTATCTATGCGTGTGTAATTCACTGTGTGTGTGTGTGTGTGTGTGTGTGTGTGTGTGTGTGTGTGTGTGTCCTCTCTGTGCATGCAAGATGCTTTGATACAATGATCATGTGCTAATATTGTTTAAACAATGATTAAACTGAATAAATTTACTGCCTTTACTTCCTCTGCCCTATTTAGAGCAAGATTCTATAATCACAAAAAGATATATTTTATGTTTTATTGTTTGTTGCAAAATCTGTGTCTCCAATAATATCGCTGCAGGTCCTATCAAGGCAGGAGTTTGTTTTGAAAGTTTTGTTAACAGGTCAGGTCAGGTACATGGTGTGCTGAGCAGAAAGATAACTGTCTTCTCTGCTTGGTGACATGACGTGTCCACATATGCAATAAACTGACAAATCAGCGGATCGAGGAGGCACTTTTGGAGAGTTCAACCTACATTTTTTTATTAAACTCCTAACTCTGTTAGGATATAAAAAAGTGTTCAGGGAAAGTAGCTTGGTCCAGACCTCATGAACTGACCAGCCTAATGTGATGTCAGGGACGTGTAGATTGAACCTAGAGACTCTGTAAACTGCACATTTCTTGACCATATTGTAATAAAATGAAGTTAATTAAATAATTATTTTTAAAGGATTTTTGCATGGGTGCTACTTTTTAAATGTATATTTTAAAATCTCACGTACCCCCTGGAGTGCCTTCACCTACCCCCAGGGGTACACGTACCCCCATTTGAGAACCACTGTTGTAAAGATATCTATTTAGAATTAGCATCCCAGTCAGCTGATCGTCCTGTCTTGTAACATCACTTGTGCTTCGAGAGGTGATAGTGAGTCACTGTAGACTGTTGCGATGGTTCTGCTGCTTCTCAGTGAAGATTCTTCGTCCAAGAAAAACAAAAATCCCAGACAGAGAGGAGTCACAGGCGACAATGTGAGAGGAAGCAGAAGAGAGGCAGGAAATCCAAGATCCATGAGACTGGATTACAAACCACCGCATGGATAGCTGCTTTATGGTTGCAGGCTGCATAAAAACATTCACTACTTCGCTTAAAATAGAATAATGTGATATTTAGGACCAGGTATTTTCAGAATGGCACAACTTTATTCAGATACACAATGTTGCAGTGGATGCAATGTCTTTCACTATGAAGTTTAGTAGTACACTGGTGCCTCCTGTGTGGCTCAATCTGAATTTTCAAGTTGTCTTTTTATCATAGGAAGCAGGTTTCAAAAGCATTAAGAACAAAGGAGTTGTTATGGAGACACAGGCGAACAAAAAGGTGCTTTGCCTAATTTGCACTTGTATGGACAGCAACAGCAGTTTGGTCGCCCACACGGTCCTTTTTTGAAGCTGTCATTGTCTTGGCATCAAAAAATAATGATCTATCATGACTATTACATCATCCTAGTTTATTAAATGACAACTCAATTCTAAACTACTACCATTGGTTTAGAAATAAGCAAGACATAATTTCCCTTATTATCAAGTTGGCATTTCAGTCTTTGCGCTCCTTTGAACACCAATGGTTTTTCTGTGCCTATCTCCCTCCTCAATGAGCTCAGCAGTTACTTTAGACGGTGGGATTGTCATGGTGTCAGTTTGTTTCTTGGAACTCATAGGGAACAATCTGACCACTTGGCCATATACCATTTACTTATCATCCATTTGACATTTGCACAGTTTTTCACCTAATTTTCGTCTATAGCTTAACAGGCTACAAGTCTGAGCATCATTAACATCTTGCCTGCGCTGGCTGGTCCTTTGAAATCCTATTAAAAAACTATGAGCTATTCAACACAGCCAACAAACCCTCATCCCTCAGTAAGTCAGGGAGGAAGAGCAAGACAAAAATAAATGCTTTTATTACATTTGCCTCTGCTGCTGCACAATACATCCCATATAATATAATTTTTGTTAAGGAGAAGTACAAACGGCTAATATACTCAGTGGTTACCATCACTCTAAATAAAACTGACATAGCAGAAGAAAAACAGACAAGTCCACGTCATGTCAGTTTTAAGATCAATGTGGATGGAAAGAGAGGGCTTTAAAAATCATATATTACATCAAAATGAACTTACTGAGCAGCTTACATTGCTGAATGTCTTCCAAGGTACATAACACATGGGTCACTGCCACACTCATCAGAACTGGTGAAAATTGCAAAGTTCTACAGTGATATAGCCAGCAGATTATGGCCATGGCCATGTTAGCCTTTAAAAGCATTTTTGTGGCCCATAATATACTTAAGAACTCACGAAACTTGGCATGCACATCAAAACCCATACACTGCAAAAAAGGTGTGTCTAAAAACAAGATAAAAACACTAAATCTGAGGGAAATGATTTTGCTGCATGGGCAGATAATTTCACTTGACAAAATGTCTTAATTTAAGATTATTAAATCTAGAAATAAGCATGTTGTATGCTTAAAATAAGAAATTAACTCTTAACACAATATCCATTAAAGCTGCAAGCAGCGATTAACTGGCCCAAGCAAAGTGCACTGCAAATTATTTGTTTCTTAAAAAAAACTTTAGATTTAGAAGTGTTAGATAATTTATCTTGTTTTTAGAGTTAATTTCTTATTTTAAGCGTTCAACATGCTTATTTCTAGATTTAACAATCTTAATTTAAGAAATCTTGTCCATGCAGCAAGATCATTTCCCTCAGATTTAGTGTTTTTATCTTGTTTTTAGACACACCTTTTTTACAGTGAAACCACTGAATATACATCCATGGTGTTGATGCAGGTTTAGTGGGCTCCACAGCACCCCCTTTTACATGGAAGGCCTAAGCTGAGACAAAGTTGCTCCAATATTTGTGAAATATGGTACACATACTGCTCTCATCATGTAATACATATTTCCAATCATTCAATAGGGAGCACCACAAATTCCAAATGTGTGTAAGGGCCTGGCACAAATTTGGCCACGGGGCGTTGGCGAAGAAGAGCGTGGCTCGGCACAGATTTGTTTTTAAATGAATGTGCATCAGTCCAATCACCATAAAATCTGTTATAATGCATGTGTGGAAACTGTCAAAGATCATGATATTTCACAGCTTTCAACCTCTTGCAACCTGTTTGTGGTGACATTTTCCTGTTTATTTCATATGATGTTTTCCAGGAATAGTGAAGTAGCAAAAAGAAAGGAAGTGATCAGTTGCTACTCTTTAATTGGGGTGGCTCACACTGGTAGAGCGCGTACCATCAAGACTCCTTCCTGCGGCGGACCGAATCCGGCCTGAGGTCCCTTTGCCGCATGTCCTCCCCTCTGTCTCCCCCGTTCTATCTATCACTTTCAATAAAGCAAAAATGCCCCAAAAAAAAACTTTAAAAAAAAGAAACCCAGGTAATGAGGGTATAGGTCCACTTAATATGCAGGTATGTGCATTAGTCCACAGGCAAACATACGTAAGAAGACAAGAATGACGTAAAAATAATGACTAAACATTAACTTTGGTTCCAATGGAGTTCAATAAATGTAATTTTTCTCAGGAAATTAAGAAAATAATCGTTTTATCTGTTTTGTTTTTTAATTTAAGCTGCTCGCCATACATATTCATATATATAGCAAAACAAAATGTTGAACAAATCTTATTTTTCTCATAGGCTCCAGAACACAAATAGCAGAGACTGAAAATGAGAAAGAATATTCATCTACGCATATTATTTACGCTTTCTCAAGCACTATATTTAGAAACGGGAACACTTCTAGTGGGAAACACTGAAAACCTCTGGTCTTGTATCCCTGCTCTGAATCTGGCTATAAACTACTCATTATGGGCGTCATTGGGGGCTATGTGCATCCATTTTGACAAGTCATTTCTTTTCTAATAAGAGACCATGCCTATAGGATCAGAAAAATACACTTGGAATGAAAATAGCAAGAAAGCTGTAATATGGTTGTGGCTCAGTGTGTCATGCACATAGCTGCTGGTCTATTGAGTTTCCTCTGAGATGAATTGATCCATAGAAGAAGCGATTAGAAACAAACAGCTTGTGGGACCGACCTCTCATGTCTTTAATCTGCTTTTTGCTACACAGCCAGCCATCGTCAAGAATTAGAAATGGCAATTTAATTGGCACAGCAAGAAGGAAGCGAATGACTGTCTCACCCACCACAGGTCAATGTGTGCATAACGAAAATTACAAAAGGTGATTGGCTCCCTTACGTACCATTTGATTATGTGCTGGGTGTGCATGTTGACATGACAAACAATGCTTTTGAAGGAGATGGAGCATAATCACACTGTCGAGTTTCCAGATTTGAAGACCTTTACAGAGCATCACATGTTGCAGATAAAAAGCGTTTCGGTTGTAGGAGGCTTTTTAATATGCAAACTATTAATGTTTGTATATGTTCTAAAGCCCCTCTTACTGGGGATTTCCACCGGGCGCGTTACAGCAGCAGCACGTCTCCACAGCGTTTTTGCTGCGTCTTCTGCCCGGCGTCAATTCACACCAGGCGCGTTACAGCAGCAGCACGTCAGCTTAGCGAGCCGGTCGTATACACGCGACCTAACGAGATCACGCGATAATCCTAACCATACGGGAGACCGCAAGATCCCGTGATAAACTCTAAACTCTATTTATACAGTCTATGGATAAACTGTGTGTATAAAGTAAACAACAACAACAACCAACTTACTTTGCTTCTCTGACGTGAAAGATCTGTTGATCTGACCATCTATCCTTATAAAAACAAAATGTTATGTCATAAATGATTGTATGATGTTCCACTTCAACAATCAGTCTCTTGTCGTCCGTGTTGCCGATCCTCTGAGACCCTTTGATTGATTGATTGCTGATCTGGTGCCCCGGTCATAACATAATGTTGATGTGAAGTAGTTCTAGGCTGCATGAACTGCGTATTGTGTTTTATTTTGAAAGGGGCGGAAGTGTTTTACGCTGATTCTGAGTCGGACTTCCTGTCTGGTGCGATCTGCTCTGTTGAGATTCACGCGAATTGGCAGCGTCTCGCGGAGAAATAGAAGTCCTACCTAATGCTCGCGTAGAGACGCTGACGTGACGCTGCTGTAACGTTACGCAGCGCGCCCGGTGGAAATGCTCTCATTGATTAGAGTGTTATCTATTTGCAACGGCATACGCGACGCTGACGTGACACTGCAGTAACGCGCCCGGTGGAAATCAGGCTTTACACTGCCAGATAAAGGTCCTTTTTAGGGCTGAGTACCATAATGCACTCTGACAACCAACTGACATGTGTCTGTTAACTCAACGTAAGGGTTAAAAAGTGTCAAACTATCTATGTTGGTATTAAACACTTCTTAGTTGGTCCAATTCTTAATTGTGTTGATATATTTCAATATTTCCTTATTGAACTTCATAAATTTTTACAGTAAGCCTACATTTTATTTGGACAGACTATTTAATATGCAACTCTTGATACTCTGATTGTTTGAGCTATTTAGTTAAATTTAAAAAAGGGTCAAAGCATCTTGATGCATTAAAAAATATTCACAGAATCAAATTGTCAAAGCATGTTAATGTCTACACCTCCATCAATAAGCAGACCTAATATTCAATGAATCTATTTTTGTTGAAAAAAGTGACATTAATATTTAATTTGCTAATGTTAGTGTTAAACACATATTACCATTTATTATTTTATCAATGAGCAGTTTCTCAATTGATTTTTCAGAAATTTAACAACGTGAATATATGAATGTTGATATGAAATTAAATATACCGAATGGGTGACTTTATACTTTCCAATCCTACTTGTACTCCTAAAAGTCCTAAATGGTAAGTGAACCCTTGGCCTGTCTGCTGCTTTAAACACTAGGTGACTCATTGTTGTAGGGTGTGTGTGTATATGTGTGTGAGCCTCCTCATCAACTAACTGTCTTTCATCATGTGACCGGGGCAGATTAAAGACACAATGACACCCTTACTGGAACATCAAACAACCACTGTGACGGGGAGGGGTGTGTGTGTGTGTGTGTGTGTGTGTGTGTGTGTGTTTGTTTGTGTGTGTGTGTGTGTTTTACTTGTTCTCCCTACATGATGAGGACCAGAGCAGGGTTTTTTTTTTTCTAAAGAGAGTGAATACATTTTTGGGAAGTGAGGACATTTTGGCCAGTCCCCACTTCTCCAAAGGCCTGTTTGGGGGTTAAAACTTGGTTTTAAGGTTAAGGTTACCATTACGTTTAGGTAAGGTTTTGCTGTTTGTAACAACTACGGGGGGGGGGGTCAATTTTTCCCTTGAAAGTCCCTTTTACAGGTGCTTAGATCTAGATTAGGGCTGTTTCCACTACCGGGCAATACCCGGAATGAGGCGGGTCTCACTCGCCGAAACGCCCCTAATTTGAATACAAGCAGTCCGGAGCCGGCTTTTGTCGGGACTTTTTTAGTCCCTGTGGAAGACCAGGGTCTTTTTTCTTCCCTAAAAGATCTGGTTACTGATTGGATAGAACGCTAAGCAGGATGTGATGTAGTACTCTACATGACAACAACACGCGCCATTTGTAAAAGCAGGTGAAGAAGTGTTCCCAACTTAGCGACTTTGTTGCTATATTTAGCAACTTTTCAGACCCCCTTAGCGACCATTTTTCAAGAAAGCGACTGGAGACCAGTGACTCCTTCTTACTCTTCTTAACGAGCTGCTAATGAGCCGGAGGCCGGCTTGTTAAGAAGAGCCACCATTAGCTGCAGTTAGCTACAGTTAGCTCTGTAGCAGTACAGTGTGTATGTGCTGCTGCTGCAGGAGGTGTTCACTTAGCGATCTCTGTTTGTTTACAACAAGCACCAGACACTCTGTGCATAATTAGCCATGCTGCTTTCAGCTGCTGGCGTTGTGAACAGTTAGCAATGGCAAAAACCTCCGGAGTCTCTAAATCCCTCTGGGGGCTTACTTGTAATGGAAACACAGTGACAACAACAGTGAGCGGACTTTTGAGAGGGTGTGGCGTGAGACTTTCCCGGTGGCCATTTTTGGGTGACATATGGTTTTTGATCGTTGCATAATCGCTTAGCAACAGTTTTGAGCATGACGTCACATACAGGATGGATTCAACACGGGAGACGTGGCAAACGGGGGACGCCGAGATGGAAGGAGCAGAGCTGCTGTGTTTCTGTCGCAGAATTATTATTGTGACTGCTCGCTACTTCGCTGGCTTGACCGGCAGCTTTTTGGCCTGCTCTTCAACAGGGTATATAACGGGTATTAGACTATAGTGGAAATTCATCTGTAGTCAAAAAGCCGGAAATCAGCCTTATAAATTTTATACGATTTACAAGGTGTAGAATACACAATATACAGAAACATCAGATATAATTGGTATTTGTTCTTGAATTTTATTACATGATGTGATGTGCATTATCAGTGGTTATCAGCCTCGTTGGTGTGGATTAGAAGGGGTCTGCCCCCTTCTGTTAGTAGAGTTGCACCAATCCACTTTTTTCAGTTTCCGACATCTGAATTTGATTATTTACTGATATTGATTTGGATAACAGAGCACTGTTTGCATAAAATTTGAAACGCATTACAAAGACACAGAGCACATTTAAGCCCCACCCCCACAATGGAACAACCCATTGGGCTCGACTGACTTTGTATGGTATGAAGGAGCTCCTCAACACGGTAGATTCATATTGCCTCACCATCTGTTTAAAGAGCCAAAAGGCTCTTTTGAAGAGTTTTTGGCTATGCAAAATTGTTTGTTATGCAAATCAGGGTTCCAGACTAGTGTTATGGTTTCACTAGTGGCCCTGTTTACTGACTTTTCACCAAATTTGCCTATAGTCCAAGTTACAATAGCTTTGGAGTCTGAGTATGCATAAAAAAAATGAAAAACACACTTTTCAACAGATGTTTTCAACCACATACGAATTTGTCTGAAAGTAGCCAGTTCACAGGATTCTTAGTTCAACCATAGCACCAGTTAAATATTTATCTGGATATGTTGTTGTCCACTGTGAC
The DNA here is from genome assembly GCF_030273125.1 of Centropristis striata. Taxonomy (NCBI): domain Eukaryota; kingdom Metazoa; phylum Chordata; class Actinopteri; order Perciformes; family Serranidae; genus Centropristis; species Centropristis striata. Next base: position 26,565,555 of record NC_081536.1, on the reverse strand, counting down.
AGGGCCTGGTACGATTCTAACAGCATTTTTCTGTAGTAGTAGTAGTAGTAGTATTACTTGATATTTGTGTTGCAAATAATTCCAAATAGGTGTATTAGTTGCTTGCATTGACATAACCAACAGAGTAGGGCATGGAGTTAATTAAGAGAATATGATTGTGTTATTAGTGTTAAAGTTAAAAGAATGCCAAACTTTCACAATTTAAGTTGACAATGACAGTTGTGCTTTTCCTGTAGGCTATGTGCTCTTGCTTCTCGAGTCCAGGGAAGTGAAAAAGAGTTTGGTTGTGACAGTTCAGCATCTTCAGTCACAAACACCAGTGTAACATACTAAGCAAAGGTTATTCATGTTATTGTAAATTACCTAATTTTTACATTTCTTTATTAAATCTACAATGTTTCAAAAAAGGTGCACTTCAATGTGACAATCATATCCATCCTATGAGATGTTTTATAACTGAAGGCAAATGTTGGGCTTTTACACTGGTCTAACCCTTCAAAGTGCTCTCTGTTCAAGATCCTGAACAGATAAAGACGTCTAATGAGAAACTGACCATATTTCCCCTACACTCTGACGTCCTAATCACTGACGCAACATGTTGCTGTGGATAAAACAGTGTGCTGGGGGAGAGTCTGGGAAAGTGGATGATTTTGGGCTCCAGGCAATGAGACTTACCAGAGCATTCAGCCTTGTACAGCTGCAAATATAAAAAAATTTTTCATTCAATATGAAGCCACCCACCGAGTCCAACGAATGTTACACAACAAGATGTTTAACTGTAGTGTACGTGTGCACACACGTTGTATGTCCCTTCGGTCAAGCTGTCAGCAAGAATCAGCATTCAGGGCCGACAATGGAATTGACGGGGCAGATGTGCAAACACGTCTGACAGAGTCCCCATCCCCCAACCTCAACACGCCATAAATGAGTAATAAAAAATAAAATAAAAAACACCCAATCTCACACTCTGTAATGGAACAGGTCTTCCTTTACCCAGTTCAGGGTTGCTCTGTGTTGTGCAGATGGAACCACATACAACACAATGAAGTGGCTGAGGTAAACACTAACCAATGGGAGGAAGCAACAATTGTCTCCTCATAACAAATTGACAAAGAAGATTCCATTCAGAGCTACTAGCATGGTGGAAGCTCAAACCTCACACAGAGAGACAAAAAAATAGACATGTTGATATAAGAACCAATATAGTAACTGAGAGCTATTCTTACTAAGAAATATTCTTAGAACTAAATTGTTTCAATATAATAATAATTTTAATAATTTGACAGTCCAGGAAATTAAAATGTACTAATCCTAAAACTCAGACATTTTAGTAAAGGACATGTATTGACATTTTCGAGGCTAAAATAACATTACAATTACAATACATTACATAAATGTTACATCTATGATATATATATATATATATATATATATATATATATATATATATATATATATATATATATATAGATATATATATATATATCATATAAACCCAAATCCTAATGAAAACTAACAGAACCCCAATGTTATATCTTCAAATTTCTTGTTTCATCTTAACAACTCAACTTTTACTAAATAAATGACTTTTCCTAGAGAGCACTCAGACAGGGTATAGAGATTATACAATCCTCAATCTACTTAAAAAATACATTATGGGAGACTTGCATTTCCAAATCATAACATACACACACATTTTAAAGAATTGTGACAAAGATTATAGATTAAATGAAGAAATAAAGTCTGGTGGACTAAATATTGCAATGGCAATAACATAAAGCATATGTGGAGTTTTTCTGCCGTGACATTTCTTCTTACTAAGGAGTTGCCATCTGAGCCAATACAATTAAATCGCAATAACCAAATATTCCGTGATATATTGACCCAGCCTTTTTTAATTAAGTATAAGTGTTTCACAATCAAACAAAAAGACAAAGCGGCAAGCTCAAAAACGAATAAAAAGAGGATGCCAAACCAGTGTCCTTTAATTTTGTCAGCCTTCCTCAGATGTTGTCTTGAGGGCAGTTTCAGGACAAGTGTTATTGAGAATGAGCACAACGTGTTTCAGGATGCAGGCTTTAGTACAGAGCCATTCAATGCTCCAGTAAATACTGTTAAGCTACCAAACACTGACGTTCAAACATACTGTATGCCATTCCAGGTAGAAGTTAGTAAAGCAAATATAATCTACTTGAAGGTGGAGTCAGTGATTCAAGATAAAGACTGTTATTTGCACTCATCACTCAACAAATGCCCCTTCAATGGATCACCCACTCACTGCCATCCACTGCTTTTCTCTTTAGACATCCATGGCCTTTGCCTGTCCTAGCCAGAATTGTGTTTCTTAGCTTGGTCTAGGGCTGGGCAATATATCGATATATTTTTAAATGTGATATGGAATTAGACCATATTGCATATATCGATATAGTTCAATTTTTTTCTTTCTTCATGTATAAATGCTGCCCTTACTAGGGTTTGTCATATTTACTTCTCTTGTAATGTTTGTTATTCTTTTCTCATATAAATATTTCTGGCCATATGATGCTCTAATATGTTTCAACTATAGACTATAATTGACCCATTTTAAGCATTTTTAGGCATATTAAAATTTGACCATTTTTGACAAAAATAGACATGGTATAGTATGAGGTTTTTTTTCAAGGGAGTCATTTTTGGACATCCCATTATGTGGTAATTTGTTGCTATTTTTTGACAAATAGTTCTTGACCCATGAGTCCTGGGATTCTCCTGTTATACAGTATTTATGTCCACTTAAATAAACGGTTTCAATAAAACTACTTGTGACATGTCATATTTGACTTTGACTGAACATTTGTTTTACTTTTTGATAAAAAAATATCAGGATATATATCGTATATCGATATTCAGCCTAAATATATTAGGATATGAATTTTGGTCCATATCGCCCAGCCCTAGCTTGGTCTGAACCACTTTCTGTTTACGAACTCAGCACACACTGAAGGGACAGCTCAGCTGATCGGGATCACATATTCACTCAATTTGACTAAAAGTGCATTTGATTGGAATGGCACATTTTTCACATAACAGCATCACATAATATTTGTCAATTTAAACACTGAGAGGATGCCTATGAACTCAAACAGCTAATTTAAAACCAGCCTGTGTTACTCAGGCCCATTCAAAACTGTTATTGTGACTTTCTGTTGTATGTGGAACTACGGCTGGGCGATATGGACCAAAAGTCATATCCCGATATATTTAGGCTGAATATTGATATACGATATATATCCCGATATTTAAGTGAGAACTTAATGTTCAATCAAAGTCAAATATGACATGTCACAAGTAGTTTTTATTGAAACCATTCATTTAAGTAAACATAAATACTGTATAACAACTACCTTTTTTTTAATCAAAGCTCCATAAAGTGACATTTAAATTAAAAAATATGTATTTAATAAAAATAGCCAATGAAATAAAATAGGCCAATCTTTTTCTGAAATAAATATTTATATATATTTATATGAGAAAATAATGATGAACATTTAAAAAAACTAAATATGACAAACCCTAGTGAGGGCAGCATTTATATACAAGGAAAGAAAAAAAACTATCGATATATGCGATATGGTCTAATTACATATCACATTAAAAAATATATCGATATATCTTTTATATCGATATATCGCCCAGCCCTATGTGGAACTAAAAGCTAAACACTGACATGGAAAATGGAGATTTTAAACCAGCCCTGAAAAACATGTTGCACACAGTCTGATAAAAGTGGAACTCCCCTTGGGAAGACAGACACATGGTTCAGTGAAAAGCAGGAGCACTGGTTAAAATGAGGCAATATTCAAATGGTATGCAACACATTAACATAAACAGGACAAGCCACTGTTGTCATAAGAAGAGCAAGGGAGGCTTATATCTAGCAATCATCATGGGAAAACGGAAGACAGCGAGAAAGACGGTGAATTGACCTTTTCCAGATGGTATAGCCTTTAATCCTAACTACAGAGTCCTGCTGGGGACATGCAGACTGGAGAAGTCTGATAAATCAGGCTCAAATGCCAGCATGAATCTGCATTTCTATGTGTAGATTAACAAAAAAGAGATACAAGTGCTTTGAAGTGGGTCCACTTGGAGAGCTGTGCTGATGGCTGCATTGATTGAGTGCTGGGGTAGAACAGTTCACGTATTCATTACTTACTGGATAGCTGGCTTCACCTTCACTGAGAACGCGGTTGGTTCCAGAGGTAAGCTCAGATAGAGGTTTGCATTAATGCAAGGTATTCATGTGCAACAACTGCATTTTTGTTGTGTGGTAAATGTTTTAGCAGTGCATTTTAGTCAGTTCCAGAAAGTAAGAAATTTAACATTAGACCAGTGATTGAATGGTGCCAGTAATGCGTCAGGAAAATGTGCCAACAAAGGCAGAGAAGAAGAGTGTTCGTAAAAAAGGATGCTACATACAAAATACTCAGCTATCCAAATGTTAATAAGGAAGGATATGCATTCAACACATAGAGCTTAAGGATTTTAGTTCTTTTAGTGTTCACAGACAAAACTTATGATATTACAAATGTGGTGAATTGTTATAGATCAAACTTGCTAACAATATTTAATTAAGATACTCCCCATTGTACCAAGTACACCACATTAATGCTACTCATATACCACGGATGTCTATTATAATCATAAAATGCCCAAAAAATGAATCCAGTACTGAATTTCCAATTTATCCACTATTTCCACAATGAAAACATTGTTGTTGTTAGCCATCCTTCAGCAATCCCCATGATAACTAGGTTTTAATCTGTCGACCAATCAGAAAACATGGAAAAAATTGTGGTGATGATGGTGATGACCATCACACAACCACAGTGTTGCAGAGAACATCACAGAAATTAATAATTCTATAATGCTGTCGGACAAAACCATTTCAACCATTTCCACGAGCCTGACAGAATGTCACGGAAGACTATATGACTGATAAACAAGCTGAAGATTAAAGATCAATAAGATTATGCTTTAATTGAAAAACTAGGGCTGGGCGATATGGACCAAAAGTCATATCCCGATTTATTTAGGCTGAATATCGATATATGATATATATTCAGATATTTTTATCGCAAAGTGAGAGCAAATGTTCAGTCAAAGTGAAAAAAAATATGACATGTCAGAAGTAGTTTTATTAAAGCTCCATAAAGTGCACATTTAAATAAATAAAAATATCTTATATAAAAATAGCCGATGAAATAAAATAGGCCAAAAGGCCAGCATTTATATATAAAGGAAAAAAATTGAACTGTATCAATATATATGCAATATGGTCTAATTCCATATCACATTTAAAAACATATCGATATATATCGCCCAGCCCTAGAAAGACCTTCATATTTTACTTTAATGCATTATAAAAGGGGTTGTCTAATATTCAGACCAATAAAGTAGATTTCTTCTCTGTGCCATTACTTGATTTGGAATTAAATATATTACATGACTACTCAGTCTGTAAAAATGTTATGCATCTCATGTCTTAAAAGGCATTTTTTCACTGAAAAATAAAACAAACTGGAGCCCGACATTAAGATTTACAGAAACTTTGAAAAAAAACATACTGAGTAACTGCAGGTCTAACTAGCCTACAGTGTATTTTTTCATTTAATTTAGAAACTGCAGAGACGTTTCCCAACAACAATTTCAAAAACAAACTAAGCTGCATTTCAGCTTGTACTTACAAAGCAACTCTGAACTCCAGAACATACTATACCATACTATTATATTTTGTAAAAAGACAATGAACTACTGTTTTTGTATGAGAGAAACGTCAACGGAAGATAATGTGGTCAGTTATGAGAGGAAGTCCTTATATTTTACTGCCCCCTGCTGGACAAGGATTTAACTCCTCCGAAGTCATTAACCATTACATCAAAGCACAGTGCAGAACAATTACTGTTCAACACAATACGAATAATCTTTGAGCCATTGCAAATGTCATTCAGAAGTGTGTGGCAAGGATAACAGCATTAAGCTTTCCTGGAGCCAGAGCCAGTAATTAGGGCTGACATTTCACTCTAAAACGGTCATTAGTCACTTCCAAACAAGCCTGATGTGATAACTGTAATATCTCTAAATTGCAGCAATTAGAAAAGGTTTGCTGGAGTGGCCTTAAAATTTTCTTTGCTGCTCAAAATGTCAACCATGGGACAATCTCATCAGTGCAAAGAAGATGAAAATAAGCCTGTATTAATGTCTCAATAAGACAAGGTGTCCAATATGTGGCATAAGAGGAAGTGTTTATGTTACGTCGAGTGTTTGAAAAGGGCTGATTCTGAAGAAAGTTAAGCAGCTCACATATTTCACTATTAAAGCTCCTTGGAAAGATATGTAATGTTCAACAGCTTTTGACGTCTCACTCTCTTTCTACAGGTGTCAGACTGAAACACAAGAAGTGAGTAATGACACGTAAACCACTCCTATTTCTCAGGTGTAATGATACACCAGCAGCCTTAAAATCAGGATTTAATCCCGGCATATGGACACTGGATGAGTCAAAGGTTTGGGTCATTTGTAACTGTAAACTTTTGTTACTTTAAACATTTATTATGACATTCTTATCAGGAAGAAAGCTCTAATCTTAAACTAGTGTCCTGCACCTTGAAGCATGATTCTCTGCAATCACGTCTGTCACAATAACCACAATACATTTTCCCGGAAACAGTTGCTTTGAATTAAATTATTGCCATTTTAAGATGATGTATTGCCACTGATAAAATAATACGGAAGCAATGCATCCATAATTGACAGCAAAGAGTTTGTTTTTGTTTTGTTTTTTTCATTTTTGTTGAATTTTTTTGTTCAGGTGCAGTAAAAACAAATATGCTTAGGTGTCTCATAATGATCATCAAAACCCTGCTTTTATGTAACTTTCTGCTGACTTTCTTAAGTAAAAAACAACAACATCACATGTAAACACAAGGGCAATATCATATGATACATAGACATGACCTCGATGATGTTTGCTGAGCATAATAGGTCGATATTGTAATAATGGTGTCAGGCCTACCTGCAGTCATAAACTAGAGGAATGTGAAGGAGAACAAGAAGGAAAGTCAGATGTTAAAAAGGGAGGAGAACCCACCCGTTTGATGGAGCTGCGAGTCTTCTCCTTCCACTGGTGGGAGCTCAGCTCAAGGGTGCAGTGTACATAGGTTTCTCTGTCATAGGAGCCCAGGATGAACAGTCTGCAGGGACACGACACAAGACATATGAGAGTAACCACGAAAACATTTGGAAGCACAGATTAAGTCAAATCTATGTGCATTTGTTACTTTGCATTTCTTTTTTTTTCTTTTTTTAAAGATATTTTTTTGGGCATTTTGTAGCTTTATTGAGAGAGAGAGAGAGAGAGAGAGATTGAGAGTGAAAGGGGAAGACATGCGGGAAAGGGCTCCGAGCCGGATTCGAACCCGGGCCGCCCACTTACGAGGACTGGGCCTCTGTGGTACGCGCTCTACCAGGTGTGCCACCGGGAACGCCCTACTTTGCATTTCTTAAATGAACACGAGACAACAAACCCTGACAGCCCATAGCTAGTGTCATACTCTCTGGGCTGGTTTTAAAGGCCGCAACAGTGAGAATGACACACATTGGAATCAAAATGTGACGACTTAAGTTCTTTGGTTACCATCAAATAAATCTGATCAAATTACACACAAAAAAGTCCTGATGACATGACTTTTTTGACTGTTAAACTATTTTCAACAATACTTTTATTTATAATTCTTTTTTTTTTTAACTTAAACTTTGATTGCATGATTAGTCATTGAAATGTAAGGTTATATCACTTGTTCTGTGCCGGTCCAAATATAAATTCTTTCTGGTGTAAGATCTATATAGAATTGGTGACAATATTTGGGACAAACATTGCTTTTGATTGGGATTCATTTCTTTTTGGCCTTCTGCACTCTACATCCTCAATTAAAAAAAACTCAAAATACCTTTTTGGCATACTGAATGTAGCTACTAAAAAAGCTATAACAAGGAAACGGCTTAAGCCAGACTGCCCATCTATAGACGAGTGGTATGACAGCATCTAAGACACTTTTGTAATGTTGTTGTTTAATATTATGCAAGTTTAATTTTTTAATTTTTTAATCTGTTTTACTACTTGCTGTAGATGGAAACACCCCCAAGTTCAGTTTGTTTGTTTATAACTAGATAAAAATCTGAAAATATTGATCACAATGCCAATTATCATAACGGTGATGACTGAAAAGAAAGAAAAAAAAGAAATGTAAGGTTATAGAGGAATACTGATCATCTGAAATGTTTTCAGGGGCTTAAATGCCTTTAATTTCTCATGTAAAGCACATTGAATTGCCTTGCTTTTCAAAGTTTGTATACAAATCATGTTGCCTTGCTCTAAATTAGACTAATTCCAAGCAAAGTGATTTTTCCCAAAGAAATGTATTGTTTGAATCATGTAAAACAAAAAAACACTCACACATAAATCCTCAACAGCCTCATCATGTATATGTCTAAACCTCAGACAAGCTTATCCTATACCAATATCCCCTAGCTGTTCAAAATCTAAAGATGTGTAGTATGCAGTCTTTAAAACAGCAAAAAGCAGCAAATCTTCACAGTGGAAAAGCAGTTATCTTACAGGAACTTGGTGTCACGGCCCAAAAAAATGAGATGACAACAGTGTATTTGGGCTACTGCTGCCCTCTGCTGTGCAGAAGTGATTCATGCTTCAGACCCTGAAGAAAAGAAATTCCCCAATCTCCTTAGTCTGAAATACAGCATACGCCTATTCAAACTGTGATATTTGGGGAAAGGTGTAATTTAAATGTTATCATTTCCTGCGACCTGATGCTGATTTACCTTTAAGACTAAAGGATATTTTTTAGATTTCACATTGAATGCTTAATAGGTGAATACTTCCCTCTGCTGGAAATTTGCAGCTACACCTGATATGGTTGACAGTAAACCTCAAACAATCACTTAATCACTTCACAAACAAACCCTTATATGTGCATGAATATTAAACATTGAAATCGATGCCAAGGTAGAAACACTCTCCAACTTGCTGGTATAGAGGAAAGTGATAAAAGAGGGTAGGGGAAGAAGAGAGTCTTTATGATTATATTAGGTAGGATATATTAATTATTCATGGATAGGCTGGATCTGATCATCCTGTGGTCTATCATACACACCCAACTACATCCAAGCATGGCTCATCACACACACATACTCGTATAACAAAAGCACACAGAATTCATACGTCTACCAAGAGGGCAAAGGAGAGGCCTCTTTGTCAGGGCGAGCCTGGGCTAATTGATTTGACTTTTTGATCAATTAAAATTTAATGTGCCAGCTTTGAACAAAGAGGGCATATGTTTGTCTTAGAAAGGAGAGCCTGGTGAGCAAATGTCTTCTGTCCAATATGATGGGCGTTGTATGGCAGCTACCACTGACACAGAAATGATGAGGAAACGCTTACAATTAATATTGAATTGCAAATAATTCACATATATGACCTGTGTGACCAGTGAGCTGAAAATCACCTGGCGCATCGCTTCTAAAACAGAATCTGATGGAATGAGATGGCTGGTAACTGGTGGTTCTACCGGTTCTCTACTGCTAACCAACTGGCTATAGCAGTCACACCCAAAAGTTGCTCTACAGCCTTATGTAACATATCGAACTATTTTTTAAAAATGTACGTCCAAGCATACTAACAGGCCTGCCTACAGATAGTAGCAACCCAAAATACTGCTGGTTCTGTGGTGATGCAATTTTATTTAGGGCAGGGACTGGATTAAAAAAATTAATCTAATTAATTAGAGGCTTTGTAATTAATTAATCGAAATTAATCGCATTTTAATCGCATAGAAATATTTGACCTGAGAACAGTGAGAAGTAATTTTTTTCACATGAATTTTTAGTATACCATTGAATAATGACTGAATACAGAAGCTTAAGCAACAAAAATATTGTTTATTTTTGTTCAAGTCCAACAGACCAGTGCAATTTTTGCCATTAAGTGTAGCAATAGCATATTTAGAAATATGGTACATTTCAGAAATGCAGGTAGCCTATAGGTAGGTAGACCTTCGGTAAACTATAATACTTTGGTTTTTTAAGTAAAACACAATCCACGCTAGCTACCACACTAGCCGCTAGCTGCTATATGTTTTGCATTGAGGTGATACTTGAGGCTGGATGTGCTGCGGTGATATGTGAAGTCCTTGTTGCATAGCAACACAACCATGCTCTTATCAACGCTTCCATCCGTTGTTTTTTTGTAACAAAATGTCCCATCATCCACGGGGCCAACCAAAGCGTCTCATCAGCTTGATCGTTCATGTTCACAGTGGTTTGTTGTTGTCTGAACTCATGAACGCTAGTTGGTGCTCCAGTATAATCGGTCCGCCTGAAACTCATCCAGTGAGAAACGTTCTGCGGTGCAAAAATAAGTGCTATTAAAATGCGTCAATTTTTTTTTAACACGTTCATTTTTGTGTAATTAATTAATCTTAATTAACGCGTTAAAGTCCCGGCCCTAAATTTTATATAACATTACTCAAACTAGAAAGTGCACTCAGTAGTGTGCAGTTCTCTGCCAGGCAGTAAGAATCTCCTGCATGCCAAAGCTATGATCAGTCTGGACTCCATTCAGAGCAAAAGCATAAAGTTGTTTGCCTGTCATCTTGTGGACAGACCTGACAAAGCATGAATTCAGACTTTTTATTCATTGGCATCATGATGTCTTTATTTCAACGTACTCTTGTTCTGTCTATTGCAATTAAATCACAGCAAAATCATTTTATTTAAGGTACATACTGCTGTTATAGAAGCAGTAAGCATAGCCCCTGATCAGCGACTGACGGCCCTGTAAAAGCGACTGGATTGATCCGGGGACCAGTATGGACATTATGGACCCCCCCTCAACCTCCCACAGACACCTGTTGACTGTTTGCTGCTGTCTGGGGCCTAGTAAGGTTGTCTCCATAGCAACCGCTATGTTATCGCTTTTTGTCATTCCAGCGAGCTGAGACGAGGACTGATTAGGTACTGGGCAAAGGAGGGTCTCAGGCTTACACCCTCGAACTCCCACATACAGATATGCATACACCCCTTTTTACACATCTGCATCATGTTGTAGTTATTTTGACTTACATACGACCCATTTATTGCAATTAAGTCACAATCAAATCTGTTTTTTGGGGTACATACCAGTGTAGTAATGTAAGCCCTGTACTGTAGAAGCCGATGAAATTCACCAAGCTGTGTGTACCTCCAGGTGATATTATTAACCCAGATATGATGAATATTAATAAAATATACTCAACGTAGAACCCTTCATTGACTTTTGTAAATACATGCTTATTATGAATTTGATGTCACGCTCCAAAAAACTGGAACAGGGACAAGAAAGACTGAGAAAATTGGGGAATATTCAAAAAAGCATCTTTTTTTAATTGAATATTTGTCAAAAAAGGATTAGCCAAGTATTATATTTCGTTTTATCTCGGTTTTACACAGTGTTCCAAATTGTATGGAATTGGGCTGGGGTTCTGTAAATGGGGACAATGTCATTTTGAAATAGGAAAACGGCCTCCCCTAAACTGTTTTTGATAAATTAGAAGCCAACTGCTGTCTAAAATACCCTTGTATATTGCAACCTTAAATGTTCAAAAAACATAAGGGTCTGGCCCAAACCAGGAAAAACACCCAGACCAAAAACGCACAAAGGTTTGTGGACAAGGGCACCAGAGACATGTGTGTGTGTGTGTGTGTGTGTGTGTGTAAGTGTGAGAGAAAGTACAGAAATAAATTGTCTCACCTGCTACATTCAATGAGGGTGACTTTAAGTCGGCCTTCCACCAGTCTGCTCTCCTGGATTGACAAGTCCACATCACAAGCTGAACCCAGCAGAGGCTGTACTTGGAACGGGAAGAAGGGCTTGTATCTGTTGAGAGACACAAGAAAAACACAAAGTCCATTTCAATTCAGGATATCCAAAATGACAAACTACCTGCAAACAAATCTGTCTCGGAGGGGAAACTGTAAAGTGCGACTGATCTGTCAGAAAATCTTTTACCCTCTCAAGGATATTCACAGTTTGATATCACAACAGATCAAGAGTTTATCAGATTTGAACAACCTTTCCACCAGTTTCATTTGTGTTGACTTCATCTCAGCATTATGTGCTTAAGAGCAAGGCTGAATTTTATAGAATTGAATTTGTCTTTGACTATTTGTGTTTAATTTGTAAGTTTACAAATGGACAGTCAGCCATTTGTAGACATGTTTATATTGTTATGTTAATTTATGTGAAGTTGATTGTTAAAATTAAACTACCTGTGTGTTTATTATTAACTGAAAGTGTTCTTGTAGTTGATTAAATTAAACCCAGAAATGTTTCCCCCATTTTTCTTATTCACAGCGCCACAAAAACCAGCACAGGAATAAACCAAACCATGGCTTTAAAAATTGAAGTTTGAACTGAGAAGTGCATTAAAAGAATCTGACGCACCTCATGTGAACTGATACATAGTGTGGTTTTCATCAACAATCGCTTTACTTAATTGCTTTATTTGAAGAATGTAACCAGTAGGCTGAGTCAGAGTGCTGGGCACAATGTGACTACTTCGGTTGGGTGTGGCATTGAAGAACTGGTTTCCGTAGGCCTGAGTTTTAATAAAAATAGGCATTATAATGCGTAAACATGCACACACCCGTCCTTTGCTATTTTGGGCCCTTGGTTCTACTGTTGTTGGCCTGAGGCTCTTGCTGTTCTAAATAGTGGACTTTGTTAAGGCAAATCATCCACTACTGATTAAAAATTATGTTACAAGTGCTCTGGTGGCCACATTGTAAGGGTTTTGTATAGAAAATTTACCAAAAAAGGAGAGAATACGCCGTAATTAGAGAGACAGATTCTCAGCTCTGTTAAAGATTCCAGTTCCAATTGGAGTTGAAATGATTGCTGACAATATCCCCTTTGGTCATACACTGTACCACTGCATGTTGAAAGCAGAGTACACCATACAAACAACTCAATTTAATGGGTCACTGTCTAATTGTCTGCATTCAATATTGCAGAAGAATCTTTTCTAGACCTTAAATAATGTGAAATATCACCACTGAGTAGGGGTGGGCGATAAGGTCCTAAAAGATTATCACAATATTTCAAGGTATTTTTGCGATAACGATATTCTTGACGATAATACAAAACACTGAAAAATATATAGAAAATATGAATATTATTAGATATGGTTTTTAGTCTGTATAAATAACTAAAAAACATTCAACAAAATATAAATCAATCATAAATCTAAAATGTAGTGTTAAGTGCAAATCTCAGCTGTTGCCAAATACAAAAAATTACTCTTGACTCTAGAGTATTACCAATTAATAAAATAATCATCACATTTAGCAAAAATGTATCAATCCCGTCCACTTTGAGAGCTAAATGTGAGCAAACATAACAGTTTCACAGTCAACAGGGCTTTCCACTAGGACATCATTTTATCATAAAAGCCAAAATTTGGTGCCTCTCATACATTCTAATGCCACTATTCGTAACGTTAAATTAAAATGAACAACTACCTAAATTACTGGACCACCCATGTGACCAATCATCAGCAAAACACCAGGGATTATGGTAGTGGCCAGTTGGGGTTCGATCAAGCGGTGTTGTCCGTAATCCCAATTGATTTAAAATTACTTACACATAGTAATGTTATCATATACAAATGTCAGCAAGTGGTGAATGATTATGTCTCCATTTTTAAGTATCATGTCATTTATGTCTGCTTATTTCCTTTGACATATAGAGACAGTGTGTTACGTTGTATAATAGAGGATTTTATTTGCTGTGAGTTTTAAATCAGTTGTTTATGTTAATTTGTAAATATGTTAGCTGTGATTTTTAATTCAATAGTGTTCAGTTCAATAAAGATGATGTTAAAGTCACCTGAGTCTTTGATCTCTTAAGTGGTATAACCTGATGTACAAAGCACATTCACCTAATCAGTGTGTCTGACAGAATTTCTTCTAGTACAAGTAAAATGTTACAAATTATACTGTATAATAGCATAATAAATCAGGACAGATAAAGTTACATTTATCAAAATAAATAATGACCCATATTTTACTAGAATTCACTAAAGGCAAAAAAACTCGACATTAGACTTAAAAAAAATGCAAACTATTTTGGCATGATGAAAATGGGAATGACAACAGCTTTTTTTAAGTTTTAATGCCGCTTTAAACTTCCTTACTTGTCATTTCACATTTTTACTGACATCTCTTGTTATTGCACTCCCTCTCTCTGCTGCTGTAAATCCATAGAATTCCCTGCTGTGGTATCCCTGCTATTACACTATTTAATAGTTTATCTAATCTTGTTATATATGTATTTATGTTTAATTCTAATAACACTTAAATATGCTTCTTATTTGTTTATATGCGGCCAATAATAATAATAGAAGTGTGCTTCATGGCTGTCATCAATAAGTGGTGCCATGAATAGTCCCTTCATACCATGAATAGTGTAGATATACTTTCAGTAGCTAGAAATGTGACGTTAGCGCAGCACATGAGACTATAGCGGGCCGCCACAGTAATTAATGGGAAACCCTTAAGTCTCTACTTCAAGAAGTAGGAATGTTGCAAATATCATGATATGCATTTTTTTTACTCCTAAAAAACAAAATATGCGGGTATAATCATGAACGTTACGATATGGCACACCACTACCACTGAGAAGTATTTAAAAAAAAGAATAAACGTTTAAAATACAAAGACCGGCAATACAATGATTTGAAATTAAGATCTCAAAAAAAGTGGTTATACTTTACTTTAATATATTACTATACTATATTATACTATAGACTTCTACACTTTATTTTAGCAGGGACTCTTTACATGCGGCCTCTAGGCTGCATTTGACCTGTTCATTTAATTTCCACACAGGGTAGATAGGTCAGTTGTGATCATAAGATGCACCAATTCAAGGCAACTCTCAAAGAAAGCCACCCTCTGAATTAGAGGGCAGTACCACTAAGCAAGTGAAACAGAGTTAAGCATTCTTTGCATTTGCTGAATCGGCAAAGCCTGCAGCCTCAGTCTAAGGCCCCATAAAAGGGAGCCTTTGGTGTCAGTTGACTCTTCTTCTGCATTAAAAAGAATGATCCCAAGCGGTCTACTATGATGATTCTAGAAAGGTTATTCCAGCAAAAAGAAACACTGTTGCTGCAGTTAAAGCAAGGTGAATATAATAATAATAATAATAATAATAATAATAATAAAACTTAATTTCATGACTGCTTTTTCAATGTAATGGTTTGCTGTTTTGAACACAACTTTAACACTAGTAATAAATGGGTAACACACAAATAATGCAAACAATTTGTGTATTAAAACAGTCATACAGTCATACTGATTGTGCTCTTGTTCAAAGTGAGAACCACATTCACTTTGAACAAGAGCACAGCCCTTCCAATATTATAGGAGAAAAAAAAATTGATTGTGTTCCTTTCTTGGCATTAAAAGTTTCAATCTAAATCCATCTGACAGCTAATGAGAAGTCAAAAGGCTTTAGATCCAATACATAACACATGCATTCCTTACAAGATGGAAACTTCACTCTAATCACAAAGCCCTGTTTGATTACCCTCCCTTTTGGGCCCACACACATACCCACAACCAGGAATGTTATTATGTTATCCAGTTTCAGGCCTGGCTGCCTTCACAGGTTTTGCTACAGCATGTGCCAAATTCAGAGACTTGGGCAGTAACTTAGCAAGGGCACTTTTTATTCAGTCATTATGAAATAAAGTCACTGTCACAAGAACATTGTTAAGACCATGTTGTAGCAACATTGTCCAAGTAAACACCACTTAAATTTCATTTCTACATTTAGAGATTTTTTCTTGGTTTGATCCCTGACCATGGCAGCCTACATGTCGAAGTATCCCTGGGCAAGATACTGGACTTTTGCTCCCGTTGCTGCGTTCATCGGTGTGTGAATGAATTCCCAATGGTGGCAGGTGGCACCGTTTAGGGTAGCCTCGGCCACCAGTATGAATGTGTGTGTGAATGGGTGAATGAGGGTAGTGTGTTGTTTATGTTCCCACACTGGCTTTGGCATCAATTCCATTTAATCGAGCAGCCAACGGGAAACTTAACTTGAGTAACACAATCACTACCCTTCAGCTGGCTAGTGTCCACACTTTGTGTATGTGTGTTTGTGTGTGTTTGTGTGTGTGTGAGCTGCACCTCCAACAGAGAGCAGGCTGAGTGACAGGAGAGGGACAGAAGCAGCACAACTGGTGAAAATGTTATGGCTTATGTAAACAAACACGCATGTAAACAACAATTATCGAGTCCACAAAAAACTATCGTGTCCATTTTATATATCAAACGAAATGACGATATAGTAATTATCGTGACAGGTCTACAAATGGAAATAGTGCATTTAATTGAAAAACTTGTAATAAAGACTTTGTATTTTTTGTATAAAGACTGTGTATTTTACACACTTTGGAAAGTCATCCAGTGGGCCAGATCAGACCCTTTCATAGGTCAATTCTAGCCCTTGGGCCATATGTTTGACACCCCCGATATAGGCAATCTGGCTGTGACGTAGACTTTACTATTGAACTTTTTATCTGTTGTTACATTGCAAACAGAGGTGAGTTGCATAATAGAGCATCTGATGGCTGTTCTTAAACTATAGTACTACTTCCAGGCAATTACAGTTGTGTTGTTCTACAAACCTCATCATCTCTCGCTCCTGGGCCATCAGCCAAAACAACAGTTAAAAGTGACAGTCCAATCAATGCAAAAGTCTCCTCCTGTCTGTGGTAAAAGCATTGAGGCTGAGATTAAAAAAAAATTGTGAACAACAACAGATCTCTACAGCATAATTATGTGAAAAACAAGGGCTGGATACTATGTATGTGTAGAATTTACATGCAAGAAGAACTGATCCTGTTTTACAGAACATATACGGTGGGTTGCAACAGTTTGTTTTCTAATAAACACTCTCTGAATTTCATGCCTGCAGGGCATGTTTTCCGCTGTGTTACACCACCTTTTACTCTAGCAACACTCAACATTCAACTGAGAGCACAAACTGGTAAAATTCTTTCTCACTGTTGCCTGATACACCACTTCAATTTCTCAACAGTCCTGGATCTCCGTTCTCATATTTTGCGCTTCAAAATGCAACACAGATTTTCAATGCAAGACAGATCTGGACTGCAGTTAGGCCAGTCTTGTACCGGCGATCTTTTCCTTTGATGCATTTGCAGAATGTGGCTCGGCCAACACATTCTCATCCCAACTCGTTAGATACCAACGCATTGTCAAGGCCGTGGGCGTGTGATACCGACACACACAGAACATCTATGCTTTGGTTTGTCACTGATAGTGTTTCACTTTAAGCTAGTTACATGCATTGTGTAGGGTTTTACCTGGCTCAAAATTTGGCGGGGAATCCATCATCCTGATCTTGTGTACACACTGCTGTAGCGTGATCATCAGATGACAAGCCATGCCTGACTTTTGCAATACAGCCACATCCTTAACTTCCTGTTAAGATATATTACTTCACTTTGCAACGAGGAGGTATACTGCCTGTTTCCTTTCCTGTTAAGACACAGTTACCTTCCAGGCTTTTATTCTCCTAAACAAGTCATTGTTTTGCAACAAGTACACGTTACTCAAATACCCATTGGTTCTAGAACAACAGATTATTGATTCTGTGCAATAAAGTAGCCCAACAGTTTCTAAAAAACTAGGTCAATCCGGAGATTTCAGTTAACATACAGATCCCGTTCTGGGCTTATATTTTGAAGGGCTGTAAAGATAGAGCACACTTAAGCCCCACCCTCACCAGAGGGGAAAACAATCCCTCTCTCTCCATTAGCCGTGTTTCCACCATAGTCGAATACCCAGAATAGGGCGGGTCTCCCTTGCCGAAACGCCCATAATTTGAAGATGAGAGGTCCCGAGCGGCCGTTTGACCGGACTGGTTGCTAATTGGATAGAACAATAAGCAGGATTCAACGCAACAGCAACACGCGCCATTTCTAAAAGCCGGCAAAGTAGCGAGCAGTCACAAGCAACAAGAAACATAAGCTCCTTTCATTGTGCGGTCCCGAAAATCCTCGCTATATTGCCGGCTCCCAGATCCCAGATCTGTGCTGGCTCTTCGCCTTAGGGCGTTCATAATGACCCTGTGAAGGCAAAGTGATACTCTGCCCTTTCATAGTGCAGTCCGCAGAGCTAATAGGCTAACAGTTAGCTCTGTAGCAGTAAGTGTATGTGCTGCAGCAGTATGTGTTCACTTTGTTTACAACAAGCACCGGACAATCTGTGCACAGTTAGCGATGCTGGTTAATTCACGATCAGCGATGGACACTTTATGTACAGTTAGCCAGCCACTTTGTAGGCACTAGAGATTGACCAATACATTGGCCAGCCGATATATATCAGCCGATATTTGCGTTTTTTACTTGTGTCAGCATCGGCCGATACGTGCGTGATTTCGCCGGTCAATTAGCCCATTTCACTGAGCCAACACCAGGCAAGGCTCAGTGCAACATCTGCCATTCACTGGTGAGCTGCTGCTGATACCGGAAAAAAGAAAAACACATCAAATATGTGGATCATCTGAGGCGCCACCACCTTGAGGCCGATAACAAAATACACATTGTTTGCTATCCAACTGTTATGTTGTTTTGTTAATAAATGTTTCTTTTTTTTGTTTAAATTGAGACTTGCGTAACATTTATTATCATTGTGTCATTTTTATCATGTAAATGGAGGGAGAAAAGGCAAAATCGGCTTCAAGAATCGGCCAAAAAAAATCGGCAGCAATTATCGGGGATCGGTTAAGACCGAGGCTGTCGAAATAATCGATATCGGCATCAACATTAAAAAACCCGTATCGCTCGACCACCAGTAGGCACAGTCTGGTGTGAGCAGTCTGACCATTATGATCTTCTACAATGCAATCCTAGAGAGCATCATCCGATATTAAATTACTACATGGTTTGGCAATTTAACAATTAAGTTGAAAAACAAGATTGACAACATGCACAAAACAGGGATTAAAAAAAACCATAGGAAGGAGAGAATGAGAGTGACAGAGCTTGTATGAACAGGCAGTTAAAAAACAAGCAAAGAAAATCACTTCAGACTCCCAACACCCCCTCTCCCATGAAAACACAAAACCCTGCCAGCAGCAAGAAGACTCTGTGTACTAAAATGTAACTCTAATCACCTAAAATGATCATTTGTGCCAGCCTCCATTAAACTGCTGAATAATGTGCAATAGAGCAATGTGCAATAAATATGTGATCACGTTATCACTTGGTGCGACCGAGCAATATGCAACAACCACACCAACACTTTAGCACTTTAATTCACAAACTATTGAGCACTGTGTTTTCAACAACATCCTTTTTCTTTTGTTTTTTCCTTTTGTGATGTACTACACCATATCAATGCTTCTCAGGTTCTTGTCAATAAAATTTGATGTTTTTTGTGATGTGTGATGTTTTCTGTGATGTTTTTAATGAAGCAACAATGCTCCGTGCCCAAGCCAAATTTCCCTTCTGGGACAATAAAGTGTAACATAACCAAACCTAGCAGTGTAAAAAGTTTAAAATATTTGAATGTTCAGTTCCAAACGAATAAATTCAATTTCAAATTACAATTCAAAATCAGTTTTTCAACGCAATGATTCAAATTGAACAATGCAAATTTAAAGTATGTGATTCAAATTCAGTTTTTTATGCAATTATTCAAGTTAAACAATTTAAATTCAAATATAAATAATTTAAATTAAGTTTCTGGTGGCACATATTTCAGGGCATACGCTGGACGCACTGGATATGATTGAGGCTCTGGAAGAAGCTTGTATGTGGGCCTGGAGTTTGGACTGTTTGGTCTATTAGTTCCAAGGATTAGCATGAACTTTGATCCATGACCAGGAATTGTTTTGGATAGGCAGCTATTGATCTGGCATGTCAATAGATCCGTCTCTATGACGACTCCATCTTCTGATGAAGACACTGTAATATGGTGGACAGCTCCAGAAAAAGCTAGTAAATTGGCCATAATTATTTTATTTTTTTTAAACGGCAAATTTAATTGTACCTAAAATCCATCCAAAATATATAGCTGTGGATTTTTTCTTCATTCCTTTGGTTGTATCATTTATTAAAAGATGAAGCAACTAAGATGTTAATAAAAGTACACTGTAAAAAATGATTTTACGGTGAAAAACTGCTAAACCACGACAGTAAAAGACCGTAAAATGATAAATGGGTTAATTCAGTTTCAGTTAGAATGAGACACAGTGTATGTATATATCAGCCAAAACAGTAGTTTTTACAGTTTTGTTTTTTGAAAAATACATTACTCTACTGTAAAATACACTGTAATATGTATTTAATGTAGGGCCGGGACTCGATTAAAAAAATGTATCTAATTAATTAGAGGCGCACCCAATAGTTGCTCTACAGCCTTATGTAACATATAAAACTATTTTTTTTAAATGTACGTCCAAGCATACTAACAGGCCCGCCTACAGATAGTAGCAACCCAAAATACTGCTGGTTCTGTGGTGATGCAATATTATTAGGGCCGGGACTCGATTAAAAAAATTTATCTAATTAATTAGAGGCTTTGTAATTAATTAATCTAAATTAATCGCATTCGCTGAACTCATGAACGCTAGTTGGTGCTCCAGTATAATCGGTCCACCTGAAACTCATCCAGTGAGAAACGTTCCGCGGTGCAAAAATAAGTGTGATTAAAATGCGTCAATTTTTTTTACGGGTTAATTTTTGTGAAATTAATTAACCTTAATTAACGCCTTAAAGTCCCGGCCCTAGTTTAATGTAATATATATACACAAGCCATCACTGTAACTTTTATGTTTTGTAAAAAAATACTTTTTATCACTGTTAAATGTACTAAACACCATATCTCTAACAAAAAAATACTGTAATATTAAATGGTAAAATCTTTAATTTATGCAGCATTTATAAAGTATTTTCTTGTCAACTATATGGCAGAAGAGCGTTTTGATGGAAAAACTTTTTATTTATAAAAATGGCAATCTTAAACTTGACATCAACGGTGCCAACATCTTTTTACCGCAATATTAAAAAAGTTCTAACGTATCTATTACGGTAAAGTTCTGGCAAGCACAGGTGCTGTTTTTTACTGCAAAAACAACAGGGTTTTTTTTTTACAGTGTAGAGATATGCACAAGCTGTTTTCCAAGCTTCTCTGCTCTCCCCTCTTCAATAAATGCAGCTTCCAGATGCGTAACAAAACAAAATCAGAGAGCTGGAATAATGACTAGGGCAAAGTAAGAACATCACAGATTTGGCTCTGAACATAGTATTCCCCCATAGCTGCAGTTATGACTCTCCATTGGTGCTGTAATGCCTGGATTATCTCCAGTGGGCCACGGTCCCAGCCCTCCCCTCCACAGGACTACCATCTGTGCCACTCAGCAAATCCCAAGGTCCAGTACTCATTCTCTGAGGCTGCTCTTCATTACATCATCTCATCACGCTCACTCTGCATGATTGTGGGTGATCCACACTCACGCACATTTGAAGTTCTTCTGTTTTCAGCAGTACTCTCCCAGACAGCTCAAAGGCAATAAATATGTGCTAAATGTTCATTTAACAGTTCTGATACGGTGTTTAACAAGACATTAGGTCAAAACCTAGTATATGGCTGACTGTGTTTGGACAATGTGACTTTGGTCAACTTCCTGGATCTTGAGCTCTCTAAAGAGTAAACAGCAAAGTCTTCCAGCCTCTCCTGACTCATGCTGTTGTATCAAATGCTTTTTAAGAATTGCTGTGAAGTCAAGGCTCAGGACCGTGTGCACTCTTCGTCTGTTTGTATCAGACATGGACTGGTGCAATTCAAGATTTTACACAGGCTTCATCCAAGTTGAAACTTTCGAGGATGTTCCCTGCTGTAAACCCACTCTGTGATCGATGTGGACAGGCACCCGCCTCATTAGCACATATGTTTTGGACTTGTCCACGCATCGCCACCTATTGGGTTAAGATATTTCAAAGTTTATCTGAGATTTTCCAAAAACATATTAAACCAGACCCAGTTCTTGCGATGTTTGGGGTTGGGTCAGCTGCCATGGAGCTCTCTTTGTCAAACAACCAGAAGAATGTGATTTGTTTTGTGACACTGTTAGTGAGAAGAATAATTCTGCTTAACTGGAAACAAAAAAATCCTCCAGTCTATCAAGCTTTAATGAATAATGAAACATTTGCAGTTAGAAAAAATAAAATTCACCCTGAGGGGTAAGATAGATACCTTTTACACAATATGGCAGCCGTTTATGGACTATTATACTAAATATAACCCCATGAAAAATTAACAAATGTAAATTTTGGAAAACTTGACATCCTCGGAGTTGTATTATTAATATTCAAATCTCTTTTATTTGAAAACCTTATTTTTGTTTTGATATTTGATTTGACTCCACCTAGTTTTTTTGTTGTTGTTGTTGTTGTTTTGTTTTTGTTTTTTGTGGTGTTTTATTGCTTTTATTTTTCTACTATCATTCTGTTCTTTCGTGTTGATTTCAAGCATAAATTAACATGTACCTTCTTTATTTTTGTATGTGAACGAAAGAAAAAAAACACAATAATTTTTTGAAAGAAAAAAAAAAAAAAAAAAAAAAGAATTGCTCTGAAGTCATGGTTATAATTTGAGAGGTTTCCGGTAGTCTTTTATTGGCAAATTTCACATTTGAAGTGTAGAGTGCCTCTGACATTTACAAAAGAAATTATTCAACTTTTTTTAAAAATATATCAATGTTTAGGGAAAACAAGCATAGGCCCTTCACATAGTTCAAGGCACATAATAAATAACTGAGGAAAATGTTTTTTACAAGTCACAATCTGTACAACTCGATTCAAAAATCTAAATTCAATCAAAATGACTTTATTTATCCCCAAGGGAAAATTCAGTTAGTCTGGTAACTCTGGAAGAATGAGACAGCCTGATGGCTGTAGGAACTCAGCTGAATAATTTATCTGTTGAGCAATTATTAGTTTCTTTGGTCTGTAAAATATAAACCAAATGGTTATGATTATATCGCAGATGCTGTTATTATTACTGTGCTGTATCATTAGGTCGGCTGTAGCATCCATAGGGACTTGGCTTAGGGACTGATGGATGGAGTCGTTGAAATCCACCACAGACCAGGAACTGGGGAAAGCCCTCCTGGGCACTGCTGATGTGCCTTTGAGCAAGGCAACAAAAGCGCCTCCCACATCACAACAATAATGCGTTTCTACAGAGAGAAAAATACATTTCCCCAAGAAAGATTGATAAGTATACCTTCTTCTTCCTTCTAAACCAAATATCTGGACATTAAACAAGTTGTGGGATGCTTTATGCTTTTCACTGTTCTGAAGTTTGATGGATCAAAACAAGAAATGTTGCAGATTAATCTGCAGAGAAAACAAATGCTAATCGCAGCTCTCATTCAGTTAACAATCACAGAAGAAAGAAAAGCTGGAAGCTGGAACCAGAGAATGACTTAATATGGTTCATTTTCTGTCAGTTGATTATTAATTTGAGTGATCTAATGTAACTCGGAGCCGTTTTTACTCAATAAGTCTTGTCTATGTAACACATGCTTAAGTACAAGATGCCTCATGTTTGTGTCACTCTACTTAGTGGAATCTAAGCAATGTCACCACCAGTATGTGCATCTCCACTAGCTGAGTGCTGCTGAGCTTCATCTGTTGCTACTTTATTTACTTGGTGAGTAACTGCACTGAAACAACGACCTGAAAACACAAGTTTCTGTTCAGTCTTGCCTTTTCTTTCATTATGACTCTCTACTTCCCTACTTCTCTATTCTTGTTTCTTCCATTTCTAATATCTGTTAAAATGTGACTGTCCAGACGCAGAAATGTGGTGTGGTGCGTTTACTGGTGTGTAAAAGAAAAGGCTAAATGCAGAAGTTGAATTTCCCCATTGTGGGACTAATAAGCGAATGTTAATCTCAATCTAAAAACAGTTCTGTGTTTCAAAGCATTTGTTCAGGGTAGAAAGTCATAAAAAAAAAAAGAAAGATGGCAATATCACAATCTGACAGTGTTTTAGCGGAACTTATAGCCAAGCTGTGGAATTTAATCTTGAGAACAAACACTATATGACGAAAGAAAAATCTTAAATCAAGGACTGTTAAGTAGCTTCTTTCCACAGCTTTCAACTGTATCTCACAGTCTTCATGCTCTACAGTATATGTCACAGTTCAACATCAATGTTCTTAACAGGAAAATGGGTCAATAATCTTCTTGCCTGAAGACATTTCTTACTTGCCCCAATACAAACGGATTTATTTATTAGCGGTTATCAAATAACAATAAAGAATAAAGTTTACAGTCATGTTGGCAAACTGTGCAATACATAGTTGGAGATTGGCCCACATCCTGTAACACCATCCAACCATACCAACCAAACCATATCACGTTTTGGCCGGGAAAGTCCCATATTTTAACCTTCTTTCCCGCCGTCCTCCCGTATTAGTAGTTTCCCGTAAATACAAAAAATAATCCCAGAACAAAATCTGCTATCTATAACAGACATGTTCTTTTTAGGCCACTAGCAGTAGCCTACTACAGGTCAGTTGTCGCGAGGTCAGTGTGTGACGTCAGATGAAGTAACAACCATAGACTGTATAAATAATGGACGTGGAGCGTCTCCAGTGGCACCCCTGGTAGAGCCCAAATAGAGGCTCAGTCCATGTGGGCAGGTGGCCCGGGTTCGAATCCCGCTCAGAGCACTTTCCCTCCGTCTTTCCCTTTCACTCTGAATATCTCTCTATCAATAAAGCTATAAAAAGACCAAAAAATATAGTTTAAAAAATCATAAATAAATAATGGACTTAGTCACTGTGATGTCACCCATAGGGTTCTGACAAACTGATTAATCCAGGTGTGTCTGATTATTGTTGTTGTGACTACTGAGGTCAGGTTTGTCCAATAATGGCAGACAGGAAACAAAGGAGCTGGCTGAAGTTCAGGAAGTAGTGCAGCTGTGTATGAAGCCAGTTGTAGTTTATAATGGTTGACAAGCTTTCTTTTAGCTTTAAGCTTTCTTGTACACCTGACATAAAATGTAAAAGATACTGGCGCCGGGAAATTTCCCTTATTTTCAAATCCAAAACTTGACAGGTATGCATCCAACTAAACTCATGTTTACAGGATCATTTAAATGCTTGTCCATACTTCAGCTCAGAAACTTTTGTGCCACTTGTTTCTTGCAAGTGGCGAGTGTCCAATTCTGTCTTGCAAGAGATAAGAGGGAAAATGAGAAGGAAGAGAGATCACTCACTCTCCAGCTACGTCCATCATTAGCTCTGTCTTGTCTGGGTCAAGAATGAACTTCCAATTGCAACATTTACGCTGCCGTGGACACAAAGTCCATAAAAAAATAAAAAAAGTTTCCATGACAACTGAGCACACTTGTGAGCAGAGCAAGATTTTTGTATTACAGTCTCCAAGAACAGTAATCATTGGACCTTGTGATGACACGGTTTTGTCAAGAAAGAATCCATAACCCAGGTCATTATCCTCATAAATGAGAACTAATTTCAAGTGAATCTAAGGACACAGTTGAAGGACCATTACGCAATATGCTATGTGTCCCAACTGCATACTAATTATACATTTTCACTGATTGGTCACAGTTGAAATTGTACAAAGTAAAAAAGAAAAAAAAATAGATTAAAAAAAAGAAAATTCTTGAAAGTTCCTGCATCTAGACCGAAACAATTTAAAAGGGAAACAAAGGAGCTATTCACTGCTCGATAAAAAGGAAGTGAGGAAAGCAGAGCTTCAGCTCCGGTGACGTCAGAAAAACCTGATTTTTCCTTGTTTTTTGTCTTTTGCATTTAACAGTAGGCAAAAGTTTTCAAATGTTATTTCTTGAAGTCGAACTACCGTGGTTCTAAAAATTCGATCTGTTCTCTCTGGGTTAACTACCAGTGGAGGAAAGAGTGAAGTGAGTCATGAATTTCTGCAATCTCATTTTTGAAAAATATAAGCACTTGAAGCATACTGTAGCAATGAAAACACTTTTACCTATTTGTTTCAGAGGGATGCACCTCCAATACTGACCTCTAGCTCTTTTTCCTCATTCTATCAGAGGTAGAAATGCCATTACTTTATTCATATATTATTGTAACTACCAGCAGCATGGTTTAAGAGTTAACAGTAGTTACCTTTTTTTTGATTGCCTTTAATCCACATCAAGTACTGGATTTAGGGACATTGGGAATCCATTTCGACCCCTTGAATCTTCTCTACAACAAAGAGTTCATTTTCTGTTGTATGCCAACATATTAGGGCTGGGCGAAATAATATTAAGAAATGCTCATAATGACCTATTAGTAATGTTGGTAGGCTAATTTAGACTTAGTAGGCTGTTTCATCTTCATTGTAAGGCTCAAAATAAGGTTTGTGGCTCCATTCCAACATGTTTTCTGTCTTTTTGGGCAACAATGGCTCTTCTGTTAGTAAACGCTGCCGACCCCTGCTGTAGTTGACGAGTTAAAGATGACGAGTGTTTGCTTGAACCTACCTGATCTTGTAGTTGGGTAAGGTGTGTTTCTTCTTGATGACCCGTTTCAGCTGGTTGACTATGATGGAGGTGAGCTGAGGCAGCGGCCTTCCTTCAAACTGGGACTTCACCTCAAAGTCCACCAGCGGGTCCTCCAGGAAGGAGAAGGACCAATGGGAGAAGGGCATGCGCGTGAACTGCAGCCTCAGCCTCCCCACCACGCGCCTCATCTTAACGAACAGGTAAGCAGACTTCCCAAACACCAGCTCGACGTCGATGGCCAGGTGAAACCCGCCGCTGTACTCGATGTCCACCTCAAAGTTGAGCTCCTCGGGCATGCCGTCCTCGTTCAGGTGCACCGGCTTCATAAGTTTGGCCGTTTTAAACACGGGGAGAGAATTACCCAGGGAGATGTCCCTGAGACTGAGTCCCTCCAGGAGCCGGCCGGCTGTCTTGGTCTGCAGCAGCTCCTCAAACTCCACCTTGATCTTTTTGGTGAGCCAGTGTCTAACGACAGGGGTGTCTCGGAGCTCTCTGAACAGGAACAAAAATATAGCATTGAGGAAATTGCACGTTTCAGATTTGGCTGCATCAACGCTGTCGTTTTGTGAAGGCGGTGGCGGCTGTTGTTTGGGGCTGCCGCTGGTGACAGCCGCTTCCTGCTGCCTGTTTGAGACGGCCTCTGGCTGTTTGCATGCACCAGATGCTGTGCTGTCCTGCTGCTGCTGCTGCTGCTGCTGGCCTGCTTCGGCATGTTGGGTATTAAAGTAATCCTTCAATGCGTTATCAGGCACTACTTTGACATACTGCACTGTCCTGCCTATGGGCTCCGGGCTTCTCCGGTATATTAGCAAAAACTGTAATATCAACGTAACGACTGCCCCGGAGAACGCGGAAATCAATATTAAGTAAATCATTTTGAGCAGCTGCCGTCTCCAACACAAACTGTTTTCATAATCCAACGTTTAGCCGCGTTAACAAAGCAAGTTCCACCTGGTCGCTCTTAAAGCTGCCATATCATCTGCTTCTTTACTGAGCTTCAGGCTCGTCACCTGATTGGACAAACGGATTGCGTCGCTGTGCGTAATGACGAAGGAAGAATGGGTTTCTTTTGATGCGTTCACGGAAAGTCGGATTGACCAACTGTTGACGAGGAAAACCTGTTTAAATTGACCTTATCCGCCAGGATATGTCGTCAGTTATTTACAACTTGACAGTCGAAAGTGTGAGTCCACAAGCAACTAATACTGAAAGCAAACTCGAACTCGCTATTTTAATGTTAAAATACAGTATGTCGCTATTAGTTATTCAATTTTACCAAGAAACCTTCAATATCTAACCAAACTTGTTATTGTGCAGAACCAATGTATGACATATAAACAAGACACATTGGTAATCAGAATGACATACAAACATAATTAGAACAACAAACATCCAGTAAGTTGTTTTACACTTACTACAATTATGTACATATTTTTCAAATAAAAATAAAAACAATATTTTCCTTGTAGACATCCTTTGAAGTAAAGGCCTCACGAATCAACATTCCTGAAGGGCTTCTTCACTGGCAGTGGAGTGTATTTATCTGTTTGGGTGTATCCTCTATCTAAATAAACCTGTGTCACCAGACACCCTGTTTGAGCAAAGCAACACCTCTGATCGATCAGTGATCAGGAGACACTTACCACTATGGGGAATATTTTACAGCCTGAGCAGTAGTCAACTCAAAGGAAAATTACACTTTTTCAACCTGAATTTTAAAGTCAATATGTGATTAATAAATAAGCATAACAATATAATTACCATCACTCCTGTAGAGAAAGTTTTACAGTGAGGCAGGTTTCGGTGGCAGTCACATGCACATATTTCTTAAGGGATGAGCAAATATTAAAAGAGGAACCTCTTTTAGGAATAAGGCTATTCATGTCATTCTTTATACTCTATATCCTTTGCTTCTGCCCGCTTTTACACTGTATAACAGTGGTTCTCAAATGGGGGTACGTGAAGGCCCTCCAGGGGGTACGTGAGATTTTAAAATATACATTTAAAAAGTAGCATCCATGCAAAAATCTTTAAAAATGATTATTTAATAAATATTTTAGGAAAATATAAGTATAAGTTCATAAAATGAATTTTATATTCAGTAGGCTATTCAATTTAATTATCCTAAAAACCCAGAGTGTCCCCCATACCAGGATGGTTGGACCCAACCTGTCATATGACACCTGGCATCACCTGTCAATCACTTGAAAACTCAAAGATGGAGTCGTGGTTGAAGCGTAGCAGTTATAGTTTTAAATGGTTATATGCTCACTGTTTTTACTACATTAGTTTGAATCACTACATTTTAGTGATGAGAAATATTTGCAATACATTTAGTCATGGATTATTAACATTTAAAATGTTTGAAATAGTTTTGTTTTTTTTAATGTTAGAATTTTGTATGTGTTTATCAGTTCCAAAGTTTAATAATGGCACAGCACTCTGTTTTTAAGTCTTTTTTTTTTCAACCAAAATGCTTCGCCCTGGTTAGGGGGTACTTGGCTGAAAAAATATTTCACAGGGGGAACATCACTGAAAAAAAGGTTGATAACCACTGCTCTATAATGTCACTAATGTGCTTAATAATATCCACGGCCACTAGATGGCTCTACTAACTACAAACGTAAATTTGGAAACACTACAAGCAATTTCACACCAAGCATGGATTTTTGTCCAAATTTGCATGACATTGAATTAAAACTGATTTAATGGATGCTTATAAATGCCTGCACACTCCTTCTGAATGTTCATATAGTGGAAAAAATATTCAGACGCACCCTGATTTCAGCAGTAGGCTATGTTTAGATATCCTGTGTTCCAGCTAATGTAATACCTCTTTCCTTTCTGTTGAAGCACCAGAGGTTTGGGCCAACAGACACATTTAAAAATATTTTTGATTCTTGAATATTTCCTTAATTCATGGTTTATCTTATAGGCCTAGCTGTACTAAAAATATCACAAGATGTACTCAAACCTACAGTATCTGTTTCAGTCAGTAAGAGGAAGGAGCAGGCTGCAATACTTCCTATCATGTGCTGCACATTTGTGGTAATCCTGTCAGGCTTAGTGTGTTCAGTCACTGGAATGAAGTCATCACCTGGAGGCACCACACAGTCACTGTAATGTTCTCTACATGTTACAGGTATTCAATTGTTATGGTAAATAATACAGTATTTACATTATAAGAATTATATTATATAGGAGTATTAGCTAATTCATGACTGAAAAAAAATGCATAATTGTTTGTTAATATATCATTTGATGAATAAAGCACCAATGATGACTGATTTTACCTGTAAGAAAAACAATAATTCTATTTTTGGTTATTTCTATTATGACATGGATCTTTACCTAATAGAGACAAAGGAGTTGATGAGCATGAATGACCTGCTGGTAGCACTGGACAGAAGTCTAGGGATGACCAAAGTCATTCCATCCAGTATTTGTCAGAACACATATGACCAAAATATGTAGACATAGTGGCGGACACGGGGGGGGGGGGGGGGGGGGGGGGGGGGGGGTCCATGCCTCCATGGTTGAAAAAGCATGCTAAAATGCCCTTAAGAGTGGTGAAAACAAGAGGAAGTGCCTTATTGGCTGCCCTTTACACGTGCAAAAAATGAATGGGTGCCCTCTAAATTATGATGATGTGCCCTCTAGTGCAAAAAAAAAAGAAAAGAAAAAGATAATGTGCCTTAATGAGAGTCCTTCTAATGCCCTTCTGGTGCCATGGTGCCTCTTTTTGGTAGCCGACAAACGGGGAATGCGAAAGAGGCGTTGCTTTCATGTGCCGTTGCTACATCAAGTGGTACTAAAATCCGCAATGGATAACAAAGCAATAAGTTGATTAATAGTATGCCTGTACCCGTGGTAGAAATAATAATATATTAATAATAATATATAATAACACAGTATCACCGAACTGTGAAAAATGTTATGTGAGGTTTTTGCTCTAATTTTGCTTTCAAAGTGCACAGGATTGATGCATTTTACTTAAAGATGTACAAATTTTCCCCCGGGGGGGGGGGAATGCATCATAGCTTTTTTTCGCGTTGGTGGAGCCCATGAATATGCCCTTTTTATTTTTTTGCCCCTGCCCTTCAAATAGTCTGAGTCCGCCACTGTGTAGACACTTGCACTTTACACTCTGAATCAAACATCTGCCTTCTCAGTGCTGCTGTGGGAGTTCCTGCTACCTGCCACTGGACTGGATTGTTGAAAGCTGCACTTAAAGCTGCACATATGTCTCCGCCGCTTTCCGTTGACAAGTAGTCGCCTCTTTTAACCGACGTCCGGCATGGATGTATTTGAATTTGCGGGGGGACCTTGAAGGCAGCATTGATCCTAGCACCTTTCATCTTAAGGTGTATCATTTGTGTGAGCTGCGGCCGCTGGGCTGGTATCGGCGCTTCTTCTTACCTCAGAGTGAAGGATTGCAACTTGTTTTTAATCTGTTTGCTTTATAAAGAGAGTTTATATCGCATCCCGGTACATCTCCCTGCATGGGAGACGTCGCAGATTCAAAAATGAGCAGTTTGAGTGCGTATAAGGAACCATTTGGTGAGTGAAATATTCCTTCATAAACTCTGCGTCAATATTAGGTAGTTTACTTCTACACTTTAAATGTTTTATTTAACCTTCTGATGTTCTACACCATCTTAGTTAACGTTGTAGACTATACATTTTAGATCTTATAAATGTATCTTGCCATACTTAATTAGTATTTAATATTTTTATAATACAAGTCGTGTTACCCTTTAAAAAAATGTATTTCATTAGCCTTTTAGATATAGTTGTAATTCTTTTAGCTGGTAATATTAATTCCGTTTGCTGTGGTGGGAGAATCAAGTGTTTCCTGGTTAGTCTTGGTTAAGACGCTACCAAGAAAGTTTCCACTATTTAAAAATTCCCTTTTTAAAAATGGAAAATCCGTGACCTTGTGCCAGTTGGTGTTTATTGCCCAGTAAATCTTTTTAGAAATGAGTGAACTTCGTTCTTTATTAAATTAGTTAGTCAAATCTATGATTGCAGAGGATTTACTGACCTTTGTTGTTGTTTGATCTTTCAAAAAAAAGTCTTAAAAGAAATATCCTTCTGAGGTTTAAATTCCAAAGTTCCCCCTCAGCCCACCATCGACATTTTTGACATGCAAATGTAGGATAAATTACTTGCAAAAGGTTAGCTTCAGTGTTTTTAGGTATTTTCTTACACCTCCAAACAGTCAAAGTCCAGGGGACTTTAGTTGTTTGCACTGACTTTGTGTGTGGAAACAGTATTACTAATTTGTCCATACTGTCAGTAAAATGAGTAAAACTGTTTCCACACACAAAGTCAATGCAAACAACTAAAGAAAGGGGACTTTGACTGTTTGGAGGTGTAAGAAAATACCTAGAAACACTTAACGTAACCATTTTGGAAATCCTAAATCCCTTCAGCTCCTTTTCTTTGCCTAAAAACAGTCAAGATATTTATTCTAAAATACACATTAAAAAAAAAAAAATATATATATATATATATATATAAATATATATATATATATATATTATACTGTATGTGTGTAATCGCTGAATGTAAAGTGTTCCTCATAGAGAAGAAAAGAGATGAGGTCTTTTTGTAGGCAAAACCTGAAGTTAGCATCACCATGGGGTCTGTTGAGGATCTTTGGATGATGGCAGAAATAAGCTCTGTGGCAAATACACATTTCTGATTGTTACATGTTACCCTTCAGCAGGATAATAACGAACACCACTTTTATCATGTTTGAAGCATTAATGTAGCCGACAGAAGTAAAAAGCTAACGTTATGCTGTTGCAAACTACTCCACGGTCACATGACTTGAACGGGCCGGCAGTATTTTCGCTGCTCACTTTTAGATATATACTGGAAACTAGAAGGTGTAAGGAATCTAAAGGCACTATGTGCATCATGATATCGTGTCGGGAAGTTGTAGAAATAACGCTGCAAGGTTAGGCTATTTTTTTATGTTTCATGGTGATTTTCAAAGTGGTCATGTGACCTCTGACATCACAATATCATAATAAAAATAGGCTTTTTGGATTCCCACTAGTCTCCTCTTTACATAAGGCGTGTTTCCACTGAGTACTTTTTGGAAGGTGGCTGCCTGTTTTGGTTCCGCCCACTAGTTAGTTCCCCTGAGCCTCAGTCCCCATACAGGTATTTTAGTAGCGGCTAACCAACGGAGTTAATGTGACAACAGACTGACGCGGCAAGCAGTGTTGCCAAATTAGCGACTTTGTTGATATATTTAGCGACTATTCAGACCCCTCTAGAGACTCTTTTTCAAAAAAGCGACTAGCGACAAATCTAGCACCTTTTTCTGGCGTTATTGGAGACTTTTGGAGATTCGTTCCTACTCTTCTTAACGAGTAGCAGGCGCCGTCCCAAAGCACTCACAAGCGGCCCAGTCCTCTCTCTCCCAGCTCCAGTCAGCAAAGCAGGAGATGTTAACCCCTCAGTGTCCAGTCTGCACCGGTCTGCAAATGAATCACGCATGCACATAATCGCCGCTCAGGTAGCGGCTCACAAAGTACCTGACTCGGGTCAGGTACTTTGTGAGCCGCTACCTGAGCCACTAACCGGTGAAGTTGGGTGTATCCTCTCTCCCAGGCCACACCCATAGCGGCTCACTAGAGGGAAAAGTACCGAATGGAAACGCGCCTGTACATGGCTGCCTCCCAATTCAGAATAACAAAATCAGTTACGTTCTTCATTTGCAAAAACTTGAGGCCATACAACGTTGAGGAAAACCAGGATTTTAGCTACATGCTAATTTTGCAATTTTTGATTTAATTTAATTTGGTGGACACAAATTGCAGTTGAACAGTTAAATCACAATATATTGTATTGCAATACTCGTTCCATGGGGATAAAATGATATGGGGGTGATTCCCCCTCTAGTCTTACGTGTCCTGTTGTTTATTATGAGAGCCGGAATAATGACTTTCTGTAGTAAACTAGGTGCTCTGTAAGTCTTATACAGCTGGAGAACTTATTTTGTTCACTTCTCAGTTTTTTAAATTTATTTTACTTGTACCTGACTTTATCACTTCCTTTGAAGGACCTCTTTCTGCCTGTAGTAACCTAAACAACTTTCACACACTTTGTTCGGATTGGGAACGTGCGTTTAGTCACACTGCTGGTTAATGACTGTTTGTCTGCAATCCTATATGACCTAAGTATACACTGTAGTTTCCTTCACCATTACTTAGCTGCTGTTTATTGCAGATCCTAGGTAAATCTATAAAGTAGCCATTATGTAGTGCTTTATTTCTGCTGCAATGTTTAAACTGGAGATTCAAGATGGTTCTGTTGTAACTGTAATGCATTTATTTTCTTTACCATACGAAAAGGCTAATTCATCAGAAAACATTATATTATTATTACCAAGTAACAGTTTGAAAACAGTGGCAAAGTCAAGTTAGATAACACATAATCACACATTTGGCAAATGCGGGATTGTAACTGGGACAGTAGTACTATTGAGCCAATCAGATGTCACTTAAATTTTCTTTCTTGACCTCTCCAGCAGAGTGGCTAGAAACTGTGGAACTTGACATAGCTTTGTGCCTGCATGTCGTGTGTTTAGTAAACATTGTTTTTTTATTTGCTGGTACTAAAAGATACACGTTTGGTTTAAAAAAAGAAATTGTAAGCTTTGTAGGTGTCTTTAAAAGGTCTGTTCATCCAAATTAAGTAAATGTATTTACCAAAATGTTGAAGTATTACCTTAAACCAGGATACCCACTGCACCTATTCGGGGGCACAGACACTATAGTACATTAAACTGTTAAAAAAGTACACAGGTTTACTGCTGTACAGTTTTTCAAATAATACTTTTATGTGACTTATCAGGAAGAAACCTCCAATTATGATTTGGTGATATCATTAAAGGGGTAATATGAACAATAATACATGAGTCTAACCATGTCTAGTTCAAGATTACACAGACACACAGTGAAAAACACACACTATCAGCTTTCTTACACATGTAGCAGAAAGTTTGTACAAGGTGTGTGTGAATAGTTGCTCTCAGCCTAGATTTCACTGTGGCCTGGGTCAGGTATTGGCATGCCATTCACCTCCATTCATGCTTGGAAACAAACTAAAGCAAAGAGCTCCCTACATAGGCTACTTAGAAACTGTGCTTTGCCTATTAGACATAAGACATGGGTGGTCAAAACAGAGAAAAGCTGGGTTCACCTGTGTGGAGTTATGGCTCTTAGTAATGTGTTATGATGTGGTTTAAATTTCATCTCTTGAACTTTATCCAGAGCGTGCAGTTACATGTCCCTGCATTCCCAGAGAGGGAGAAACAATGCTGAACTGATCTGGGGTTCGACTTACACTAGATAATTGGCTAAATGCTGTAAGTCCTCATACCTTCTCCACTATATTAAAGGGGAATACCACCTATGGCAGCATATTAGGTTCTGTGCTGCTAGTTTTGCATTTTGAGTATATGTACTAGAAATAACCTCCAATCTAGACTACTGTATGATTTCCCTAAAAACATGATACCATTTTAGGTCGGTTTTCTACCTACCTGGCTACTTTACTGAAAATGTGTGTGCAATGGGATTGCACAATGTAGTGTGGCATATATCCATTTTACAATCTGCATGTCAGTTTACTTCCTGTCCAGTATGCAGTAACGTTACCTTAGCCTCCAGTGAGCACATACAGCTTTTTATCCTTTAGTTTGTTACCTTGCTTTTCACAGTTAGCTTTATACATTAAGTATTTATAGTTCATTTAATATAAAGTATGTTTAGCTTTTATGATCATTTTTATAGTCCCCTCTGTGTCTCAAAATAGGTTAGAGGTCAAGTCAAATGGATGAAGAAAGCTGTTCAACTGATTTTTGTTAATGTGCTAGCCAAGGTTGTTATAGTTAGCGAAAACTAACGGAATAATGAAAAGTAGAATTGAAAAAACTTTTTCGTTAACTGAAATAAAATTGAAAACAAGAGTTTTTAAAAAAAGGATAACTAACTGAAACTGTATTGTGTGGTTACAAAACGAACAGAAAGCATTTTTGGCAAAACCATAATACCTATCATTGATCCGACTTCACTTTGAGCGTCCTGAGTTCTTCCTGAACGTCTACATATGGTTTTTTTTTAAGAAAAATGAAAAAATAGCTTTGTTAGAGCCATCTAAAAAGACTGTTACATCTCCCTTTTTCAGAAATCTTCCTGGTTTTTAATATGGATTGTGAGTGAGAAGACTAATTTTCCTACGTTTCTATGTATAAATTATTTCTGTAGAGTGGAATTTGCGGCCTGGAGCACAGTTTTCAAATTTATTTTTTGACAATTTTTTTCTCTCCCTCTACACTCTGGTGATGATGTCACACACTGTGACACGAACATTCCGTGCAATACACACCCATTATAATCTCAGAATTTCTCCAAAAATGATCATGGTCATTGAACAGGGATTGATAAAAAACTATATGACCTATGGAAACGTGGATTAATACACTGATACACAAGAATTGTGTCTACTGTTTAAAGTTTAAATGGAGTCCCTAGGTGAAATTATGCCGGAGAAGTAGACGTTTAAAAATCTCCAATTATTGTTCTTTTTCGCTCATTTTTTTTCCGGCCGTCCCATTCATTTCAATGCAAAATTTTGGGCAGTGCTCGGTGCGATTGCCCCGTGGCCCTAATTAAAACTAGCAAACTCACTCTAAAAACTAACTAAAACTAACTGAATTTGAAAACAAAAATTCACAATGAAATTAAAAACTAAAACTAATAAAAAATCCAAAACTATTATAACCTTGGTGCTAGCATGATGAAAAAAATCACTGTAATGTCTAAGATAATGGTACTGTCTACTGGAAAGGAAGTAAACTGGGGTGCAGTTCATAAAACGGATATACGTCACACTAAATCATGCAAGTAGTCTATAGGTAATCCATCCATGGGGTAGGGGGCATTCAGGGTATAGAGATGGGCCGAACAAGTTAGAAGACAGATTACAGCTTCTCACATGGGATTATTTGTGCTATTATTTGTTTTATATGATAGGAAAGCGAATACCTGTGTTGTGGATTGACCAAACAAGACATTTGAAGACATCACCTTACTCTGTGATACTAAAGTTTCCATTTGTCACGATTTTGTAATATTTAATGACAAACGAAACAAAAATAATCGATAATTAATAATTAAAATATACTTAAGTTCAAACCCTAAAGTTTTTATCTGTGCCTCTATGTATCAATAACTACAATAACCGTTTGTCTGGATTTGGTTTGAAAATTGAGGCTGTTCAAGTCAGAGGCTCAATTTTAAAGGTAGCAAAAGGGACTCAGGCCATCGAGTCCCTAAGCATTACATTCACTATTTCTCCTGTCACAATTTACATCCACTGCCAACATTTAGAGCTAACTTCAGAAGCAGCATGACCTTCCTGAGGTCAGGATGTGGAGCGTCTCCAGCATACAGGAGACCAGAGTTAATGTGTTGTTGTAGATATTAATGTTTGCAATTAACTGTCTTTTCCTAATTGAACCAAACTGTAGTTGCTATGTGCAAATCATTTAGCAATAAAGAATGTAAAGCCACTGCAGTGAGACATAATTTGGGCTTTCACAGAATTGTCCAATATCAAAATTGTTGTCAGGATTAGTGTGGGCTTTGGTTTCATCTGCATAACCATTAAAATTCAAACATTGCTTCCAGATGATTACCCTTTGTGGTAACATATAAAAACAGCAAAGTAATAGACCCAGGATAGATTTTTGAAGCACCAAATTGGGACTTCATCACATTAATAAATGGGCATTTAGCACATATCATTCCTTATGGGCAAGAAGGGGCCTACTTTACCTTCTAGGTTTTTTCAGCCCATTTAATTCCCGCTCATTACATTTCCCTTTCAGTTTTTGGTCAATTTTGGCACTGAAACCACTTTAAGTCCTTGGTTAGGCTTTATAAAAGATAGTTTTAAAAACACCTAAATGCCAAAAGTTAAGAAATAAAGTAACAACTTTAATACCGGTAGTGACACATTTATGTTGGTTACGTATTAATGTGATGTACTGAAATTAAGAGGTGTCACCTCAGATAACATTGTTGACTTTTGCTTTAACATAAACTCCCAGGTGACAGACGTGGGTTTGTTAGAACCACCCACCAAACCTCCCGTCCGCCCTCAGTGCAACTTTCCGTACTTTATAATATCGTACCCTTTGCTTCCACACTCGGTAACCTCACTTCCACCAAACGATATACCTTAATATAGCAGCCCATTCAATGAGCTGATAATTACCTGCTGTCCCCACTTGAAGGTACAGTAGGCCCCTACTCGCCCATACTTGGACTAGAAAAAAAAAAACCTTACTACTTTTTCCAGTCAATAAGAATGTGGTGATAAAAAGTATGGAAGGTCCAGAAGTACAAAGAACAGAAAATGAATCTCTATGCCAGCTGATTTTTACTTTTTGTATAATTCCTGGCTCTGAAACTAGACTAAAATGGTGTGTTGGACAAGGGTCTTCAATATAACTATCAATTTGTTGTTAATTGGCCGAAATGAAAACCTGTGGTTTGAATAAATACTATAACATGATTAAAAAAAACAACTGAAACGGAAAGCAAGTGTGTCATGTGTTCAGCATCAGTCAGACACAAAGGATTGATTTTATATTCAAACACCCTATGATTAACTACTTTCTAGAAATAGACGGACATTAAGTGAAAGTAACATGAAAGTAACATTAGACAAAGTGCAACATGTCAACATTTCCTAGTAGTGTTGTGTGGGCAGGTCTACCGAACTGTGGTGATGGGGATTCACCTTTAATTTCCCCTCTAAAGGCTGTCCCCCTATGTTTAAAAAAAGACCAAGTGACAGAGTTTAATTCCACAATGAGAAATCCAC
Organism: Centropristis striata; assembly: GCF_030273125.1. Taxonomy (NCBI): domain Eukaryota; kingdom Metazoa; phylum Chordata; class Actinopteri; order Perciformes; family Serranidae; genus Centropristis; species Centropristis striata. Next base: position 26,526,954 of record NC_081536.1, on the reverse strand, counting down.
TGTTAGTGCTAGACAAGACAGCTCCAGTACACGTATTAAATCATGTACAGACATAGTTACTGGCAGGAAATGCAAAGCCATATGCTGGAAACATCACGTTACCATGTTAGCCCTGCAGTGGAGTTTAGCAAATGTTGTGACTGTTTAAGAAGACTTGGAGTATTTTTGTTCTATCTTGTTCTTTTTTGTGTACAATAAATTAAATTGTTCAGCTGTTAATTATGGCAAGTCTGCATTCCTAAGCTAAAACAAAGTTTTTGAGGGGTATAAGACCTTCCCACAGCCTGGCATTAAGTTTCATCAGATTTACTTGTGCATTTCCTACAAAACATTATTGTTTTGGGATTTTAGCCAGTACATAGTTCTCAAACGTATAAAAAAGTAATACTTGTGATAACAATTTACCAATAAAATCTTACCCATGTTGCCCTAAAATGCTGTAAAGTAGATAGGGTTGTCATGATGCTAAAATTTTCAACTCGATACCGATACTCAGGAAAATATTCGATACTCGATACCATTTTCGATACCACAAGGTTAAAACAAAGACCCCAAAATTTAACAGAAATATTTTTATCAACAAGAAAAATGCAACATGTAAAAATTAACAGAACCACAGGTTAAATATTTATAATAAAAAACAGTTGTACAAAAAGAAACTGAAACTATGGTAACAAGCTTCAGATACTCGATACTTTTGAAAATGAGTATTGTGTCCGGATACAACGTTTGAGTATCGATCCTTTTTTGGGTATCGATACTTTTGACAACCCTAAAAGTAGAACAAATAATGCCCAGATGCACAACATTGTCAGGTGTTCAAGAAGTGGTTAAAAGTGTTTTCCTCTGAAGAACATCTAAATATCTATCACCAATATACAGCTATACAGCTGTAAACATGCATATTTTGAGTATTTTATTAACTGTAAAATGAACAAAATGTAAATTTGTGTTTTGGTAAATAGATGGCACTTTGCTTGTGATGCATTTTTTTTCGACATGGTAAAAGTGGGGAGGTATAAACTAATCACTTAGTAGCTGTGACACCTAGTATATGCTTATACTATAAATGATAATGTGACTAATATACAAAACCCCCAGCTGGTATCAGGCTGGTTGCACTGTGACCTACATACAGTACATGACTGCTCTCTCTCTCTCAAATGAAAACACCTTGGAAGCTTTATGGCGGAAACAACCTGCTTACACCTGATCACATAATCCTAATTCTAGTTTCTAATGCAAAATAAAGTTTCATGGTCATAGAGTGTAACCTAAGAAAGGCCAGGCGAGTTCTTTATTTGGAGCCTTTGGATACAATGGCTTTACAGTGACGTAGACTGATAGAGACCCACATAGCCCCGTTGAGGTATTTTCTGGAGCTGAAAAGCTGCCATTGTTGTGCTCTCCCAACTCACCTGTGAATGTGCTTGCTAGAAATATTCCTTTTCGGGGCTGAGGGCATTTCATTTAAGAGTTCATGTTGGTGCTGAACAGTCATTTCATTGTTGGATTTGGCATGAGACATTTTAAATTAAATGACTAGTCTAAATGAAAATAAGGTCATGACATAAAGCAATCTCATGAAAAGTCTTCCTGCCCTTGAAAATAACAGTTTACCTCCTTTAAATGTTCATGATGTGTCATTACTACCAGTTTTACTGCCTACATCAACATGTTCAAACTACGTCATACTGTCAGAGTGTTGGCTGGAGGATGTGACTTTTCGCTGCATATCTGCGGTTGATCTCATGCTATGTAGGAAGTTGATGAAATGTTAAAGGGGACAGAATATCGTTGAATCATTTTCTTTTTTTGTAACAGATAAAATCAGCTCTGAGCCTGTTGAGGACACAGACACCACCAGCTTTGTGGCAGAATTTGTAAGCACCTTTTCTTATTCTTTTCTCCAACGGCGTGTTTGTTTTTCTGTCTCGTTGTCATGACTTGTCTTCTATCCAGTTTGCTTTGCACTGATTTGGCATTGTTCTTCCTCAGAAAGCAGAGTCTTACAGTAAACTGCTAAGAAATGTACCATAACTGAACACACTGTGCTGTGATTGCTAGTGCCCAGGGGCTCATTGAAGAACAGGTTGGAGCAGGCAGTTCAAGACAGTCATTTTCTTCTTTTCTTTCTTCTTCCAAAGTTACAGACCACATCTTGAATGTTGCCTCAGTCTGAAGAACAGACTGAACATAAATCTCTCTAAAATGGTTAACAGAGCAGACAAACATGTTTCTCAAGTTGTGCTCTTTAGCTTTATTCTTTATTTTTTCTAATATTATGTTGTCTGCCCTTATCTCTCCCACAGTCCCTGGAGGCCAATTATCCAGTGCAGGTGACAGACCCTAATGGTAAACAAGGGAGTCAAATCCTACTGGTCCCTTTTACAAAGCATACATGTACCCACTTTTTTCTTTTGTTCATACTAAGTGAAATTTTGCCAGTGCAAACCAATGAAGATCTATCTACCCATCTATCCTTCCAAATGTTTCCAGCTGCTTCCATTTTACTTTTTTCAATCATTAAGTTGCCATCTATAAAACAGATGTTTTGAATTAAAAGTCTATCGAGAACAGCAGGGATTATGTTGTTTGTTTTGTTCAGGAAAGTGTGAAGCTTCACTGATGACAGTTGAACAGTAATCAAAAAACAGGCAAATAGAGGCACAGGGAAAATACACAGACAGAAGGCTAGATAACACTAGAGTATAAAAAGGTATTTTACTGCACAATATAGAGATTTGTGGAGTATGTGACAAATAAAACGTGACTATTGTTTCAGCAAGTTACATACATGACAAACAAGAATGACATACAATTCAATATCCAATATTAGATTAGATAACTTGAATAGTAGAATGTAAAAACTGATTGCAGACTCAGAGGAAGTGGTGAGTTTGCACCAGCAGCTAACTGAGACCGGAACAGAAAACAGATAGTCATCTATTAAAATGAAATATGAAATTTCTAAATAAAAACACAAGTAAGAAGAACAGCAATTCTCCTTCAGCAAAATCCTTCAGCAAAATCCTTCAGCAAAAGGCCTCACTCTGCCGTTGAGTTAAATTTACACAAGTACATTACTTGAGAATTTACAGCACATTATAAATTGCCTTCTGTTGTATGTATTTCTGTCATGTTTTTGGTTTTCATAAGAATACACTGATGTCAGTTATGTGTCTCGGGCAGATGCTGTGACACTCCACCTGAGCTCCATGGCCCCTGGATTCCTGAGACCCTCCTCAGACAGAATAAGACAGGTCAGTATTACCACTATTTGATGCATGTGTACATACAAGTAGACAGCTTTTAGAACAGGTGTGAATGCAGGATGCATTGAGATGCGATTGCTCAGACCACATTCAGAGCTGGTCTGGGCCACAATGTGTACATTGAGGGACCACCTACTTAAGTGGTCTTCTACCTTTTTTATTCCCTACACTGAAAAAACTAACTGACAAAAAATAAGAAATAAACAACTAGAATTAAGCAAATACATGCTCAAAACAAGTAAAAGTATCTGCCAGTGCAGTAAGTAAATGTTTCTTTGTAAGAATTATTTAAATAAATAAAATATCTAGGCACTGGAAAAACCAACGATAGCTTGAAATAAATACAAATATACTCATTTTGAGCAATTGTGGCTTGAATAGCCCGACTAGTGACATTAAAATAAGCCAGCAATACTTGAAACGAGTATGTTTTGGTGGTAGAAAATGCTTTTGAAATAACTCAACTACATGCAACTAAAACTCTGGTTAGGTGGGAGCACTGGGTAGACAACAATCTTGTATTTATAGATTCATAATATGTAAAGAAATCCACATGTTCTAATTCCAGGTGTGAGCTGATGTTACTGTCTAATGTCCACTTGTGATTAATGCCATTAATGCCATATCTGAAAAGGGCCATAGACATCACTCAAAAAATTAAAGCTTAGTTTCATTTTCATTTTCTGAAATGCCCACTCAGCACCCCTGATCTTCCTTTTTCTACTTGGTTCTTAACAATTCAGGTACATAAACATTTAAATACAGACTGATCAGCGGCTAGTATCATGACAAGTTACACGAGCTTGAATATGTAGTATACATTCACCGGCCACATGGATGGATGGATGGATGGATGGATGGATGGATGGACGGACAGACAGACAGACAGACAGACAGACAGGCAAGGCAAGTTTATTTGTATAGCACAATTCAACACAAGGTAATTCAAAGTGCTTTACATACACATTAAAACAGCAAGACACAATTGAAAACAGTAAAAACAGTCAATTAAAACAGGGAAATAGAAATAAAAATATAAATAAGATAAAATAAGATACAGCAGGATAAGAAAAGAGATAAAATAATAAAAAGCACAAGTCAAACATTGCATAGTTAAAAGTAGGGGCAGTAGAGTAGACAGACAGACAGACAGACAGACAGACAGACAGACAGAAACTTTATTGTTCTTTTCAGGAAATTTGTTTTCGCAGCCTGTACATGTACTTCCAACATATACACACACATAGACACAGGATACATAAAGACACCAAGGCACAACAAAAATATCCACTTAATCCCCCACATTTATCACATTAAACCCTCCAGCATAGCATAGCGCCCCCTCCGCTGGTTACCAGGGTGCTTTGTTTAGAGCTGATACAGCAGAAGGTAAAAAACTTCTGCTGTAGCGAGCACGTTTACATGCCAGGGTCCTGTATCTGCAGCCAGATGGTAACAGCAGAAATGACGAGTGTCCGGGGTCATGTGCTGTGCTAAAAGCTCTGCATGCGATGGCTGTGTTTTTAAGGTCAAAGAGGTTGGGGGTAGGAAAACCAATGATCTTGGAGGCGTGATGTGTAATGTGTGCTAGTGTGTTCCTGTTTGAGGTGGTTAACATGTTAAAGAAGCAGGCTGAACAGCAGAGGATGATGGGTTGAACTCTGCTTTTGTAAAGTAATAACTGAAGTTGGGGGGCTACAGAGAGTGCTTTGAGTTTGCAGATGGCAACTTAATTACGTACATCTGTTCAACTGCTTGTTAACGCAAATATCTAATCAGCCAATCACATGCATTTAAGCATGTAGTCATGGTGAAGAAAGCAGCATTAGAATGGGAAGAGAGGTGATTTAAGTGGCATCCACAAACCGTGAATCTGTGACTTAAATCATTTTTGGGGGTATTCTCCAAATATTTGACTCCCATCGACAAATCAGCAACCACCATCAGTACTATATGTACCTTTTTTCACATGTGGATCTAAATGCATATTAACCCTTTTTCTGTTTTTAAAACTACCAGATGTAGATAACTCTATTCTAACTTGGGTGAGGCCCACATGCTGTGTGTGCTTTCTAAGTTAGGCTGTGAACATACAGGATGTGGTTGACCCAATGAACAGGAGGCACGGCTCTCACTGTAGTTAATAACAGAGCAGGAACACCGATGTTAGCGTCCTTCTCTGTCAGGCAGCCTTCTAAAAGACAGCATTGTTGAAAAAATACATGCAGGAAAGGTTAGCAGTGAGAACTGAAAAAAAGAATTTGCCAAATGTATACATCCCTGCAGGTGTAGTGTCTTGATTCTCTGTGTGGCCTTGATGTACCGTAGTGTACAAAATGGCTTCTGTTGAGACATGTTTAACTTGCAGACGCCAGTAAAAATGCATCTTGTCTTTTGAGTTTGAGGACATAACTTCCAAAAGGTGGCAGGCACCTACCACAACCAAACTGGAGAAAGGCGCAGCTGAGCTGAAAAAAACAACCTTCTACTCTACATTCTAAAATTAGCATGATGTCAACATTAAACACTGAAACAGCTCATTTGTCCATATAACTAGCTTAGTTTGTTAAGTGTTGAGTTTGTTTGAGTGTTTTTATTACACCCGAAAATGCCCAAGAGTGTAACAGCAATATAACATGCATATATAGGAAGGCATATGCTCATCAGTTTGAACAATTTTTGATTTAATTTTAATATCCTGGATTATTTCATCTCTATTGTGTCATTGTTAGGTTAAATAATAATAAAAAGCCAATATATTGATTTACAGTGAAATAGTTAACTTAAGATGAACAATGAATCCAGGTAAATATGCTTCAATGTGTTTCTTTCAATGTGTTCTGATTTGTCACAGAAGATACCTGACACAGACACACTTTTAGATGGATTATTTCAAAGGGAAAAATGGTTGATGATGAGATTATGATACTGAGGTTGGCAGAGGCAGAGGGCAATTAGCGAGGAGTGATGGCAAGGCCAGATGAGAAATGAAAAGTGGGCAGTGATATTATATTATATAGATATATATATATATATATATATATATATATATATATAGAGAGAGAGAGAGAGAGAGGCAAAAAAAAAAAAAACTGTTCAATTCAATTGGCTTTATTGGCATGACATAACAATGTATATATTGCCAGAAAAAAGGATAACAACATAAGGAAAGCAATATTTACAATAAATTATTATAATTATATTATTCATTTTAAAAGAAAAGATAAACTAATAACAATAAAAGAAAACAATATTTACAACCATTGAATTACAATCAATATATAATTTATACAATCTAACTGTCCCAGCAAAAGAAGAAGAAAAAAGAAAAGAAAAAAGAAAAACAAAACAACCAACAGCTGTGTGTCACTCGCTGTCCCTCAGTGTGTGACAGGCAGAAACATAGACTGCTGCTAATCTACAGCTCTGTGACTCTTTTTTTCCATAAAAACAGACCCAGAGACAGACAGGACACACAGGGAGTCTAAAAAACACAGAAAGACAAAAGGGAACCCAGAGTCACAGCCATACCCGTGACAGAGGGTCTTTATAAGTCAAATTAGCTCATAGACAAACAAATGAAATCTATATAAAGGTTGGAGGCCTGAGAGCCTGCTGTCGATGTGTGGAGAGAGACCACAACTAGCAGCTCAATGCAAGAAGGTGTGTCTAAAATCAAGATAAAAACACTAAATCTGAGGGAAATGATCTTGCTGCATGGACAGATGATTTCACCTGACAAGATTTCTTAAATTAAGATTATTAAATCTTAATCTTAATCTTTTAAGTGTTGTACACTTAAAATAAGAAATGAACTCTTAAAACAAGATAATTTAAAGCTGCAAGCAGCGATGAACTGACCCGAGCAGAGTGCACTGACAATTATTTGTTTCTTTCCAAGATAAAAAAAACTTTTAAACTTTCTTTTTTAAGAGTTATTTCTTATTTTAAGTGTTCAACATGCTCATTTCTAGATTTAACAATCTTAATTTAAGAAATCTTGTCAAGTGAAATTATCTGTCCATGCAGCAAGATCATTTCCCTCAGATTTAGTGTTTTGATCTTGTTTTTGGATACACCTTTTTTGCAGGGCTCCCACTCCACAGACAGGCCTTTTCTTCTTTTCATGTCGACCAGGATTGCATTTTCTTTTGGCCACTAGCATGACTGTAAACTCTGTTGGGGTTTTCATGATATATATAATTTATATTATGATATAAAGGGACGTATGGTTTGCTGATATTTGCTGAAGCTATTAAATTGTGTGAAGCATAGAGTGTGAGAAGAGAAGTTTCTAACGTCTTTATATTACAGGCATGTTTGCATTAGAGTGTGGGCAGAGGAAAGAAAATTAAATTGATTTGAAAATTGATTGAATGATTTGAAATTAAATTGAAAGATGTAACTGATAATATAATAATAATTAGTATTTCTCTGTGTTGTAGCCAGTCCAAGATGTCGAAGAATGCACCTGCCCAACATCTACTTCACCAGGTAAATCACTTCTGCATTAACATTGCACTTTGTGTCAGATTCACAGCATCACCAGCCTTATTGAGACAAGGACACATCATTTAGTGTAAACTGTGTAATAGTGTAATGTAAACTGGAAACCAGAAAAACACGACTTTTAACATATTGCACAATTTCATATTTCTCAAAGATATGAACATATGTGGCTATCTGACTGGACACATAGCTTGCTGTTAAACTGCTCCATTTCCTGTATGTTCTATCAATTTGGCTAGCCATGTTTGGCCCTAGTTTTCTCACTTAACTATGTGATTTTTTTTATTTATTTTTTTTTAATTTTATTTATGCAAGTTTTTGGTACATATATACACAGACACATACAAGAAAATGTGTCTACAATACATTCACCGGCAAATACAAATACAAGAAAGATAAGAAACCAAACTGAAAAAAATAAACAAACAGACAAAACAACAATAAAAACATATAGATAGACAGCCAGAGGGGTGTTCCATTAACGTGGATTAAGGAAAAGCCTGGCTTATTATGATAAGTCTCGCTAATTTAAGTGAGAGATGCGTTCCATCAAAGAGGTTTGTGTGACTCTCCGCTCAGTAACCATGGTAACTTACACCACTGAACAAGCCTGCAGGCTAACTGTGGAGCTTACTTTAGCTGTGTGTCAAATAATTCCCGACGGGCGGAAACAATATCATCAATCCAAAAAACTAAAACTAACACTACAACTAATAAAAACTAAACTAAAACTAAGCATTTCCAAAAAATAAAAATGAATTAAAACTAACAAACTCACTCTAAAAACTCATTAAAACTAAGTGAATTTGAAAACAAAAACTGACAACGAAATTAAAACTAAAACTAATGAAAAATCCAAAACTATTATAACCTTGGATGACAAACCCTCACACACCCTCTCACAATCTGAAAATAATACTAGTCACACACGGCCTGGCTGGAATAAACAGCAGCAACCAAATATTTTATTATGTAATACATTCATCCAGCACCACTATAACCACACCTTTTTCTGCTGCCACTTGCCCAATTTCAACCGTCATTTCTGACTAAGTCTCTCTCCTCCATCCCTGTTTGTTCTTTCACATATCTGCTTTATTTTACTGTTTCATATTCGCTTTAAGCTGCAAACCCCACATTTCCTATTTTCCTGTTTCATAATAAAAGCTTATGGGACTTTTTTTATAGGTAATCAAATGTGTTTTCAACAGCTCCTTTAACCACTAAGTACCAGCCAAGTGCGTCATCAATTAAAGACACACCTTCAACCTTGTAACCCTGTAACCTTGTCCAATTAGCAACCTATTTTTTTTCTCTTGCTCGGCCTCTTCTCCTTCTACTGTTTTCTTTCTCGCTCAATCTCTTCTTCTTCTACTGTTTACAGACGGATTAGCGGACAGCTATACATTACACTGCCATCTGCTGACCAAAGTGTGTTTATGCAGCTTAGTTTATTCGATCCAAACCAGTAGATGGAAACATCCCTAATTCACATTTTCTTTAATGCAACATTTCAAAATTTCAGTTCAAAATTTGATTAAACTTGACCAACCAAACTGATGGAAACACAGCTAGTGACACCTAATTTCATCAAGAGGCAGATAGCCTAAGTGACTTAATGAATAAATAAATTCATTCAACTTCAGTTGAGATATTGAATTTTAATTGTGATGTCAATATACTGTTTTTTTGTAATGTACAAAATCTCTTGAGCTAATTCAATCTTCCTTGTCTACCTTTGAGCTCAGACTACCCCAAAGAACTGCAGTTAATTAACAGCCCCTGTGAAAAGTGCTTCTGCCCAGCCCCCCCTCCCAAGATAAGTGACCTCATGAACGACAAAGATCTCCTGGACTTACTGCGGCTCAAGCTGGATCCAAACCACTGCACCATCAAAAACTGGAAGAACTTTGCAAGTCGCTGGGGGATGAGCTACGATGAACTGACCCTGCTGGAGCACCGGACTCAGGGCTCCTTGTCCCACAGCCCCACCCAGGAGTTCCTGCTCCGCTACAACCAGAAGACGGTCACTGAGCTCACCGAACTTTGCCGCATTTACCAGCGCATCGATGTGCTGCGACTGCTGCAGAGCTGGATAGAGGAGGTCTGGCCATCACGCTGGCAACAGACTCATTAACCAGTTTGACTCACCGTCTCTGTTTCTTCTGTCAGGGATCTGTTAAGGATATCTTCCTCTTCACAAGCTTGGATACATTTTTACATTTCTTTTATCCTTTAACTTTAGCAAGTGATTAGAGAGTGTTAAAAGAAAGCTAAAGCAATCACCAACAACTAAAAAACTCCCTGTAGAAAGTGTCAGTAGCGTTGGGAGCAGTTACAAGACTTACTACTGATTAACAGGTTGGTAGCCTTGGTCGCATGGCTTCATGGATGGCAATAATGTTGTCTGAAATGAGTGAAATGTGTGAACTATTGGGTGGTTTGCAAAGAAATTTGGTGCAGATGTCCATGTTCCCCTTTTGATGAATTCTAATAATCTCTGTGATACTGTGATTTTTTTTTTCTGTAGTGTCATCATCAGGTCAACTTTGAATTTAACTAATGCTTCTGACTGAATATCTGCAGGTCTAACATCCCCACCATCCTAGCTCTACTTTGTGTTAAGTGCTGATTCTTGAATGTTAGCTTTCATGACGATTTAAGAGGGTGAACATAGTAAACATTATACTTTGGCATTTTGGCACTTTCAAGCTAAAGTTACCCTTTAACTCAAAGCACTGCTGTGTTTAAGTGCAGCCCACAGAGAGCCACTGACATGACTAGGGCTGGGCGATATGGGCCAAAAGTCATATCCCGATATATTTAGGCTGAATATCAAAATACGATATATATCCCAATATTTTTATCGCTAAGTGAGAGCAAATGTTCAGTCAAAGCCAAATATGACATGTCACAAGTAGTTTTATTGAAACTGTGTATTTAAGTGAACATAAATACTGTATAACAACAGGAGTACCTTTTTAAAAAAACAAAAGCTCCATAAAGTGCTTAAATAAAAGCCTCAGCTTGCCTGGAGCAAGGATCACAGTGCAAATTTGAACTGTGTCGATATATGCGATATGGTCTAATTCCATATCACATTTTAAAAAATATTGATATATCGCCCAACCCTAAACATGGCTGCAGATTCTTAGTCTACTAATGTGCACCTGACTAACTGGATAACAAACAACGCACAGAGTGAAGAGGGAAGGGAAGAGCAGAGTATTTATTTCTTATGAAATATTTTGTTTATTTTTTTAATGGTACTCATACAACATATATGGCACATTAGCAGGATGTATGTCACACCCTGTAGTTCACAGCCAATGTGAGTAATAATCAAATTGACTGTCTCATGTATTGTTGTTCTATTGTTGCCTTTACTAGGGTGGAGGATATGGAATGGAGGTATGTAACAATATATATAATATTACTCACAAGTATAATTATTGCTTAATAGATATCTCGTTATTTGTCATGTCAGGAAATTTGTCAAAAAATAACTGATTTTTTATTATTGTATTTGTTTTGCCAGTATGAAATAAACACATGTCTTAACTGATGTCAAAAGCTTTAGTCATTTTTAAAGAAAGTTTAAGGAGCAACATCCTCTTCAAAGGCAACTGTCTCCTAAATACATAAACAGTTCCAGCAGGCATTTTGATGAGGAATTATATTTTGGAACTTTATTTATCAGCAACATTGTGTATTATTACAACTCCTTAATTTCAAAATATTTTCAGAAAAAAAGAATAATTACATAGGGAAAATATAGACAGTGTTCTGTTGGTACACTTTAAATTGAGTAATTCTAATGAATTGCTATTTCGTCCTACAGAGCATTTTATTCAGTAAAATGATAGTAGGTTTGATGGAAATTTGTTCAACCCTTAAGGCGTAATGTTTCCAATAATAACTTAACGCTCATTTACCAGAGTGATGCATTTCACTTTTAAATGTCCAAAGAAATTTCCCCCCGTAGAGGCTCTGAGGTCCACAGCCCCCCCTCCCAGAAAACAGTTCCAACACCCCTGTACAGACAGGTGATCTATACCTTTCATACTCAAACTGGAAATGCTTTAAATTGAATGGGAGTGTCTTTAAACAAAATAAAGTGCATACATATAATAACACATATATAAGTGAGTTATTACTTTTAAAAATCATCTGTACCACAGCAGTTTTTACTGCTTCATGGAACTATATAATAACATTATAATATAATGAGATGACTAATTACTAATTACTTTGTAAAAGTGTGAGTGAGTATTTGATTTGGTTCTCGGGTTATAGAATCTAGATTATGTCCATTTTTGCACCTGGGCCCAATGGTAAGGAAAAGTTTAACCAACTGCTGGTAGCCATTTTTAAAAATGGCTGCCACGGCAACCAGGGTCTGAATTTGTGATGGCCCAATATCCAGTTTTGTTCCCAATATAATTATCAACACATCTGCTAAATTTGGTGCTTTTATCAAAAAAATTAACGATTGTTATGATATATTGAGCTATGCCTATAATTTCGATGTTTTGGTTTAACTTTTGCTTTTATTTCAAGGTAAATGCTGATGTGTTTTTTTTTACAGTAAAGTAAACTTTTTTTGTTTTCATACATTTATTTACTGTGAATACAAACCAAATAAAAATATATTCCAATTTATTCCATAAAAATGGAAATAATTCGAAGCATATTGAAGGCATTGAGTAATTTATTGAACAAATTATTATTATTATTATACATTCATCCACATAATTCTCTTATCATGTAAAGATTTTAAGGTAAAGTAAGACATTTAAATAGCTCAGTGTAATCACATTCAATACTGAGACAGTTATGTAGTAACTAATATACTGTACTTCGAAATCAACATTGTATCGAAAAGCTTATATAAATAACAGGAATATACACATAGTTCATAAAAACAAGTTTTTCCAGTAGGTTACCTAAAGCTAATACACAAGAAGGATGCTGTAGCTAACATTATCAGCAGGGAACTGTGGCATATGTAACTTACAGTAAACATCTGTATTAATGGTCACAAACTAAGGCAAGCGTTGGTTAAGTTATATGTATTTACAATGTTTCTGGACTGAAGCTTTACTTATTAGAGTTGGCCTAGCAGGAATCAGTCAGAAGCTGAATCCTTGATATTAAGGCCAAGCATATTAGAGAGGCTCAATGACAATTTGTCATTTTCATCTGATGTTGAAATTTCAGGGGCTACTAGGCCCAGAGCCTCTGGCTTTTCTACTTTAAAAGTACCTCCCCTCAGCAAAGAAGAGTCTCCTGCTTCTGTGGAGGCACTGACATCCAGAGTTTGGCCAGGGAGCTTGAGATCAATATCAGTTTTGGAGTCAGTTGGTGAGACGTTAGCTGAGGGTACTTTTTCCTTTGCCATTTTCAGTCGCTCCATAATGTCAATCTTTCCTCCTGCTTTTGTTGTCGCATTTACTATTGGCAAGCGGATGCCTTTGCTAACCACATAATCCTTTGCCTCTGTGTCTACTTTTAATAAGTCGAAGGTATCATCAATTCCTCCAATGCCATCAATGCTGGGTCTGGGCAGTCTGTGGGTTTTGAATACAGGAACCTCCATCTCATCGTTAGAAACATCAATCTCAGAGTCAACACCACTTCCCTCTTCATCAGTTGAACCAGACTTAAATCCCCATTTGAAGGGCCACCTTAGCTTACTTTTTGGTTCAGCATCTGCTTCAGCTGAGATATCCCCAGTGCCTATGTTGACCTTTGGTGCCTCTATTCCAGCCTCCACTGAAGGATTAACACTGGGAACCTCTACTTCAGGACTTGACAGATCAAGTTTTGGATGCTTGAAATGAGGCAAATTAGCGTCACCGAGATGTGAATCAAAATCTAGATCTGGTGCCTTCAGTGTGGCAGGTGCTTCCAGTTCAGCTTTTGGCAACTTGGTGTCTATGTTTCCATCAATTTTTGGTGAAGACAGGCTGAGATCAGGGGCTTCCATGTTGACATTAGGTAGCTGGAGGTCTCCTTTTGTTAGATCCAGACTGGGTACCTCCATATCAGCTTTGGGCAGATCTAGGTCTGGAGCACTGAGATTTCCCTTAATGCTGGGGGCAGAAAGATTTAAGTTAGGTGATTCAGCATCAGGTAAAGAGACATCCGGTCCTTTTATCCTTGGTCCTGATAAACCAAATGCTGGAAATTTTGGTTTGGGTAGTTTGAATTTTCCAGCTGAGTAATCAACTTCTGGAGCTTGAAGGTCCACATCAGGACCTTTCAGATCAAGATCTGGTGTGTCAAGACCGATTTTTGTTGTAGACAAGGACAGATCTGCATCAGGTGGCTCCATAGCAACTTGAGGTAAATCAAGACTTGCATCAACGTTTGGGGCTTTTAAATCAGCATCCAATTCAGGGCCCTTGACTTTTGGCCCTTTGAATCTTGGGAGATTAATTTTAGGAAACTTCAGTTTAGCATCAGGTGGGTTAATATCTACGTCATCGATGTCAGCATTGATGTCTGGAGCCCCAATCCCAGCCTCAAGGTTTGGAGCTGAAAGATCTGTCTTGAGGTCCACATCTGGTACCTTAACATCCCCACTGATGTCACCTTTTGGACCCTTCAGTGTGCCAAATTTGGATTTCAACCATTTCAATGTTCCAGAAGGACCTTCAACATCTGGAGTATCAATGTCCAAATCGGGGCCATCAGCTTTTGGTAAGTTTAGATTTACATCTGGTGCATCTATCTCACCATCAATCTTTGGAGCTGTAAGACTCAAGTCAGGGGCTGAAACATCAGCATCTACATCTGCATCCAGACCATCAACCTTAAGACCTGAGGACCACTTTGGCTTTTTAAGGGTAGGCCATTTAAACTTCTTAGATGGAGCTTCAATGTCTACATTGGGTACTTTAATGTCAGCTGTGGGTAAATTGGGATCAGGTACATCAAGTGATGCTTGAGGAGAGATGCTAAGATCAGGTGCTTTTACATCAGCATCAAGGTCAACATCTGGGCCCTTCACCTTTGGCCCAGAAAACCCAAACTTGGGCATTTTGATTGATGGCAATCTTATTTTGCCAGTGGGGGCCTCAATGTCAGCATCTGGTGCTTTAACATCAATATCTGCTTTGGGTAAATTGAGATCTGGTGTGTTAACGTCCCAGTCAGTTTTTGGAACAGAAAGATCAACATCAGGTGTGCTCAGATCAGCATTCAGGTCCACATCAGGCCCAGAGCCATGAAGTTTAGGCTTCTTCCACTTCAGGTGAGGCCAGTTAATTTTTCCTGAATGATCAATGTCAAGATTTGGGGTCTGAAGATCTACATTTGGGCCATTAAGGTCAGCCTTTGGGAGATTCAGTTCAGCATTCGGTACATTAAGGTCACCCTCAATCTTAGGAGTTGAGACATTTAAATCAGGTGTGTTCAGGTCTGCATCAATGTCTAAGTCTGCTTTTGGGCCGTGAAGTTTGGGCTTTTTCCAAGGCCAGTGGATTTTACCAGATGGAGCCTCTACATCAATATTGGGGCTTTGCATGTCTAGATCAGGGCCTTTAAGGTCAACATCTGGTGTATTAACATCCAGATCAGCTTTGGGGCCATGAATTTGTGGTTTCTTCCATTTTTGGGGAGGCCAGTGGATTTTACCAGATGGAGCCTCTACATCAATATTGGGGCTTTGCATGTCTAGATCAGGGCCTTTAAGGTCAACATCTGGTGTGTTAACATCCAGATCAGCTTTGGGGCCATGAATGTGTCGTTTCTTCCATTTTAAATGAGGCCAGTTAATTTTACCAGTGTCAAGGTTTGGGGTGTGAACATCTAGACCAGGGCCTTTGATGTCAGCTTTGGGGTTAAGATCAATATCTGGTGCGCTGAGATCCCCATCAATCTTTGGTGTGGTGAGGCTGACATCAGGTGCAGACAGATCAGCATTTAAGTCAGCATCTGGTCCTTTCACTTTGGGACCTTTCCATTTCAGTTTGGGCCACTTCACTTTGGGTTCATCGATACCATTTAAATTTAGGTCTGGACCATTCAGATCCACTTTTGGTCCATTCAGGTCCAAATCTGGACTTTTAAGATCTAATTTGGGGGCTGACAGATTAAGGTCTGGTGTCTCTACATTTCCACTGACAGAAGGGAGATTTATATCACCAGAAGCATCCATGTCTGCTTTTGGTGTTTTGAGCTGGGGCAAGTTGAAATTTGGCATTGTGAATTTTGGGGCCTTGTATTTCATGTTGCCTGTCTTGATTCCTGGTTTGCCAGTGTCAAATGAGGCACTGGGGGCGTTGATCTTGGGAGCTGAGACATTGACATCCGGTGTTTTGAGGGAACCATCTAGATCTCCTTTTATATCTGGTCCAGTCAGTCCTAGGGAGGGTTTATCAAGACTGAGACCCGGAAGATCTCCATTGAGAGTGGGACCACCTATTTCACCCCCCAACCCAGAATTAAGGTTTCCACTCAGGCCATCAAGGGAAATAACTGGTGCCTCAGCTGATGCATCTAGTGACAGGTCCTTCTGTAGGTTGAGATTCTGTTGAAAGTAGATTAACATTTATTAAAACAGCTCTTGTGTCATTACTCATTCATATTACTCTTTTATATCAACACCGTGTTGCAGAGCTACTGTAATTATTACTTCCATATATTACAATAATAACATGTGCAAAGGAAGCATTTGTTGTGAGTTTGAAGGGATTTTGTAGTGTGCTGGGAGGAACCAATGTCAGTAGATTAATGCTATAAAATAGGCCATACAACAGTCTGCTCAAATCAGACTGGGTCACCTCATCTAAATTATTAAAAACAAATGTTTTCTAGCTTACCACCTGTTTTAGCTATGGATATAGTTTTGGTTTGACATGGCCACACTGCAAAAAAGGTGTGTCTAAAAATGAGATAAAAACACTAAATCTGAGGGAAATGATCTTGCTGCATGGACAGAAAATTTCACTTGACAAGATTTCTTAAGATGATTAAATCTAGTAATAAGTATGCTGAACACTTAAAATAAGAAATGAACTCTTAAAATAAGATAAATTGCAAAAACTTTAGATTTTGAAGTGTTAGATAATTTATCTTGTTTTAAGAGTTAATTTCTTATTTTAAGCGTTCAACATGCTTATTTCTAGATTAAACAATCTTAATTTAAGAAATATTGTCAAGTGAAATTATCTGTCCATGCAGCAAGATCATTTCCCTGTTGTTTTTAGACACACCTTTTTTTTGCACTGCAGGTTTAGATGTATCAATTTTTATTGGATCTAATTTTAAAACACAATCCCACAACTAGATGTAAGTGTTTCTTTTTTGAGCCAACACTTATGAAATGTACCTTTGTTGGGTCATTGAGATCGAATCCTAAGGAGCCAAGGCCAGCACTGGCACCCAGATGCTTCTTTGTCAGAACCTTCATGTTGTTATCATATGGTTCCAGGACCTTCAGGATAGACAGCACTTCATTCTTGTTGAGGTGGTCTAGGTGTATTGTGGCTGCAACAATCTCATCCCCTAGAACAAGTAGAAACAAGTCATCAAACAACTAGAAATATCTTATCAGAGCCAGCATGTTTCAACATTTCCTAAATGCTTTATCTAGAGTTACTGGGAGAGCTTTCCAAAACTGAACTGAACAAATTATGAGTTTCAACAATCATTTGTTTTCTCTTACCTGCTTTTAAGCCACTCTTTGCAGCTACTGTGTCATCTGTAATTCCAGTAATAACAACTCCTTTTTCAGAGTCGTCTAGGAGCAGGCTTTCAGAGAAGCTTCTACTCTTGCTGTCCCCGTTCTGTGTTTAGTGGTTTAAAGGATACAAGATGAAGCAAGTTTGCACCATTTTCACACATTTGCTTCAGGTTTTCATACTTTTATATTAGGCTGTTTTGTATGTTCATTTTTTATACTTACCATCATTTCAAGGTGTATTTAAATCCACATATCATGGAATTCATTCCAAAATACACGAAACCATGGACACTCCAAACTACACCAAAGTTATCTGTAAAACACCAAAGAAAAGCAACTTTAGTTATTAATTGATCGTAACATAAATGAAATCAATACCTTAGAGAAGAGGAAGATGCAAGGAAGGAACCCATTATTTTAACAACTGATTGAAAAAAAATGCTGAAAACCAAAAGTGACATCTCAATATAGCAATTTAGATTATTCTATTATCATTGTTTATTTAAAAAAGCCTCAAGAAGAATACTGCCAGCAACATGGATTCCACGCTATGTATTAAGTTTCCAGAATGTAATCAATTACAAGAATGTCCATAATGATGGATGAGAATGTTGACAAGTGATGGTCCATGGTCCTTGGTTTGGTTTGATTTGGTTTAAATTGGTTTGGGGGAAAAACAAACTTTGTAAGTTTCACTATGCATATTATTACATATGTTCCATATGTTAAGATCTTTCAACACGTTTATATTGATATTGTTTATTGCGTGTTTTAATGTTCATTGTAACCTAAAGGATACCTATACCTACCTACATATATATATATATATATATATATATATATATATATATATATATATATATATGCATATATTTATTTGTTTTTAACCAGTAACAGCAATATTTATTTAAAGAAGTAGTGGGTTGCAAGTTTGGTTGAGCATTAGGGAATAAGATATTACATCCTTAGTTTGAAATTGTTTCAGGGTAACTCCCAATAAAAGGAGGTTTCATTAACACCACAATGTGGGAATAAATTTAAACTGTTAATAAAAGCTTTTTCCCCCAGCCCTTCTTTGAATTAAAAGCATTGGCTTAAGATATTAATTAATTTAGCAAAATTAATTTTCTGTTTTTGAGTTGGCATTCAAAATATGATATATGAATATGAAAATCTTCATTATAGATTCTATAACTTATTTCCATCACTCTCACTCTGTTCATTCCTCTACACATCCCTGTCTGCACTCAGAGTTATTCACCTGCCTTTAGAAGCTCTTTAATTTTCTTCCCTGACGAACAGAGAAAAAACAACACCCACACACCGTATCACCTCACACCTCAGGAATCCAAAACCTCTGCCAGGTTTGTTCAGGGGAATGTATGCATCTAAACCAGTTGGTTTGGATGCATGCTGACTGACATGCCACACCACTCAGCACACATAAACAGCCCTCTCTCCAGCCACACCCCAGCATCTTCACATGTAAATGCTAATGTAATTCACTTGCTGCATAGTTGCATAAATAATGCTAGATCAGGCTGAGCATTTATTATAACTGCGTTGTGAAAGAAGCCTTCAAAACAAGGGATTCAAGGAGGTTTTCTCCCTCTTAGATACAAACTAACAAAACTAACTGAAACTAATGCTAAAACAACTTGGTGTTAATAAGTCAACACCCATCAGTGTTATGCAACAGTCATGAAAAGACGCTGCTCCAAAAACTAATCAAGCTTAACAACTCAGCAGTCATAACTGCTCAAATGGTTATGGCTAAAAAAATCGACACAAAGTTCAAAACACTGACGATTTATCAGGGGGACGATGGTTATCACCACCACCACCACTTGATGTATGATGAAAAAATTGGAAAGAATAAAAGATTTGGAGCAGTGTGATGAACAGGTGTAAGGGTGGTAACACTAACCAACCACAGCATCAACAGCACATTTACAAATCTTGACTTGCAACTGGGCCATGGCATTCTTAAATGTCATTTTATAAACCTTGACTTGTGTTTTTAAAAGGAAATGCAAAAAGAGATATTTGGACATTTTTACAATATGTTTTTCCAATATATATCAAGAATACGGACTTTAAACTTTAACTTTCCTTTGATTATTTTAACCTCAGTGTGCCTCATTTGCAAGTCATCAAGGTATTTTCAGCTACACTTATCAGTTTTCTTTTTAGCTCAACATAACACAAAAGATCTGAAGAAGGAAAACACCCGTCTGAAAAAAATATATAAAATTCATATTCTTGATGCACACAATTTCTGTTGTTTTTTCAGTACCAACTTGCCTTTCAAAAACCAATTTTTAAAAAAATGTCCTTTCAATCCATCTCACTCTGGAGGCCTCATATCAACAAAAAAGAGATCAAAGACAACGTATTTGATAGACTCACCATATGCTGCTGCCACCACCTAAAGAAAAGCCCAGGGAGAGATGTCTCCTCCTCAGTGTGTCACCGCTGCTCTGGCAGGCACAATGGGATGGATCGGCTAGTTAAATGCCTGAAAGTAAGCCAGGAGAACAGGTTAGACCACATCAGTACCGCCTCTCCTAGTGCCCCCTTTTCCCCTTACATCACACACACACGCACACACACACTCCCACACACCCCCCGCAAATTCAAACTATGTCACAGAGAGCGACTCACAGGCCTTTTGGCATCCGAAACTTGACTAGAAAGTGCAAGAGAGAAAGACATAGCAGGGAGAAACACACCACTCCTTAACAGGACTAACCAGGTTTACAAAGAGAAAACATGTAGCAACACTGTCTCACATACAAACACTTCACTCATGCTGCACTTTTCTTCCATTTGGACATTTGGTTGTTGAAAACATATTTTTCTCAAGTACTTAGGATTGTAAAACTGTTTTTGATCAGTTTTGCCAATAACATTAAGTTATTGGTTCTATCATTCCTAACTGTTTGATTTAGGAATCTTTAAATCAAGCAATATCTCTGTTGCAGAGCTTCATGTGTGCAGACTTTGCAAGATCACACACATTAGCATTTAACATCAATGAAAGCAGACATGATCATCATGTTTCGTGTATCCACCCCCTGATTATCAGACCATAACATGAACCCATATCTGTCAGGAGCAAGGTTATTATAGTAAACGAAAACTAATGAAATAACGAAAACTAGAATTGAAAAAACATTTTCGTAAACTGAAAAAAAAATAAAAACGAGAGTTTAAAAAAACAAAACATAGCTAACTGAAACTGTATTGTGTGGTTACAAAACTAACTAAAATTATAGTGAAAATGTCCTTAGTTTTCGTCTTTGTCAACTTTTTTCATACATAAACCTTTTTGGTTGATATGAAATCTATTTGATCTATTTGGTTTTATGACTTAATAAACGTATTGGGGCTGAGATGGATCAGACAAAGGAAATAAAGGAAACATTTATTGTGACTTTTTTAAATCTTGCATGCAACAAATACCCCATTACAAAAAAACCAAAACTATTAAAACTAAATTAAAACGCAGCATTTTCCCAAAAAATAAAAACTCACGCTAAAAACAAATTAAAACTAACTGAATTTGAAAAAAAATAATCGCAACGAAATTAAAACTAATGAAAAATCCAAAGCTATTATAACCTTGGTATCTACCCCCTGATTATCAGACCATAACACCAACCCACATATGTCAGGAGGGAAACAATAACACAGTAAAAAAAAAAAAAAACATATAGCTTTTGAAAACAGTTTGGTTCATTCATTCATTATCCTTAACCACTCATCCCAATTTGGGTTGCGGGAGCTGGAGCCCCCTGGAAAGGTCTCCAGATGACCACAGGGCTGATACATAGAGTCAAATATTTTTAAGTTCTTAAGTTCTAACACTACACATTAGCACTAACAATCTACACATTATAGGATTCATCACAGGGACATTTACTTTGAACTGAAGTACTAAACTTAAGAATAATTTTAGTCAAGTAAAGTACTTGTAGGAGTAAAGTACAAGTTAAGTACTTGTACTTGTACTTAAGTAAAGTACAAGTACTTTACTTAAGTACTTAAGTACTAAAGTACTTTTTCCTTAATGCTACTATATAGTTCTTTACCACTACATTTCGGAGGCAAATATTGTACTTATCATACTTAGATTTAGTTGCTTGTTACTTTTTATATTTTGACGATTAATACAAAATATAAACTATAAATATAAATATATTCTGAACTTATTTTTGGTTCAGATACATACAATGATGTATCAATAATAATAATAATAATAATAATAATAATAATAATAATAATCCAGCCCTATATTATTATAAAATGGGTCCTTCTTTGGACCCTTCTGCATGATGAGACATTTACTTCTGGGATTTAAAGTAAATTTGATACTGAAATGTAAGAGTTTGAATGCAGGAAACCACTCTCGTTTAATGACCATATATGGTATGGCCTATTGTTTTACAGACCTTCACCATCCACAACATGAAATGATACAATATTCATAAATAATACTTTTACTTGGCACCTTAAATACTTTGAATGACTGATTATAATGAACTTCAGTTAAGATCAATGTGCTGTTAAGTAAATCAGCTGATGGGGATTTCTTTGGTCTAATATGGACAGCAGAGGACGAAGTAACACCTGGCAATAATGGGATACAAATATAATGGTAATGGAATAAATACACTCTTTGTGATGCTAATAAAGTAACTTTTTCTGATGACCTGTAGCTTTAACCCTGTGTTAAATTTTCAGACCATGTTTTACAGCATTGACAACCTGGATTTGCTTTATTTTGAACAGAAAGGCATTGTGTAATATGGAAGATGACATTGCTTTAATATTTTCCCTAATAATATGCATACCAGCTATGCCGCATGAGTCAGCACCCAACCCATCCAACCATTTAATACAATGTGATGAATGCTTACAGGGTAGATCTAAGGGTGTTGTCAGTCTAAGACAATAACTTAACGATGAGCAATAGAAACTAGACTAAACGAGATCAGAGGAGTGACAGCCTTGATTGTTAACCGCCTTCTCCAGCGGAGTGACTCTCTCCAACTTAGGAGTCACAGAACCCTGATCATTCAGGGGAACACGTAACTGCCTCATGGAAAAGAGCTTCACTTTTTTTTCACTTCGATGAAGTTGAGGGAATCACAAAAAAGAGCAGCGGATGCCGAGAGTTGAGAAATGCATTGAGGAAACCTTTAAAATTAAATTATCTGACTCCAACACAAAATCCTCACCTATTTCTCTGCACCGATCGTTTGATGGGGAATGATGAGCAGGAGACGTCCCAGTTCTCAGTTAAACTTCATTTTATTACAATACGGTCAAGAAATGTGCAGTCTCTGGGTTCAATCTACACGTCCCTGACATCACATTAGGCTGGTCAGTTCATGAGGTCTGGACCAAGCTACTTTCCCTGGAACCCTTTTTTTTATATCCTAACAGAGGATTAATAAAAAATGTAGGTAAACTCTCCAGAAGTCGCCTCCTCGATCCGCTGATTTGTCAGTTTATTGAATACGTGGACACGTCATGTCACCAAGCAGAGAAGACAGTTATCTTTCTGCTCAGCACATCATGTACCTGACCTGTTAACAAAACTTTCAAAACACAAACTCCTGCCTTGGTATGATTTGCAGAGATATTACTGGAGACACAGACTTTGCAATGTCCATATAAAATATAAAACATAAAATATATCTTTTTGTGATTATAGAATCTTACTCTAAGTAGGACAGAGAAAGTTTAAGCAGATAGTTATCATAGTTTTAAAACAATACTAGCACATGATCATTGTATCAAAGCATCTTGCATGATTAATCTATAAATGCACAGAGAGAGGTTACATACACAGTTAGTTAATTACGCACGCATAGATAGTGACATTCGTCACACAGGGACAGAATAAGAGACAGAATAACATTTCTAACATTTCTCATAGAATTTCTAACACGAGATATACTCAAGCCTAAACACTGAAGCCTACATTTTCCAAGAGGAAACCAGTGGCGGTTCTACACAGGGGCCTCCAGGGGCCACTGCCCTTGAGAAGAAGCCTTTGGCCCCTGCTGTGGCCCCTGTGTCAAATTAATAACAAAATGATCAATTTATAACAATGAACAATGGAACAATTCTAACCTTTTGTTTGTTCAAACAATATCTGATTGTCCACAAAACGAACCCAGAATGTGTACATTGTATAATAGTTTAACTTTATGGAATCTTATAGGGCTGTTTTGTCCATTTTTGAATCCTTTTCATGTCTTTACATGTCTTTGTAAGTCATTTTGTGTCTTCTTTGGTCATTTGTGTGTCTTTTTTTGGTAATTTTGTATCTGTTTGTTGTGTCTTTTTTTGGTCATTTTGTGTCTTTTTTGTCAATTTTATGTCTTCTGTGGGTTGTTTTTTGGTTATTCTGTCTTTTCATTTGTGTCTTTTTTTGGTCATTTTGTGTCTTTTTCAAGACATTCAAAGATTTTAAATGCTTGAATATAATCTTTGCCATTTTTTTTATGTGCCAATGCCCCTCTGATTAAACACTGGCCCCTCCTTGGCCCCCACAGTAAAATTGGTCTAGAACCGCCACTGGAGGAAACCAAAGTTTCTCTCAGCATCACCAGGGTTCTTTTGAGGTTCTTTTTTGTTCTGTGAGGCTCCTCCATATCAACACAAGATGATCATATCACTGTTCACAGGCTGAACAGAACTCCTGATGAGTAATTTAACCTGTAGGTGTAACAATGGTAGATTGGCCATTTAAAGATGGGATGGGATTAACTGGCCTGCAGTACGTCCTCCTGTGGAATCTCTTCACTGTCAGGTGAAAATACACATGGCAACATGTTGACTCCATATGTATCAAAGAAGATCACTCTGTCCACCCCCTCTTTAGTGGAGACAGTGCAGTTACCAGTGACAGGAAAACTGGATTTTTTAAAGTTGGAATATGTTTCCACTATTGACTTAAAATACACTATGAAGATATGAATGAACACTTATCTGGGCTTGTTTTAATTCGAGACTTTTGTCAAAAATATTTCAAATGTGTTAAAGCTACATTTGAAACAGATTAAAGTTGTTGTTCATATTCTATCGACAATTTGTTTTTGTCATTTTTACCTTCTTTTTTTTTTTACATGTATATGTGACGCTTATCATTTCACATTAACACCATGCACTGTAAAAAAAGAAATTGTTGTTTTTACAGTAAAAAAACGGCAGCTGTGGTTGCCAGAACTTTACCGTAATAAATACGGTGCAACTTTTTCTAATATTACGGTAAAATTATATTAGCACTGTTGATTTCCCGTTTAAGATTGCCATTTTATTCCATATTTTACTGTTCTGCCATATAATTGACAGGAAAATACTTTATAAATGCCGCATAAATTAAAGATTTTACCATTAAATGTTACAGTATATTTTTGTTAGAGATATGGTGTTTAATCTTTTAACAGTGAGAAAAAAATGTTTTACAAAAAATAACAGCAAAAATGAGGGCTTGTATATGTATTACAGTATATTTTTGTTACAAACACGATGCCAGTGTATTTTACAGTGGAGTAATTTACCTTATTTTTTTAAATAAAAATTTAAACAATACAGTTTTGGCTGTTATATACATTTACGGTGTTTCATTGTTACTGAAACAGACATTTTTTTACAGTGTGGCCTTAAACTTGAATGGGGTCTTTTGTCTCTGATTTAGGGCTTGAGCAGTGTAAGTGACAATTCTAGGGGGGAAAATGTGGATGCAGTTTAATCACTGTTTTACAAATCCACAACATACTCAAAAAAAGAAATGAAGTATGACCACAAGTTTTTGTTTTTTTGTTTTTCATCACAGTTACCCATCAGAATAAACCTGAAATGGAAATTAAACCAGGAGTAAGTCCTAATATTTGTGACCAGAGTTCATTCAGTCTATCAACTTTTATTAAGTTGCATTCCAAAAAAACTTTTAGGAGGATCACTCACTGAACCAACAAAGCACCATTGATAACAGATTACTCAAGCAGAATCTGTTTTAAGGACAAAGCTTATCCTCGTTCTCTTCCCCAAGCTTGCAGCTCTTCAGGTGTGTGGATGGAGCGCTGTAAGAATATTTGCATGTGTATGACCACATGAGCTTTGATAGGTAAATTGGTTTGAGCAATTTGCGGCTTCAGTTTCTGTCCTCCCTGTTCCCTGAGGCAGACGACTTTTGTCAAGATGGAAGGAATGTACCATCACTGCATTACTCCTCAACATGCAGATTGTCAGGGCTGATTGTTAGCATGAGCTGACACACAAGCAACAGATAAAATAAAATCTCTGTGATCAAAGTGGTTTCACTATGTCACATCAATTCCTATTAATGTCAAACAGTATCCTGTTGTGATGGCCACAGTTATTTTCTGTTCAATATCTTTATTGAGTTTTTCATATAACAAGAACAACAACAAAAAAAAAAATGAAAATAAATGCATATATAAAGAAATCGTCTGGAGAAACATGGATGGAAGGTTATGTCATGTGTTAGAAAAAAATAAAGCCGTCCAGTTTCTGCTCCTTCGCATATATACAGCATGTCATTATGAGTAGCCAAATATATATTACACAAAACCGCATAGACAGCCACAAAAACAGACAAACAGAGCTGTCTTAGACAAAAATAAACCATAACAACAAGAACCACAGGACATGTCATACATAAATAAAAATAAATTCTATATGATACATAGAGGTAAGAGTGGGGGGGAGTCCCCCTAGAGACAGCATCCAGTTTCGCTTACCACCACAGCAGCATCATCAAGTCCATAATAACTCATGTAACCCAATATATGTTGATCGGTACTATATCATCCCACTTATGGTCCAACAGGCCCTTCATCACAATGGCAGTTAGTCTTGTACCAATATAAGTCAGGAATGGGGACCAGATTCTATAGAAAGCATCAGTCATACATATGGACCGACTGTTAAGTATTCTATGGGTAACATATCAAAAATAACTTTATGCCATCCAGCTATTGTGGGGGGTTTACAGTCTATCCACTTCAGTAATATGTTTGTCATGTTTGTTTATTGATATAGCCCATTTCATACACAGAACGGTTGCCCAATGTTCTTCACATAATCATAACAATCACATATTGAAATATCTAAAATGTCATGTCATAAGAGGTCAAATCGATTAAAATAGTTAAAATAATTAGAATTTTTTTAAAAATGAAGACCCTTGGAATTCACAGGGAACATATTACACAGAAATGACAAAAGCAAAATAAATGATTAAAAAAAAAATGAATAACAGCAAAACACAGCACAGATAAAAACATAAAGGCTAACAGACCACGAGTGCAAGAGATTGGTGGCATCATGGAAAAGTTTGGTTTTTAGGCCCCGTTCGCACGAGGACGCTTGCGGGTGAAAACAACAAAATATTTTATCGGAAGTGCCTTTCGTTTAGACGGTGACGGCGTTTTGGGGGCTTAAAGACGCAAAAATCTGAAACCACCCTCCAAAGTGGAAAAGTTAAATACGCTCCGCCGTAGCGTGTCCGTCTACACTGACAAAACGCAAAACTCTGCTCAGATCTGCTCACGGCACGTATGTGTTTACGTCACATACATGCTCCAGTACAGGAAAATAAACAAACGTGGGATTATTTCCATGCTTCGGACCTTCAAGCTGCTCTGGCAGCTCTAATAAATTTACAGGAGTCTTTCCACCAAATGTACAGGATATGTACAGATAGTATTAGTGAACAGAGAAGGATCTGTAATTACCTCTATCACATTTTGGATGCAGCAATTCGTCGGAGGTGAGCCAGACGGCTGTGAACGAGACCTGGGAGATCTAGTGGATGGTGGATAACTTTGTGGAAGGATTAGCTGATGAAAATGTGTGGCGTGAAAACTTCTGCATGCCCAAAGATGCTCCTATCGCTTTAAGTGATGCCGCCTGGCATGCATACAATCGAATTTCACACACTTTTGCGTCACCGTATGCACGCAGATTTCCTCCCGAAAATGCTTGTCTAAACGAGGAATAAAAAGTGAAGACGCAACGCCACTTTTGCGTCTTCTGTTCAGACCGTCCTCGTGTGAACGGGGCC
The DNA here is from genome assembly GCF_030273125.1 of Centropristis striata. NCBI lineage: Eukaryota > Metazoa > Chordata > Actinopteri > Perciformes > Serranidae > Centropristis > Centropristis striata. The sequence goes on along the minus strand of NC_081536.1, from coordinate 26,499,374 downwards.
TTAGTCTGTATTTAAAAATGGGGATGGTGGGAGAGGTCTTGATGTCTATAGGAAGAGACGGACCACATAGCAACTACTGTAAAGGCTTCCTCTCCCTGCTTGGTGCGGGCGCTGGGTTGTACCAGCTGAAGGTTTCCTACTGATCTGAGTGATCTTGCGGGGCTATATGTTTCAAACATCTCTGCTATATAGAGAGGCCTTGGCCATTTAGTGATTTAAAAGCAAGTAAAAGGACTTTAAAATCAATTCTGTAGGTCACCAGTAGCCAATGTAGGGATTTTAAAATTGGTGTGATATGATCTTTTCTTTTGGTTCTGGTCAACGGCCTTGCTGCTGCGTTTTGTATCATTTCATGTGGCTATTAAAGCTTAGGTCGCTGTCAATAATGACCCCAAGGTTCTTCACAGTTTCTGCCACCTCAAAACCTTTTTTTCCCAATAGTGTGGCAGCCTTTAGTCTCTGATCCTTTTTCCCAAAAATAATAACTTCAGTTTTGTCTTTGTTTAGTTTGAGAAGGTTTTTAGACATCCAGTCTTGAACTTGATTAAGGCAGTGGTAAAGGGATTCAAGGGGAGCAAACTCGTTTGGAGACAGGGCTAGGTATAACTGTATGTCCTCTGCGTAACTATGGTAACTGATGGAGTGGTTCTTTATGGCCAAGCGGGAGCATGTACAGATTAAACAAAAGAGGGCCAAGGATTGAACCCTGAGGGACACCGCAGGTGAGGGACGTAGGTGCTGAGGTATGATGACCAATAGACACACAAAAACTCCTATGTTCTAAATAGGACCTTAGCCAGCAGATGACAGAGCCAGAGAGACCCACACAGCATTCAAGCCTTTCTAATAGTATGCTGTGGTCAACAGTGTCGAACGCCGCAGTGAGGTCCAGCAGCATAAGAACAGTGGTTTTTCCAGCATCGTTATTGATCCAAATGTCTTTGACTACTTTTGCCAGGGCTGTTTCAGTGCTATGGTATTTTCTAAAGCCTGACTGGTAAAGATCAAGACAGGAAGTGGAAGTCAAGAATCTACATTTTGCCAGTATTTATCAATATACTGTATCTACAAGTCCAGACACAATGAATAAAACTCCCCACCTCAACATTACACTTAGTGCACAGTTCTGATTTACTGTTATCCAGTTTGTGTCTAAACTGGGAGGTTATCTGTAAATAGTGAAGAAGTCTAAATTGGGTTTCTCTTGCCCTGTTACAGACCGAGATGTTTGGGGATTCCCATATCCCTTCCCATACTGTGTGACCACAATTCTTAAGAAACAATAACTACAAACTTATCCGGACAAAATTAGACAAAAATAAAATACAACCCAAACATGTCATGATATGTCAGTGGAAGGGGTGAAATACCAATTTTAAAAAAAACGATCCCAAGATATCAGAATAAAATTGGGCTTTACAGGTACCCACAAGTCTCCTCTTTGCATACATTCCTGCTTATGCTAATACCATGTGGTTTAAGGCAGAAACAACCGCCTATTGTATTTGAATATTTCTGCATACAGGTGTCCTTAAATATTGGAATTGGAAATGCATAAACTGGGTATCAATGGAAAGCTGAGACTATTGTGGATTCAATGAGCATAGTTTTCTTCATGTGGGATGATGTTAGACATCAGTAGTAGCCAGTTCATAGCAAGGTTATTAAAGTTAACAAAACGTTTTTTAAAAACGATGACTAACTGAAACTGAATTGTGAGGTTGCAAAACTAACTAAAATTAGAGTGAATAAACAATAAACTTATTGAGGCTGAGATGGATCAGACAAAGGAAATAAAGGCAACATTTATTGGGACTTTTTTGAATCTGGCACCCAACAAATACCCCATTACAAAAAAAAACCCACTAACACTAAAACAAAGCATTTTCCAAAAAAAAAAAAAAAAATTAAAACTAGCAAATACACTCGAAAAATGGATTAAAAGGAACTGAATTTGAAAACAAAAATTGACAACCAAATTAAAACTAAAACTAATCAAATATCCCAAACTATTATAACCTTGGTTCATTGCAGTGAGGGCATTTCTTGAGTCTGACCTCAGTGTATAAAATTAGCTGTTGTGTCCTCTAGGATAATCACAGCCTCATGAAACTTTACAACCACAAACTAAAGACATAGAGCATTGAGAGGATGTGCAGCTTTTCTTCCTAGCTATATTGACAATAAGGGCAGCAGTTTCTCAGCAGTTTCCAGAGTGCTCGCCATCCAATCACCGAAAATACAGAAATCTCCAAAATGTCAAAAGTTTCTGAAACCAAATCACAACATGTACACAAAATAGACTGTATCTGAAAGAATGTTTAATTATTTGCCATTATTTTTTGCATTATGGAATTACATTGATGAAAACATTGTATTTGAAGTACAAGAGCAAGGAATTACAGGGACTGCTTTCTTAATTAAATAAATATATAGATGATTTTACAGGTATTTTTAATTCTAAGTTGTTGTTGTTTTTTGCCATAATAGTGTTTTGTAATTATTTTGTTCAAAGTTTTTTTGTTCCACTGTATACATTCCAATACCTATACTGTATTTGGCCCACACTTCTTCAAAGTGCCTCAAACTCAACCAAACAACAACTAACTAACCGAACTTGAGATAGTAGTTACTTTGCAAATAAAAGGCTCTGCATGTGACTTCAACAACTTCGCCTGTTATCATGTTCAGTGGAAAATGATAGCAGGCAAAGTTTCCCCTTCCAGCAAGAACAGCAAACTCACTCAAGCACAGCGCTTATAGGCAACCGAAGTAAAATCCCCTGTGTGGGTGGCAATATGCAGGGAATATTTTACATGAAGATTCTGTAATACATTTTTTAGAAATGTGATGCATTGCCTTAGCTTTTGTAAAAATCAATACCTTTCTGGGCTTATTGCTTTATTTTAGTTAAGTACATGTACATCTCAAAAAATTAGAATATCATGAAGTTCAATATTTTTTGTCAATCATTTCAGAAAGTGAAACTCATACATTATATAGATTCATTACACACAGAGTGAAATATTTCAAGCCTGTTTTTCTTGCAATTTTGGTGATTCTGGCTTAGAGATAATGAAAACACAAAACTCAGTGTCTCAGAAAATGAGAATATTGATCAGAAGTTGAATATGATGGTCCTGGGTCAGTGGTGGTTTGGGTCTATGTCCTCTGCTGGTGTTGGTCCACTGTGTTTTCTTCATGCTTCCACAAGCTCTTTGGAGATGCTGCTTTCATTTCCCAGCAGGACTTGGCACCTGCCCACACAGGCAAAGGTACCAAAAGCTGCTTCAATGACCATGGTGTTACTGGGCTGGACTAGCCAGCACACTGGGCTGACCTCAACCCCATAGGAGTCTATGGGCTGTTGTCAAGAGGAAGGTGAGAGACACCAGATGACCTGAAGGACGATATCAGAGCAACATGGTGCTGTAGGCTGATCTCCTCCATGCCACCAAGTATTAATGCACTAATTCATGCAAAAGGAGGCAAAGCAAGCATTGATGTATAGAAATGAACATACTTTTCTGACATTTGTGTTTAAAATATCCTTTTTTTTATTGATCTTTAATATTCTAATTTTCTGAGACACTGAGTTTTGTGTTTTCATTATCTGTAAGCCAGAATCATCAAAATTACAAGAAAAACAGGCTTGAAATATTTCACTCTACGTGTAATGAATCTATATAATATATGAGTTTCACCTTCTAAAATAATTGACAAAAAATATTGAATTTTTTTCACGATGTTCAAATTTTTGCGCTGTACCTGTAAAGATAAGATTGAGATCATGTCACTTGCAGCAGAGTCTTGAACTGGATGCAAGCTGCAACAGGGAGCCAGTAAAATGAACAGAGAAAAGGTGTAATGTCAGATTTCTTGAGGACGTTGAAAACCAGACGTTCAGCGGCATTGTGAAATAGCAGCAGAGCTCTGGTGACCATGGAGAATCACCTGGGCCGGGTCATCCCCCGCTCTGTTGCTCTTCAGTCCCGACTAACCATGTTGCTTCATACCTCCTCAGCCATCTGAACCTGTGGCTGCCATCTGAAACTATTGCCTTACTATCTGTACTGTACCTGCATGTCTGCCAGACTTTTTCCGAACCACTTTAGATAAGCTGTACTGCCATCTTAGTTTGGGTCATGCCTGCCTTATGATTTCAGATTTTGAGATTTTGTTGTTAAGTTGCAGAAAATGTTGGTGGTTTCTTGACTATCATTCATCTGATCAACGTCACACTTGGCAGGTGATCCTGACAACCCAAGGAAGGGCAGTGCTGAAGATCTTAACCCATAAGAACCCAGACCCAGTAATCCTTAAAGGAAAATGATGGGGGATATACCACAGAACAAGTGGACCACATAGAATACATTTATGCTGTTTTTAGAAAAATACTACCCCTAAATATCAAAGATCTGTGATGTGACATATAAGATACATTGGGCGTTAATGGTATTTATGTTTATGATATTTCTTATTTTAAAATAAAAAACTAGACGCATTTTCTGCTTACAGAGACACAAATTTGCCTTTTTCTTTGCATCTCCACAACATACATCAAAATTGTGACATTAATAGTGTTGTTTAACAATAAATTATTTTTCAGATTTGTTTTTAAGTAATAAAAAAAGAATAAATCAATAATAAAAAAAAAAACAAATAACCATTTGCCTTTTTGTTTGCATCTCCATAACATATATCAAAATTGTGACTTTAATTTGTTCAGGAAATCTGATCAGAACAAGTTAAATGCATTAGCTACTTTTCACATTTCTGTTTCCAGTCACACACATATTTTGGAGAAGTCACTTCTTGTCAAAGTCACATGACCACCACACCAGGGTGTTGAGTATACGTCACTTAGGGACTTAATGAGTTAAGGTGAAGCATAAAGCTGAATATGGGAGATTCTAGAAGATTTAAAGTGTTTGTTACACGGGTGTCACCATGGGTTCTTATGGGTTCACCATGGGCTCATATTGTTTGATATTGTGGCTAAAAGATTGTAAATAGTTTTGCTGTGCCATTATACAACGTTATCAAAACCTACCATATAAGGCACACACAGATCAACATTCAGCCATTATTTCTTTTTACTAAATGGACACTATGTTTAGTAAATACGGTCCCACCTTCCGACTATTTAACATTAGTCTGCCAAGCTTTTACAATAACATTCAGTTAGCTAACCATTGTTTCAAAGCTTATTTGGGCACCTTGTTAACCAGCATGCTGCTCAGTTTGCTGTCCCATCTTGTGTTTGAGTATTTAATGTAATAACGTTAGTCTGCCAAGGTTTTACAATAACTTTCAGTTAACCATCGTTAACAAAAGTTGGATGAAATGACTCGGCCAGGATGAACAGAATCGTGCTGCACTGCAAACAGTGAGGTTAAATGTTAGCATATGAATATAATATAAACCTAAATTATGTAATGTCTGAAATTCACTCTAAGACCAATATTGTTGAATCACTGCAGCTAACTCTTAGCAGCCCTCAGCTGTGTATGCTGTCTTCAACACACCCCATTCGTCCTGCCATTCATGACTTATTACTCTTCAATTCATGATTATATTGTATAATTTTAAATAAGACTGGTTTCTACAGCCTCATACCATAGATTTATATTTAAAACAACTTGGGATTTTGCTGATATACATAACTATCAAATTACCAAGAAGTTAGAGTACATTGTGAATGGGGGCTTGATAGTGCTTTTGTTTGTAGTGTCTGTTAGCCGATGGCTGCTTTTTGTTAAATTAGAGAGAACGGGGAAAAATATGGCTCCTCGATTCATGTTTCATTCACTGCCTCAACTTCAGGCCCAAACTTGTGCCCTTTAATGAATACCTGTGAAACAGTGTCAAGCTGAATGGGGTCTTTATAACAAAGATGCACACACAGAAAGTCAGACAGACAGACAGACCTCCTGCACTGTTACAACAGCACAAATGTTATGTTTGCATCAGGCAACTTAAGTAGTATGTTGTAGGATTTTGTTGTCCAGCCAGTAAACAGCATTCCCCTCATAGCTGGCCTTGTTCTCATTCAAAGCAAAATTCTTCATTTATCAGTACTGAGCTCAACGCTGGAGGGGTAAGTGTGTGTGTGTGTGTGTGTGTGTGTGTGTGTGTGAGGATTCCACAAATTCCGCTTGGACAGATTCCTATTCACACCTCTCTCTTCTCCATGCCAACAGCAGCCAAGGCTTATGGGTATCGTAGTATTTAGTGCTGTTTGTCATGCCAAAACAATCAAAACTTGTCAGCATAACATAAAGCTACAAGGTGGTTTCATTACCCAGGAGAGTCCTGTGTTCCTATGTTATGAAATATTAAGGATAGGATAAGTCTTTAAAGAAAAATATGAAATGAGAATTCAGAATGGAAAAAATAGAGCCAGCAATCCTTCAAACTTCACAATTTTATGAAAGTGAAAGATACAGAAACCTCAATTCTCAATCCCTCAACCTAAATCACAATCAAAACGGATGGCAATAATAGTGCAAAGAGCTGAAGCGAAATTGGAACCTTGTTTCCAAAAACTGGATGGATCTTTGTGCTGATTTGCATCCTATTCTGGAGAAAGATTGTTGAGATTTGAACCCAACGCCTGAATAGATAAATATTTCTATACCAGGTTGTTGTGGCAATCCAGCCCATGTTTCTTACATTTCATTACTCCTTTACTCGTGGTCAAGGATTTGATAGGGAGAGTATTCAGAATATGGTTGTGTTTTTTTTCAACACTTCACACTTCAAACCTCACAAGTCACTGACATTTTCAGTTTGTTGAGAGCAATTTGGGTTAGTCCAATGATACTTTGACAAATAAACTGCCATGGTCAGGGATTAAACCACCAATTTCGTAATCAGTGGGCAACCGCTCTACCAGCCTAGCCACAGGTGCCACAGGGAAGTCCAAAGCATATCAGTTCTTCACTATATTGTAAGATGTATTTAAAAGGGCTGTGAAAATAAACACAATAAAACATGTCGATCGCAGCTCATTTAAGTTCATGGTCATATAGATATCAAGTGCCACAAATGTTATTGTTGTCATTCTCATGAATATGCAGCTATATAATGGCATCACACTGCAAAAAAGCCAACTTGTATTTTTTGGCCTAAAACAGTGATTTAAGTTGGTAAAACTTGGAAATATAAATGATTGACATTTAGGGCAATAATGTAAGTTAGCACAACAAAGGAAGCCAGTTGTCTGCTCAAAAACAACTTTGTCAGTTGTTGTTACTTATATCTTTAAGTTGAGGTTCACAACAAGGGACAATAGTTCTGCTAACTCTTATTTCTTTGTTGTGAAATGCGAAAAGCGGTGAAATTCGGTCATTATCGAAAGCTAGCGGCTAACTGATGCTATCGGCTAACTGATGCTAGCGGTTAACTGATGCTAGCGGCGTTGCTTGTTACAGCTACAAGAGTAGCCATTAGCGTATCAATGTTAACTCAAAATTTTAGTCGCAACATTAGCTGACATTTGATAGCGGCGTTATAATCGTGCCAATTCAGCACATTGCAGAAGTTAGCAGAAGTAAGGATTAAAAGTTATTATAACTTATAATGTAAAATTATAAGTTAGTACAACTTACAGTTGAGTTGACAAAAATCTGAATTCAGAGTTGAGCAAACTCAAAAACAAAACTTAAAATATTTAGTTTAATTGTCCAACTTAAAATTTTATTGAAGTTTGTTGCCTTGAAATTTTGAGTTCACCCAACTTTTCTCTTTTTGCAGTGCAGGATCACAATCACGTTTGGGATGACTGAGATGAAAGACTGGTGCTCTTACAGGTTACTGTGCTCATCTGGAGCTCATTTATTTATTTATTTTAATGTTTCTGCCTTGTCTAACCCAGGTTTAAGTTGCACTTGTGCATATGTAACTTTTTTAAGTACAGGTTAAAGTAAAAGCATACACCCAACCAAAAATAACCCGAGGTACATTCACCTGTTTGTGGTCAGGATGTGATAAATATGTGGTAAGTGTGAAGGAAATTTGGTGTTTCCTGTCATGGTGGGGCATGAAGTAGGCAGCGACCTACTTGATATCCAAGACGCAACTCTGATAACACCATGTGAGGACCACGTGTAAATGAGTGGGGTCTGTCTTGATGTGATGAGTAGGCAGGAAGTTCAGGGCCACATTGCCTCTTGCTGAAGAGCCAATGCTGGAAAGTGCAACAACCATAAGTTGTGCAGTGTACGGGACTTTGATGCTTTGTTAAATAACCATCCGGGACTGAGTGGTGTATTGGAGTATGGATGAAGAAAACTTCCTCACATAGAGGGTGTGTAGAACCTGATAATGTAATAAATTGTTGATAATGTAATAACCCCAATAATGTAATAAAAATCTGCACTTGAGTCGATTGAAAATGTAATAAAACCTGATCATGTAATAACTTCCCGATAATGTAATAAAGTGCATTTCCCAATAATGTAATACACTTTTTATCAATAATGTAATAAAGTATAACATTAATGGAAGGTTTTTTATCAAATCAAAGATGACGGAAAATCCATTATATGGCCCAGTTCCAATGATACCTTGTTTGTGAAAAACAGATGAACGGGTCAAAAGTTAATAAACATTCAACTTTGACCTGTTGGTGGCGCTAGAGCTCTTGAGCTAGAGTTGCACTTGAGTTACATTGAATATTGGGGAATTATTACATTGTCAGGACTTGGGAAATGAAGGCTAACCTGATAATGTAATAACCTCCCATTAATGTTATACTTTATTACATTATTGGTTAAAAAAAAAAAAAAAGAAAGTGTATTACATTATTGGGAAATGCACTTTATTACATTATCGGGAAGTTATTACATGATCAGGTTTTATTACATTTTCAATGGACTCAAGTGCAGATTTTTATGACATTATCGGGGTTATTACATTATCGGGAATTTATTACATTATCAGGTCCTACAGGGTGTCATTAGAAAATGGAAAGAATGTAATATAGATGAACTATTGTAGTTAAACCAAAATAATTGTCTACAATAATTTGTCTCAGTGGCAATAAAACTATAACTCCAACTGTGATTGATATGAAACTATGCTCAACACAAGAACAGTAGGGTGGGGTTAACCAAGTACAGAGAGGACTAAGCAATACAACCTGAATCCATCTGAATATTCAGTAAAAGTCTTTGGAAATTGATGTAGAATTTGCAATATGATCATATATGAAAGAAAGACTGTTTAATACAGCTCAACTGAATATTAAAGTAGGGTTAAAAAGGCCTGACCTATGACTGGATCCTGCCAACACCAACCTGTGGGCCTCACAGATTTCCATGATAGTGATCAAACCGTAAGTGTGCAGAGCAGCAGGTGTAAAAGGTTCCAAGAATCTGATCTGACATCAGTCCCTGATATAGCAATAAAACTGACAATATATGTAAACACTAGGAATCACAGGTATATATTTATTCATTTAAATGTTATAAGTTATTTTCTAATTCAGGTCAGATATTTACCTCTTACACATTTGAGTTTAAGCCAGTCAGAGAACCAGTTGGTTTGCACGTCGGGCGGAAATGCACTGCTCAGATTCCAACACTTCTGCTTCCTGAACTGAGTCATGTCAGTTTTCACCAAACAATTCCAGCTTTCCAATGTTCCAAGATGATAAATGTCCGATTGTTCTGCCTCTAAGGTTTAAATGCACCAGTCTAGCCATTTAATGTGATGTTATGTTAATGAGGCAGTCATTGGTGTATGATAGATTTTAATTTGTTTGACTTAGATACTTTTGTAACCAAAAAGTGTCAATCAGAGAGGCAAGTCTTGATACAGTTGCTGCTTACGTCGTGTTCACAGGGAATGCTGTGAAACTGCATTCTTGCCTCAGACAGCACAGACATCTTATTGTCTAAACCTTCAACACTGTTGAGAACATACAATCTCTACAGCTGCGGATTTACACGACATCCAATCAGTGTAATTGATTACAATAGGCATTTAAAATATTCTCCATTTTACTTTTACTTTTACACCGCAACAGCTTTAATTCAATAAGCATTCCACAATAAAATGGATAATAATACAGGTTGCTTTTTTCCTTATCTGGATCCTCGGTGCCTTGCCATATCTCTACATGGTCAATTAATATGTGCTGTGTGTGAGTCTGAGTGTGTGTTTGTGTGCGTACGTGTCTATGTGTGTGTGTGTGTGTGTGTGTGTGTGCATGCATGCATGTGTACGTGCAGATGTGTATGTGGGGATGGGAGGGGTGGGTTTTGTCATTTTTATTGTCTGTTTTCATTTTTTGTAAAGCACTTTGTGTTACATTTCTATGTATGAAAAGTGCTATATATTAAAAAAAATAAAGTTTGAATTGTAAATCTATTTTAAGTACATCCACACATGAATAAAGCAGAAAATGTGAAGTGACTAACCTTGAAACATCAAATAAATACTAATAATCAACCTACATGTAATGCATTGCTCTCATAAAAAATCCTGTGTAAAAGTATCTGTTCCAAACAATGAAACATCATTTTAATTTCGGATTACAATACATGCACCACAAACAATGCAGCAGCTGCAGTCCATCTGTGGCCAAATCACTTCTTATTTCCATATTCAGCAACAATTTCACACCTCTTTTAATTTCAGCCAAACAATCCCAGGAGGAGCACAGCAAGTATAACTCTGTCTTGACCAAAACAGTGTTTAATGTCCTCACAATTACCAGTTTTCTTACTGCTGGCTCCTGCATTCCTGTATGAATATTTTTCAGGATGACACTGTTACATTTATACATTATACATCATGTTCAGGCAGCATGGTGAGATAACCGATAAATGATAACTGCAAAGAGAAAACCAACTCAAATATACTGCAAAATTCTCTTCAACTGTCTTTATAAAGCATTATAAGGAAGATTATGTCCTAATTAAGAAATACATGAGTCAAGGCTAAAGCAATCAGTGCAGCCATTGTCCCTTGTGCAATAAGTCAAGCTCGTTGAAAAGAACCTGAAGCATGCCAGGTATCTGGAGCTCAGGTATTCTGCCCCTCAGCAACACTGTGGAATGACTACAGTGATAAAACTCACTTTGTACTCATCCATCTTCTTTGACAACATGTTTGCAGCGCAGCAATGATTACAGACATTAAAGCTATAGCTCATAAAGAGAGGAAGGTCGACCTGCTGAAGGCTACTGCTAGCCATTCACTCCACTTCTTGGGTAGCAAGAAGAGGGCCGCCATATCCCCAAATTGCATTCTTAAAGTATACTATATATAGTATATATATATAGTATATATATGTAGTATATATACTATATATATATAGTATATATACTACAAAGTCTAAGGCAGTAACTACACTTTTGGTCGAAATTGAGTTATAACTTAAAATGAACTCCTTGATGTCTGTTTGACAAAGTTTTACATTTCAATTTTGCTTTTATTCAGAGAAATAAGGATATAAAAATGGCAGTAACGACAAAATCCAGGTAAAAATTTGATAGGGAAATTATTATCATGATAATGATTAAGAAAAAAAGTGAGATAAAATTTTATTAAGACTGAAATATAACTTTTAAATACGCTTAAAACAAAATCAATTTGAATATGTTTATTCACTTAAAACAAAATATAAACGTTGAAAGAAGACAACAACATTGTTGTTACTGCACTCTGTTTTTGCATTACTATGAGAACCTTTTACTGCAAAGCCAGCAATTTTCTCGAACCAACAGTATATACTTAACCCCTTGACTTTTGCCTACAAAGTGCATTGCAATCGTTGTTTTTGCTCAAAACTTTATCCTTTGATAACACAACTATTCAAACTGTTACATGCTGTCATTGCCTGAGCTGGAGCTCAACCATGGCTGCCCCTTAGCTCTGACTATAGTCTTTCTGGATTTTCATAAAGTTAATGTTCAAGTGTTCAATGTTCTTCAAGTATTCTGACATGTGCAAACTGATCCATGATCCCTGGTATGTGATAAATAGGCCCAACACCATAGTAGGAGAAACATGCCCATATCATGATGCTTCACTGTCTTCACTGTGTACTGTGGCTTGAATTCAGAGTTTGGGGCTCGTCTCACAAACTGTCTGCGGCCCTTGGACCCAAAAAGAACAATTTTACTCTCATCAGTACACAAAATGTTCCTCCATTTCTCTTTAGGCCAGTTGATGTGTTCTTTGGCAAATTGTAACCTCTTCTGCACATGCCTTTTGTTTAACAGAGGGACTTTGCGGGGGATTCTTGTAAATAGATTATCTTCACACAGACGTCTTCTAACTGTCACAGCACAGGTAACTCCAGACTGTCTCTGATCATCCTGGAGCTGATCATTGGCTGAGCCTTTGACATTCTGCTTATTCTTCCATCCATTTTGATGGTTGTCTTCCGTTTTCTGCCAAGTGTCTCTGGGTTTGCTCTCCATTTTAAAGCATTGGAGATCATTTTAGCTGAACAGCCTATAATTGCTTGCACCTCTTTATAAGTTTTCTCCTCTCCAATCAGCTTTTTAATCAAAGCACGCTGTTCTTCTGAACAATGTCTTGAACGACAAATTTTCCTCAGGCTTTCAAAGAGAAATGCATGTTCAACAAGTGCTGGCTTCATCCTTAATAGAGGCCACCTGATTCACACCTGCTTTTTTACAAAATTGATGATGTCACTGATTGAATGCTACACTGCTATATTTTTTAACGCACCCCTTTCAACTAATTGCCCAATTGCACAGCCTTAAGAGCTGCATATCACCAGTGCTGGGTCTTGTTGGTTTTCTGAGAATCTACTGCACCTACTGGTACCTTGTTTGCCATGTAGCAATAAAAAATATACTAAAAACCTGGATTAATCTGGTTAGTCACATTGGACTGCGTTATATTGGACACTACTGTATATTCTGGGATGGATACTGTTATGTTAGGCTTTACTGTGCTTACACAAAAAGTTAATAACGGCAGAGAGTTTGGGGATGTAGTGTTCTGCCATTCACTTCTCTTATTGGATATGTTATTTGAGTTCTTTTGCTGCTGATATAGGGCAGTCATGTACATAGGTGCCCACTCTGATAATGGTCACTTGGACACTGGTGATAGAGCGGAGGCTATAATATCTTTGTGCCCGCTCAAAGAAAGTGAATGAGTTGCATCCAGAGATTGCCGGGAGGCAGGGTTGATCTAGCTGGCCTATTGTCTGTTATTATAGTTTGTTCTTATGGTTACTTTACTTTTTTAAATCTCTAGCTGGATCAATGGAGCTACGTAGTGTTTTAACCAACATGTATAATGCCCTACAAAGCCTAACTGCAGTAACTACATGTTTGATCAAAATTGAGTTATAACTAAAAAATGAACCCCTTGATGTCTGTTTTATCTTGTGAAAAAGTTTTAGATTTCAATTTTGCTTTGTTTATTTCAGAGAAATAATTATACAAAAACTACAAAATCCAACTCGAAACTAAGCAGTAATTGCACTTACCACAGTCTGCTTTGGATATATATATACTAATTTAAACATAAAAATAATAGAAATTATAGGTTTATTTGAAAGGGAAATTATTATCTAGATAGTGATGAAGTAAAAAAGTGAGATAAAATGATATTAAAACTAAATATAACATTACTTTATAATATTAAGTCTAAAATACACAAATCTTTGAATAGAGTTGTTAAACAGTTTTAAACACACTGATAAAATCGATTTGAGAATGTTTATTCACTGAAAACAAAATTTAACATTGTAGTTACTGCACTCTGTGCATTACTATTAGAACCTTTTACAGCAATGCAGTAACTACGTTTTTGGGGTCAAAGGTCAAATAAATCATCATGATTTTTGAGCATAAAAGTTACATCATCAATACATGTAGAAATAAGTGTCATATCACTTATCTACATGTAACCAATTTGGCTGACCAGTTAAAACATGTTAAAAAAAAGTTAAAGCAGTTTTTCTCAGTTTTACCTTTTGCGTAGTTACTGCAGTTAGACTTTGTAGGGCGGTATAGTTCTAGAGTGAATCCTAATGGGTAGCAACCTCAGATTTGGAAGTTGGAATGTGGGTCTGAATCATTTATCAGAGGAATTAACTTTTATATCAGCTCAAACAGCTTCAAACAGTATTTACAAGAAACCCAATAAGGAAATTGGCAAAGGTAAGGGGTGTAGCCATTCTAATCGATAAAAATACAACTTTTGAACCCTATCTTACTATATCAGATAAGAATGATCGCTACATTATTGTCTCTGCTAAACTACTCTTTCTCTTCTTGCTCGCACCCATTTATACTTGGGCGTGACTTTAGCGGTTGGTTGCACCCAGTGCAGATGGACCGCTCCTTCTCTAAAACCCGTGCTGAGTAAATCTGCTGCACACTCCAATCCTTTCTCAGAGCAACTGCATTTATTTGAGCATGAAATCTGTGCAGTGCAGTGTAAAAATGCACAAAATTACTTCTTGCAATTAATATTGGTCTGCTGTTCTTGCACTGAAAAAAATAAATAAATCACAGTAAGTGGTTATTTTTTATTTGCTTCAAACCTTTTGTATTCCTATTTATACTGTTAAACATGCATTTGAGCATGAAATATGTTAAGTTACTGCACTGTAAACATATTTAAAATTGCAGTTTCATCATATCTGGTTAAGTGCACAGTCCTATATGTGGCCCTGTGGTAGTGTCCATGAAAAATTGTGGCCCCCTCCAGCATTTAAGTTGCCCATCCCTGCTCTGAGCATTGAATCTTTGATGCTTGGCAAATACTCCCATGTGCATCACACCTATTCCAGAATTGATTATTTCTTTATTGACAACATTTTATTCCCAAGGATCCACTCCTGTGCTTAAGGAACCCTTGTTATATCTGATCATGCCTGATGGTACTTGATTTATCTTTCCATAACTCTGGGCACTCAACGAGGAATTTGTGCCTTGACTCAGTTTTACTATTAGCATGGTTGTTTTTAATTTTGTGTGTGTTTCTGGGTTGTTGTTTTTTATTTTCTGGTCATTTGTTTTATTTTAATGATTGTTATTTTGGCATTCATAAAACTTAACGTCCAAATATATTGAATTGTTACTTTCTTTCTGCTTATTTATGTATATTTTTTTAACCGCTGCTGTACTCGGGTTGTAAGTTGTTGCTGTGTTAATGGAAACTCAAATGACATATTAATCATAAAAATTAAAAGAAAAAATCATTTAAAAAAAATAAATAAAAATAAATGAACTGAGTTTTAAAAAAAATGTAGTTTTACCTTCTTGTGCCTTTAAAAATTATTCAAATGAAACAAACTGAAAAGGGAAAATTACTCCTTAATGTAACTGCTCATAACACTGCAAAGAACATGAACCTTCCAAATATTTTCTTCTTATATCTAGCTATAGTATCTTAATAATATTGTTTTCAGTATAATTTACCTACTGAGCATATCTTTATGTGCTTATTTAATTATTACTGTGCTTATGTGATTATGTTATTGTTTAAAAACGTCTTTTTAGGATTGACATTGTGAGCTTTTCCATGCTTTTCAAGCTATTCAGCTGTTGAATATGGTGAGTTTTTACCTATATTTCAGAAGCATTTTCTATCACCAAAACGTGCTCGTTTTAAGTATTGCTGGCTTATTTTAATGTTACTACAGTTGGCCTTTTCAAGCCACAATTGCTCAAAATAAGTATATTTGGATTTATTTCAACATATCATTGGTTTTTCCAGTTTCTAGATATTTTTTTTACTTATTTAAAGAATTCTTACAAAGAAAACTGTACTTACTGCACTGGCAGATAATTTTACCTGTTTCGAGCATGTATATTATGATATTGCTTATTTCTAGTTATTTCTTATTTTTTGTCAGTTGGTTTTTGCAGTGAACTCACCGACATTTGGGATGTGTAGAGTGTCACACACAGGGCTATAAAGATATTCAACAGGTTGATCTACTCAGAGGTGGGCGGGGGTCGACATACATAGCCTCAAACAGATCTGAGGAGAGATTTTCTTCTGTCATAGGATGCTATTATAGAAGCACATAAAAACACAAGACTGCATCCGACAACACTTGGAAGTGATTATGCAATAAAACACAGTGAAAAGCCTGTGTTCAGGCCAA
Organism: Centropristis striata; assembly: GCF_030273125.1. Taxonomy (NCBI): domain Eukaryota; kingdom Metazoa; phylum Chordata; class Actinopteri; order Perciformes; family Serranidae; genus Centropristis; species Centropristis striata. Next base: position 26,483,257 of record NC_081536.1, on the reverse strand, counting down.
GATACCAGTCATGGTTGTGAAGGCAAAGGAAGCCAGCAGTATAATCGCCACATTCCTCAGCTTGCATGTGGGTAGGGCATTTTCAGTAAACACTGGAGCACACTATGCATTTTTACTAGGTGACAAATTCTTTGACTGCTGTGATGAAGCAACAGACAATGCCAAGAAGATCTAATGTAACCCCCACAAATTAAGTATAGTTTTATAGAAACTCCACACCATACACAAGAAACATCAAATCAGTTGATTTATTTGAAACTATACATTAATAAAAACAGGTTAATGACAAATCATTAACATACATGGTATGTTTAAAAGCCTCAGTCCCACACAGAGTTCTAAGCAATGTGTGAAACATTCAAAGCATCTTTCAGAAGCTGGTGATTAAGTTCATGTCCGTCTGAGGTGAGCCTGCCTGCAGGTTGTCTCTGACAGCAGACATGGGCTCTTCTTTTTTATAGGCAGTCATCTTCTGGTTATCTCTACAAAACACAAGAGGGGAGGTTTCCATCAGGGCATCACAGTCATCATGCAACAATGTTAGTGTGTTTACAAAAATTTCCATATCTATGTTGGTGTGGGTCTATTGCCTAAATTGGTTTCTCTGTCCTGCATTGACGTTTTTAACAATGTGAACAATCTGGTTTCTGCGTCAGTTGGGCTCAAAATTCTTTTACTGTGATGAATAGATTGAACAATGTATGCAATGTGTACACATTGAACTATCATTTGTTTTGTTTTCAAGAAAACACACTGGATATGTGAACAAAAGCAGAAATTAAATAAAACATTTATTGGGAACGCTTTTGTAAAAGTTTTACACAGTCAGGCTGCTTAGGACCAGGTTTGAGAAGATAGGGGACACGCCAGACAAAAGCACCATCATTTTTCCACATGCTCTCTATCACCATAGGTTTCAGTTTTTGGTAGGAGCCACTTCATCAAGATTGCGGATCGGAGATGGCAGCCATATAAAGTCTATGAGAACCAATATATCTTCCAAGATATACTGGTACTCCTAGATTGTATATTTTCTGGGTCAAGGAATCATTTAAAGCTATTGAGAATATCACTAGATGTCTCACTGTAAATAATTTGTTGATCAAGATCTGACATGAGATGAAAGCATTCCCTTGATTTTTTGGGGCAGTGTACATTGCAGCTTATCAGCACTCTCCTGTGAACATAGATTCCAAACATTTTCAACTCAGGATTCCTGCTGCAGCACTTGAAGCGAGTAGCCTACCAGTCAGATTGAAAATGAACATATTTATTTGATCAAATAATCATCTAGTGATATTCTCAATAGCATTAAATTATTTCTTGACCCAGAAGATGTATATTTTGACACCAAGATTGACCTTTTAAGTGGCTTGGAAGATATACTGGTTCTCTGCCATCTCCGATGCGCAGTCTCTAGTGATAGAGAGCATGTGGAAAAAATTTGGTGCTTTTGTTCGGCCTGTCCCCTTTATTTGGCTAAGCCACCTGACTAACAATAAATAATGACTTCATAAACTTTTCAGTGCCACAATGGGACAAAAAATGTCTTTGGAGTCGCTAGAAGTCAAGTCAGTAATCCAGTCAGTGCTAAAGGGTAAAGGGCCGTCCACGCTCACATCATTATATTAATACTCAGCATTAAGTTCCTTAACGAGGGTCTCACCTAATCAGCCACAGAGTCTGAAGTTAATGTTAACATGAGATCACTTTAGAATAACTTAAGGCGGCATAACCCAGCCAGCCATCTTCAATTATACATTTTAAAGCATTTGCAAATATTAACTAAAAATGAATAAAGTAATATAAACCCTGATACCCTACAAAAGGGGACTTATTAACACACAGAAGGTTAAGGTTGTCAAATCATGTTGCAAAGTCCCCAAATATACATAAACTTCATTCTAGGCTTTTCCAGTGTGACATTTCAACTGACTCCAGAATGTAAAATGAGGCTGCTGAAGTTAAACTTGTTTGCGGCTTAAAAAACAAACAAAGCTTCACAGGTTTTATTTACATTTAGTCATTTAGCAGACGCTTTTATCCAAAGCAACTTACAGGAAAAAAAAAGGGGAACAATCATGGTATAGTGCAATAAGAGCCATTAGTGCATCAATAGGGTCTAGTGAGGATTCTTTAAGGAGTAGAGTTGTGGTGTGGTGCTAGGAGAGAAGATGCTCTCTGAAGAGCTGGGTCTTCAGCAAGGATATAATACATTTGGATTTTTCATTAGTTTTTAGTTTTAATTTCCTTATGATTTTTTGTTTTCAAATTCAGTTAGTTTTAATTTGTTTTTAGAGTGAGTTTACTAGTTTTAATTAGTTTTTATTTTTTGGAAAATGCTTGCTTTTAGCTTAGTTTTTATTAGTTTTAGGTTTTTTTTTTTTTTGTTTTTTTTTTAAAATGGGGTATTTTTTTGGTGCCAGATTCAAAAGTCACAATAAATGTTTCCTTTATTTCCTTTGTCTGATCCATCTCAGCCCCAATAAGGTTATTAACACATAAAACCAGATAGATGCAATAGATTTTATATCAACCAAAAAGGTTTTTACGTATGAAAAAAATTGACAAAGACGAAAACTAAGGGCATTTTTACTATAATGTTAGTTAGTTTTGTAACCACATAATACAGTTTCAGATAGTTATCATTTTTATAACAACTCTCGTTTTTATTTTTATTTCAGTTAACAAAAATGTTTTTTCAATTCTAGTTATCGTTATTTCGTTAGTTTTCGTTAACTATAATAACCTTGATCTTCAGGAGGTTTTTAAAGGTAGAGAGGGACGCCCCTGCTCTGGTAGGAACTGGTAGTGGTTCCACCAACTGGGAACAAAAAACACAAAGAGTTTGAACAATGGATGGCAGAGCCAGGCGCCGTTCATTGGAAGAGCGCAACGGTCGTGAGGTAGCGTATGCCTGAATCAGGGTGTTCAGGTAGGTGGGTTTCATTGGGTCATTAGGTTGGCACAGCAGTCTGATTGGTGCGAGTTTGTCACCCAGTGTTAGCGTTCCTTCACAGTTTTAGGGTATGTGAATGGAAACAAGCAGTCTTGTGTGTGGCACTGATAGAAACACTTCTCCTCTTGCAGAATATATTTTGTTTGTATTTTAAATTTTATAGCATTAGAGATGCTTTTTAGTTTTATAGCCCATTGTGACCTGTTTGGGAAAGGGTTTGTTCAGTGTTTGTACAGTATAATACGAAAGCATTTGAAAAGTTCCCTTTTTTGTAATGGAAATTGTAACATTATGCCAAAGCTGCAAGTAGGTAAAATACTCCGTCAGTCCGCAGCAAGCATTCAGGTTTTGTTCCCCACTGTATCAAACCCATATCTAAACTGTGACTCCTAACCCACGGTATAGCTGAACCAGGACCTCTATATACTGTGTAACGCCTTGGCACAACTAAATAACAAAGCTATTATTCAGCTATAGAGTAACAATGAAGTTAAGAAACCAAAATCCAGTGAGCTGTATATGTCAAAAGATTTGCAGGCCATTCATGTGTACAGTCTGCAAGAAAGAGAAATGCCATAATGTGAAGTGGAATGAGACATCCAGTATGTTTGGATGTTGTTTACTCAGCAATTATCCTTTCAAACCAGATCATGTAAATAAAGTGATTAGAATAATATTCTATTAATTGACTACGTCTTTTACTTTTTGAAGCTGAAGTTCTTCCAGAGGGTGCTGATAGTGGCCTGGACACCAGGGTTGTTCTCATTATTAGAGAATGAAGCTTTCTTCCCAGAACCTGCAGACTTTTTGCTCAGTCCACTGGCCCTAGCGCGGCCCAATGTTTGCACCTTTGCTGCTTGACCATGGTGACTGGACTTTGGCTTTAACAGACCTGAAACCTGGAGGAAAAACATGTACAGGAGACGAGATGAAAACATAGCAGTAAAACATTGTGTCCTCTATGAAAAATGTCTTCAACTTCCATCTTGAAAATCCAAGAGTGAGATGAGAAATTTCATACCAATCCAACATCTGTGTGTCAAGTAGAGAGCTGTAGTGGAGAAGTAGCTGAGCATAAAGACTAGAAGCAGGTGCAAAGAGCTAGCCTTGCTCTGTCAAGAAAACACTACAGCCTTTGAATAAAAAAAGCAGAGAAAAGCTCCAACGCTAAAGGGTTAAGCAATAAAAATGTTAATTTTTCTAAAGAGGATACCAATTAGTTGGACATGGGTTTTTCTCTTTTGTATACAGTATATACTAATTCTCTTTACATTTCATTGGTATTGGCTTTTAAGCATTGTGTTTTGTGTTTGTCATCTGTAAAAGAGAGAGGGAGAAAGAGAGAAAAAACAAAAGAGGAAGGCAGTTCTAAAAGTATGGTCTTCTGGACAAAGGTTGTTGATTGTTGTTGAACTCAACACCCACACAAACACACCTCATGCTCATTTTATACTTCTGTCCCTTCCTGCTCTCTATTATCACCAATTCTGATGCAGCTAAATTTATGATTCAGTTGTTCCCATTCACACTACATGAAATAAAGAGTGATAATCAGTGAGCTTTAGCTGCGCAACTGAGCCAGACTTGCCGTGTCCCCAGATTCCTAGTCTTCCCAAGCTAGGCTAACCACATCCTGTGAGACAATTGCCTTCAACTCAATGACACCAACCATTCAAACGAAAAAAGAACATTTGTAATTTTAGAGACTGGTCCCTTCTCACAAAGCTGTTTTTTATAATATTTGAAATTACATGGTTCTACAATATCGTTAAACGATTGTAATTTGAGAAATTACAATGTACTTATTTTGAGAATTTACAGTTCTGTGTAAGAGGAGCCTTTCACAGTTACATTACATTACATTAGATTCAACTGTATTGTCATTGCACATGTCACAAGTACAAAGCAACGAAATGCAGATAGCCTCTAACCAGAAGTGCTTCAGCAGTCATTAAGTGAATCATAGTTCAATATATACAGGACATAACTCTTTAGTGACAGTACATGGCTGTTAAAGTGCTGGAGACTTCTTGAACTGACATCAGTTTTTACAGCATAATGAATGATATGCCTTGCTAGTTGTGAAAATGTATTGGATGATGATATGTTCTAGTTTATCTGCTTGTCAGGGTGGAAAACCCTCATTAGCAGCACATATCCCATGCTATCAAGGAACATTAAACCCGCAGCTAATTCATTAGGGATTTACAGCTCTATAAGGCAGGCTGACACAATCCTCCTCTGTCTAATGGTAAGAAAAATATGTTGGAATACTGTCCTTAAAAGAAGAACAACCAAAACTTTGCAAAATGTAGGATGCAGCTCAGGCACAAACCCACCTTTGATCTCAGCATGCCGGGCTTCTTATCTGCTTCTGTTGAGTGTGTGGGACTCTGCTCAAGCTCAGAATCTTTGCCTGAATTCATTTCCTGTGGAAGTAGATGAAAATGTAAGAACATGTAAGAACATAAAGCCATTACCAAAATAGCTTCGTGGGCCATCAAATGCTAATGAGGATGTCAAGCTGACCCAACCACAAGGATTGTGTAAACATTTATAAAGACGGTGGCAATTTGTATAAACCTACAAATGCAGCATCCTCCTGGTAGGAGGAGGGGAAGTTGTCGTTGAGGACTTCCTCTTTGTGGCAAGAAGTATGATCAGGCTGGGACTGGGAGAAGTAGGCACTGTCCTGGGAAGGAGGGGAACATGGGAGGTCAACCTTTTCCTCTGGGCTTCCATCAGTGGAGGACTGACGAGGGGATGACGTGGCTCCAGGGGGTCTCTGGGTCTTTGGGGGTGAGGTCAAACTCCCCTTCTTATACTGAAACTGTTGCAGGGCGGCCAGGCCTGAAGTGGACTTGGGCGTTCTTGGTTGTTCAGTCAAGGAGGAGCTGTCCGACCAGTGAAAGAGCCTGAGACCCTGACTGGCTGATCTGGGAGACGTAATGCTGGGTGATGGAGGCGGGCTCGGGGTGTCCACGGATGGAATATCAGGAGCATTGCAGTCATTATTCTCGGTGTTGGGAGAATTGTCCAGAGTGGAACTCACAGCTCTGGGCTCCAAATCCTGCTGAGCAGACTCTTCGTTGCTTAGACTGGCTGCTGAAATGGAACTGCTGAAGAATCTAAATGTGGGAATAAAGCAACATCAATGTTATACAAGATTGTATAGTCTTACATGTATAGACTTACACATATAGATTTGCAAGTCTTATGATGTATAAGCACATGAAACTACCCCAAACTTCTACAAACCTGACTATGTCAAAATCTTTGCCAGCCATGGAGTGTGACATTTTTCCTAAAGTACATAAGACAAGCTGTAAGACAAGCAGTATAACGGAGGATACGCTAGACAGAAGTGAGTCGGCATTGACCTTGGCTGCAAAGCGGATTGCATACCTGGAAGCAATGACTTGGTGAACAGAGGAGGAGAAATATATTCATCTTAGGTAGGCCTGTCAGGATAATACATTTTTTAGGGCTATATATTTTCCCAGAAACTATCATGATAAACGATAGTATTGTTGTCGTTTAGGACCATTTTATGCCACTGATATAATAAAATTAGAGCATAATAATCCAAGTACATCCTTTTCAACAGCAATTATTTTTTAAATCTCAAGAATACTAAACATTGAAATAGAATTGTGGAAAAGAAATATTAAAATATTCTAGAAAGATAAAACATAAATAACTAAACTACAATCAAAACAAATGAAATCGACTCTCAGGCTCTGTTAACAAAAATGCACTGAGATAAATATTTTTAATTATATTATTTTATATTACAAATACCATATAAAACAGCTGGAATGGCTGCTTGGGAACTACTTCCTGTCAAACATTTGCACAATGCTTTAAACACAACACAAAAAAGTCTGTAAACAACGATATATCAAGTCCAGAAAAAACTATCATGTCCATTTTATATATCGATCGATAAGTAGATATAGTAATTATTGTGACAGGCCTAATCTCAAGAACTGACATCCCCTTCTGGATTTTGTACATGAACTCCTGCAACAACATCAGACAATGGCTAGAACAATGCAGACAGAGACTGCAGAAACCCGTTACTCCTGCAGTGATATGACACACAGCTAAAGTTGTGATTAGAGCATAGCTGAGCTCATACACATCCGCAAGTAAAAAGATAGTTATGAGATAAACTGAGCAACTTAACAAAGAGCTTATTGATGGAGAGGAATAACATAAGCAATGACCCACAGACAAAAATATGAGGAAGTTAACTACTGTTGGAACTTACCTCATTCATATTATAACTGAGCATATCAAAAATGTATGTTTTCCACCAAAGAGCATTATCACAATATGGTAATGAACCAAGCAGGCTCTTCTCCTACCATCTTGAAAAAATATGCACATCTCACATAATGATCAAATACCTAGAAACAAGGCAGCAACATTGGAGGCAGTGTGCACATGGAAATGCCACTCACACTCATATTTTCTGGTCAGAGAGTCAAGATCTGGTCAAGATACAATCCTTTTGGGATGGAGTAATAATTTTACATGATAAGATTACTAAGGAGCCCAGGATTATGTATTTGGGTTCAAACCAGATCATGTAATACAGGAGAGACATTTACCTATTTAAAATTCTGATACTGGCATGCAAAAAAGGTTATAACAAGGAACTGGTTGAGAAGTGACCACTTAAAGTCAGGACAGTGGCTGGACATTGTTGAGAAAATCTACTCAATGGAAAAACTAACCCATCAGTTAGGGACAAATACAGCAATCTCTAAACAACGCTGGAGGAAGTGGACTGCATACAAAGGAATGGACAGTTCATAAGGTGGACCTTGAAAGGGTCATTGGTGCAATGAGAAAGTAGTGCCCCCTTCTGTTTTGTTTTTTTCTGTACACTCGGTACACTAATTCAGTACACTGAATTATGTTCTTAGGATCTGTATTATGACTGTGTAACATGTAAGTGTACTGTACAGGCCAGGCAGAAAGGGTGCTGTGAATTATTTCCTGAGTTTCAGGAACCTCTGAAACTCTGCCCCCCCTTTTGAAAGACAGGAGGAGACTGCATTTATCACTGTGCCACCTAGTGGTTGTTGGTGCAAATCGCAGCTACTCATGGATAAATTGTTTGTGTGTGTGTGTGTGTGTGTGTGTGTGTGATAGTTTTTTTGGAGGGAACAGGTGAGAGCAGAAAGAAAGCAACTCTTTAGAAAATGTATGACCACACAACTGTGGATGTAGTGAGTGACACTTCCCATTCCTACTGCAGACTCAGCAGCCCAATGCTTGTATTGCCATCTCAGGAGACTCTCTAAGCAATATGCAATTTTGCCTTTACAAAAGCATAGTTCAACCCATCACCCTCTACTGTTCAGCCTGCTTCTTTAACATGTTAACCACCTCAAACAGGAACACACTAGCACACATTACACCTCACACCTCCAAAATCATTGTTCTTCCTACCCCCGACCTCTCTGACCTCAACAACACAGCCATCACACGCAGAGCTTTTAGCATAGCACACGACCCAAGCCACCCCCTCAACTCGTCATTTCTGCTTTTACCATCATGCAGCAGATACAGGACTCTGGCATGTAAACATGCTCGCTACAGCAGAAGTTTTCTATCTATCTTGCCTGCCTGTGTACCTTGCCCTAAAGTCAGATTCGTCAACAAGCAGTCTAATAAGATGATCATTAGGTGTGGTTCAATGCCTGTGATGTCACCTGCTGCATGTGGCCTGGCTGTCCTCCTCAGTTTCCTGGTTTCTCTTTTGTAGCAGGGTGGCGAAGGGGTTACGTGGCCGGCTCTCACTGCTTAATATTGGCTTGTCTGAATGCTGGTCTGATGCGGATCGCTTCTGAGAGGAGGATGAGTACTGCTGCAGCATGTCCTGGTCTGATGCACCATCGTCTATAGGAGGAAAAAGTACAGCACAGAAGTCAAAATAGGCTACACACACAGGTTTCTCCCAAACAAATGTCCAGTGGTGTAAACCCCTGTACTACCCTTACTGCAAATACTCATCAGATCTGCATGAATCACACACTAATTTTGCCAAATGGTGAGAAGCTCCTGTAGTACCAAAATCTTGCAAAGAGCCCCAAAGAGTGAGAATCCCGTGTTAAAAAGTATGCAGCAATCTAAACAGTTCACCTTCTCGTGGTCTCTTCACCTGCAGCCCTCTGCAAGGCAGCCTAAGCCCAGCCAGGCTGATGGTTCTCTCCTTCCCCCTGGTGGAGGGAGGCCTGTCTGGACAGGCAGCAGACTGAGGCGGGGCAACAGATGCTGGCTTTAAGCCTCCACTCCAGACACTGGGCCTAGTGGCGGCTGGTGAGCGGTCCCAACTGTGGGATTTGGAACGCTAAAAAGGAGATAGGCAAAGCTGTTCTAAATTAAATGTGACACTCAAAGGAAACTGGATTATCAATTTTTATTGAATCACAATTGATTGTGATTGGTTACCTGGGAAATGGGTTTGTCTGGGCTGAAGTCGTCTATCTTCTTCATGGTGTTGATATCAAGATTTCCTAAGGCCATCTGCAAGCCTTTGTCATCTCCTACATTTCTGGATTCAGCATCATCAAGGATAGAATACAGTGCAGATGATGAGGAAAAACCAAGGAGGCACTAAATACTTAGCACTATGGGGGTGTCAGTTAGGATTCAGCACAAGAGGATACGTTCCAGCGTAGCTGAGGGTTGCTGGGTCCATGTGCTCTGGGTAAGCGTTCAGGGGTACAACCCTCCTCTTGACAGGATCAAACACAAGCTGGTAGAGGAAAGTGTTATTGGCTCTGATGAATCCCTCGATGTACTGTTCAGGGACGACTAGATCCATCTTTAGATACTGGCCCATCTTTCTGATCACCTGAAAGGGCAACAAGAGTTCAGAATCAACTCAAAATCTGCTTTTGGACCAATGCTAAAAGATATTAAGAAAAATACTTTATATGCAAGCATTAGTGTAATTACAGACTGAACGACGACTATTGACTCACTTTCTGTATACCTTTGCTCAACGTTTTATCAAAATTGACCAGTAATGGGACAGAAAATGTTTTACTATTATTAGAAAATGGTGTGTGGTTGCTCATCTTCTTCCACTCCACCCATCCTTTTTACTGACTTTTTAATATGGAGGACAGGGAATCTTTTGGGTAAGATAGCAGGCAGATCTCACATAGAAGTGGTGTGGGAATCTGAAGATTATTTGAGATGTAGCTCACCTTGATGTCAAGTTAGTAATTAAAACTATTTAATGAATTAAAATGTTGATTGTGTATAAGGGATGAGAACATTATGACTGGAGTATAAGAAGGCCATTCCCATGCTCACTTATGTCTTGTGTTTTTGGTTGATATCATTTGTTTCCAGTGATACCCAATTTATGTATTCCTGTGTAGAGTTCCCTACCTAAATATTTAAAAAGACAAAAGTAACACATTTGTACTGCATGTAAAAACTGCATGGTTCTTGCCCAAAACGACAAGGAATTAGTGGGCATGTCTGTAAGGAGAGACTTCTGTGTACCCATACAATCCATTTTTATTCAGAAATATAGCATAACCATGGAGCAATTTTTCACCCACTTCCTGACAAGCAATCAATACATTTTTAATTTTCCATCATTAAACATGGCCCTCTACTATACTATATACAGTATTTCATATACTACAATTTCTTGATGTGTAATTGAGAGTTATCCTTTAATATTTAATTATTATTGCCATTCATTACTTCCTAATTAGTTGTATCATTATATTCTTCATATTGATACCAATAATATTAGTAGTGTTTGAAAACTTTGCTTACATGGTAAGGAAAGTTTTCCAACACTCATTTGTAGAGTCAATTGTATCCCAGTGTAGAGTCCTTTTGTTTATTTGGATTGAGTTGGATTATAGACATTGGAGGATTTTTTTTCAGATTTTAGTCAGATGATTTAAACATACTTTGCTCAGACACAGGTTTAGCATGCAGCCTGTTTCTATGGGGATGTAGCCGTCTTAAAAGTGAGGTACCTTTGGAATCACAATTTCAAACAGTAGCTACCTTGCTAAATGCATAATCCACTTTCACTATCTCATCATCATTAGGTCTCACCTTGAGGATATCAGGGTCTTTGGCCAATCGCAGTAGCTTGCAAGCCTTTCCCAGGCCAATGCCATGTAGGGAGGCCAGATAATCGCATCCAGAGAGGATGCACATGTAGCGAAACTTCTCCTCTGTGAAAACGTTCCCCAAAGAGCGACAACGGCCCATGTTGCTTTGGTCTATCTCCAGGCCGTTGCCCTGCTTGTCCATTTTGAGAATCACCTGCATGATTGAAAGATAATCGACTTGTAAGTTGGTTGCAATGTATAAGCAGTGGTAGTGCATGAGGCGGGTTCTTAAGCCTTTGTTTTACATACAGTTTACTGCAAACAGGATTAACACTGAAGTACTGATTATGTTGTTGTTTTGCACTTACTTACTCTCCTCTATATATAGTCAGTCATTTCTCTCTCAAACTGGCTAACGTCCTAAATAAGCACTAGTATTATCCTCCACCCGCACAAAATACAATCTTGTTTAAAAACTGATAAGTGCATGTTTTTGGATTTGGGGAGGAAGCCAGAGGACCTGGAGAGAACCCATGCTGACATGGAGAGAACATGCAAACTCCATCCAAAGAGCAGCAGGCCGGAGTCGAACCAGTGACCCTCTTGCTGCTGGCAAGAGTGCTAACCACTATGTAGCCCCTGACCCTAATTTAATTGTGATGATTACAGATCATGGTGATTTTACAATTACCTCATTTAAACACACATCAAACCTGATTATTAATCTAAAAAAAGCAAGCCATTTGCATCTGAAAATGACTTGGGTTGTGTCTGGGGTTCACAGTAAAACATCTGGATCATCATCCAGCTAACTGTCAATAAGCCCGCCATTTTGCAAGTTTGAATTTAAGTTGTTATGACCGCAGCTACAGATTAATTTTTAACAAGCTTCAAAGAACCAAAAAGTCCAGATTCAACAAATCATCAACACCCTCATCTGGATAACTCTTATTAACTTTTGAACAATGCAGCTCAGGTTTAATTTAAACGATTTACATGTATGCAGCAGGAAGTGCATGCCTTGGGTCTATCAATACCTTTTTGCAGCCAAATGCAAGGAGGTCAGAGTCTTCTGTGATGACAGCCTCAGCCAAGCCAGATTTAGTGAGGAAAGCTAACTGAGCATCAGCTTCATACGGAGCCACAACACAGTCCACTCCTTGTGCTCTTGCAGCCTGGTTTCAAAGAATCAACACAAAAAATAATTACTACATAACTTCACCAACATGCAAACTTGCTGGATTGAACCACAAACATTAAAATTTAGCAAAAACCTGATATTTAAAAAATGTCATAGGATAAATGTAGAAGGTGCAAAAAATGTAATGTACTTCAGAGCATAAAAAACACTTTCATGTGTGTAAATAGTAAGCTGCAACTCAAATAAACTTTCAAGTAATGGCGCTATGATCAGACATGTCGGACAGTCATTTTATAGGGCTTCTCGACCAGAGCCGTTTCCTGGCCAGTGCACAATTGCGAATGGTTCTTTGGTTTTCCACAGCCAAAGAGCCGGCTACCAGCCGGGAAAACTGGTTCCACAGCGACACCAACTCTTTGCTGGTCTTGAACTGCAAACCACTCATGTCAGGGGCTGGGGGCGGGGCTATCTGACCAACAAGACCAATTCGGTGCTGTTGAGAGAGACCAACTGAAACATGTATCATTCATTTATATGATTTGTTTAACTGCAATATGATTGATACGGGCGAGCTAGCATGCTAACGTTAGCAGGTGATCGATAGTGGGCGATCGCTAGCGTGCTAACGTGAGCCTACGATCGCTAGCGTGCTAGGGTTAGCTTACATCAAAGTCCAACATTAACATCTTATGTTCAGCGTTAAGAATGTATTCCTCATCCAGTGATCAAGATGAGCAGCACAGATGTGTTGGAGAGACATGTTCTGCTGTTGTTATTTACTTGCCGAGAGGGCGGAGACGTATACAGACATAAACACTGATGCAATGGCGTGGATCTATCGTCTGTGGAAAAGCAAACATGTTCAGAGCTGGTTCGCAAGCTGAACCAACTGCGAACCACAAACCGGCCGGGAACCGGCTCTGACCGAAAAAGGATAATAGACATCTTTGTACTCTGGCAGTATTCTTCATTTGCATAGAAAAACTATTCTAAAGGAAAAAGAGTGATGCTGAATATTGGCTTAAAGTCTCTCTGTAGAGGATGATCATTCCATGAATCGAAAAAGACCATTTCTTCCCATGAATTTTTAACCAGCTCTGTGATGGGCTTCTTATTTCTCCTTCAACGGGTTGTGTCCAAAGGGAGAAAATTGGAACTTTTCTGTGTCTGCTTCTTGAGCCATGTTGCCAGTGCGACAAGTCAGATTTGTTCGCTTACAGTCCCATAGACCAGTGGTTCCCAACCTTTTTCTTAAGGGACCCACTTTTTTACCATTGGAAACTTTGGCGACCCCTCCATTGTCCATTGCTTCTCAATGGATAGGTTATTGTGACTTTCATGGTACCCTCTCTTTTTCTTTTTGAGATATTCAGCATTTTCGTCTCCCTGACGCTTCGCCATTTTTCCATTAGCTCTGTGTTTCTGTTGTTAGGTGAGGTTACCACGAGGTGAGGTTACCGCGAGGTGAGGTTACCTGTGTATACTGCAGGAGGGATGATACACATGTCCTTATTCTCGCGATATAGCCTTTATTTTTAAACTTTTCTATAGTGATTTTTCTATTTAAATAAATGAATAAACATTTATTGTAGCCCTTATTTAGTTGTTTTTGTCCCACTAATGAATTAAATGCTGACTCATCTATATTTAACACATTAGATTTATTACATCCTTAAAATCAAGAGGGCTTCACGACCCTCCATGGATCTTTGGTGCCCCCCTTGGGGGGTCGGGCCCCCCCTGTTGGGAATCACTGCCATAGACTATATGCATGTTATAGCCATTTCAATGTGTTACACACCGATATCATCCTACAACAGAGGATGAGTAAAGCCTTGTAAGCCTACTTGTTCTACTTATAAGATATGACAGAGAGCTCCTAACTTTCCTTCACATCTTGCAAAGTGGATAACCAGCGTCAGAGGACTACTTAGCGTGAATCCAGTTATGTTAAGAGAACCCGGGTAACAAAAAGATACACTGGGTATCAAACAGGGATTTAAAAATGTGCTTATCACTCTCACGCTTTATTACATAGAAACTTTAAAAGGTTTTTGAATCCAAATCTTTTCAATCCTCATGTTTCATTTGTGAGTTTCTTTTTAATTTTGGTTATTTTTGGCTGGGTTTACTGAACCATTAACATTTAAAGACATAAATATGATCTCTTGTTTTGGATACATACGTTGTTTTAGGTCTATGAACTCCCCCTCAGGCTAACAATAAATATTCATAGGTAATTTACATTGTTCTAAACAACAAACAAGAACATTTAAATGTAAGCATAAAAAAGCAACTTCCAAAGAGAGGTGTTGACTCTTTTTGCTTCAAGGTGTTTCAAACAGTGTTTTTTGGCCCATTTCCCAACAAGCTTGCATGACATGGTTGATATACAATAGTTTCACACTTTAAAAATGAGCCTGCTAAAGGCTTAAGAGCTTAAGACCAAGACACCCATGATCACAATGGGTAGTAAATTTGCCACCAACAACATGGCAATGACAATGGCAACTGGGTTAATGTAAAACTAGCAATGACATTTGCTCTGCCCCGCTTTGTGTCAGGTGTATAATAGAGCTGTGGTTCTGGTCTTTTTTTGATAAATGTCTTAAATCATTGACTTTTAGGGGGCTTCATGCTGTACAATCTGTAATTTCCTTCAGCTTGGCAGGAGATAGGAAGACCTCACCTTAATAAGGTTATGCGCCATGGCTGGCGTAATGTTAACACAGCGGGTAAAGCAGTCTCTTGCTTCGGACAGTTTGCCTTCACGTAGTAGCTGTCGGCCTTTCTGAAGGTTGCTTTCTCTGCGCCTGAAAGGTACATGAATGAAACTGAATTATAAATGGAAGACTTTGCATTGGTAGAATTTCTTTTTGGCAGTTTGAAATTAAATCTAAGATTTTGAAACAAACTTGTAAATGGACCTGCACTTATATAGCACTTTTCTAGTCGCTTTACTCTTTGTGGAGTGGTTGCAGGGTATATACAGAAATACTTAAGTTGAATTTAACACCTTTTTTAATACCTTCACAATATTTTTTAATACCAACATGACATTGATCTGCAACTGTTTTTAACTTCAGCGTTGGAGGTAACTAAGTATAAAGTAACTGATTACTGTAATTTTTTTAACTTTTCTGAGTAAGTGTAATAATGCTTAAAATTCTAATCAAGTCCCTTTATCAGTTACATGATACTTTTTGTTTTAATAGCAGCACTGACCTAGACACAATTATTTGCTATTCAACCCTAACCCAACACAAAATGTTATTTCATTGTTGTGCTTGGAGAGCACACACCACTTCTCCACCGCTACACTCATCATTCTTTCTCAATTAAAGCGGTAACTTGCAGCTAATTACAAGTGTACCAACAGAAGCCAGTGTTTCCTGTGGGATTTTTTTTCCAGCAGGGAGGGTAAAGGGTTATTTGTCCCCTGGATGGTCTGAGCGCGTGAATATCATTCAGCAATTTATTAAGTACAAAAAATGATACTCCACTAAAAAATCTTTAGAACCAGTGTTTCCAACAGGATTTTGTGACTCTATGTTGACGGGACCCGAACAAAGTAGGGGGGTTTGGGGCATGCTACCCCGGAGAACATTTTTGCCCTAAAATCTTAAATTTGGTGCCACTCGCACCCCGGGCGCTACAGATTTCAGGCCGGGTGGCGTGCCTGGCCAAATAAGGTCTGCAGGAAACCCTGATTGTATTTAGATTGATATTACTGAGGTGATGTTTTAGATGATTGTAGGCATTGTCTTAACCCAAAGGTCCACATTGGAAATAAGTGTTGCATTACGCTGTGCCATGTGCCAACCTCTGGGTTTGACTGAGCATTCAAGTGTGTTTTTATGTCTGCTTTTTATACCCAAAATAAAAATCAATTAATCTACAGTTTAAGTTTGTGACTCCAGTTGAATAATTTATGGCTTTTGTAGATCTTGTACTGTGGTAGACAGCCTGTCCAGGATATGTACTCGATATGTCATGCACCCATGCATAAAAAATGTATATTTTGTGTATATGTAATACTCACTCTCTGCGAGCCTTTTCCACTTCTTGTTTTGAAGGCAGATTGCGTCCATCAAACACCAATATTGGTTTGATATTGAATGTCAGCAGCATGTTCACAAATTTCATGCAGTACCACACATACCTACGATTGGATAAATTAAAGTATCAATATTAGTTCTGGACATTTAACCATTGTTACAAGATTACTCTTAGAGCCACTTATACAACAGAATGTTTGTTGTTAATCATTTCTGTTTTACTGTGTTGCTTTTAAAAAGGTGTAACATGCTGCCTGTCCTTTGTACTCGTCTTTGAGTTACATGCAAAGCATTTTCATTAGCTAACCTAGAATAAAAGTAAAATAAAGAGTCTTACTGATCAGTTGGTTCTCCTTTAGCGAGCTTCTCAGCACATGAAAATGCTCCTTTATGCAGCCAACAGTATGTGTCCACAGCAACAGTCTGGCCTTTGTATTTTTTAATGTTAATGGGCTCTGCAGCATCTTTGATGAACTGCAGTAGTCCAGAGATTCCCATTTTCAGTTCCTGGATTGAGACACGTTGATTCTGAAACTGTAAAAAAAAATTAAAAATTACTGATAGAAACAACTGCTCAAACTTTCAATTAGTAAGGGTTTATACACAACCAAAGCTGCATACAGAAGTTTTTTGACAATTTTAAATTGAAATTAGCTTTCAATATTTCAATTATCAAAAACAACAGCAGGATTGATATTGTTTTTTTTGTTTTTGTAATACTGCTTTTGAAAATTAATTATGTTCAACAATTGATTCATCACATTTAGAGGCACACTCTGTAGTCCAAATACAAAACTGGACCTTGCACCCTCTCCATTTAATAATTATATTAAACACAATTACATTAAATAAGCTCTACACATTTCTGTATCGATTTCTCATTTGCATGTGTATATCTGCTGTGTGTGTGTGTGTGTGTGTGTGTGTGTGTGTGTGTGTGTGTGTGTGTGTGTTTTCATATCAATAAAAAATGATCGTCCAAACAATTAGCTGAGCTGAAAATGTTGATAACATAATTGTCTTTCTGAGCAACATGTGGAGTCCGCTGCACACAGCTGTGAGACCTTTGCAACATATAACTACTTGATCCTATTTTAGCTTGAGAACGTGACGTGATTACTGTATCATTGAGAATGGAGGCTTCAAATCAAATCAAAAATGAATCCTGTCATAACGCAGAACAGGTGACACGGTGTGTAGATGTCACATAGAAGTAGTTTACATCATCTCAAAGCTGGGAACCTAATTATTAATTTGAGATACAGTTCAGCGCTGTAGTTCAAGTTGCTCTTTCCATGAATGTGTAATAGAAATTAATAAATAATGATTAAATGGTGAATAAGGGTTTAGAACATTATGGTATGGCTTTCTGAAGTCCATTCCCATGCTCAATATGTCCCATATGTGGTTGAATTTTCCCATTTTGATATTGAGAATGTATAATTATAGTCATATACCCCTCCAGAATATTATATCTATACACTAGGGCTGCAACTGACGATTTTTTTCATTATCGATTAATCTGTCGATTATTTAAACGACTAATCGATTAGTTGTTTTGTCAATAAAATGTTGAAAAATATCAATCAGTGTTTCCTTAACCACAAGATGACGTCCTCAAATCTCTTGTTTTGTCCACAAACCAAAGAGATATTCAGTTTATTGTCATAGAGGAACGAAAAAAAATGAAATATTCACATTGAAGAAGCTGAAATCAGAGAATTTGGATTTATTGTCTTTAAAACCAATTATTCGATTATCAAAACAGTTGATGATTAATTGAATAATCGATTATTGTTCAATTAATCGAATAATTGTTGCAGCTCTACTATACACCAAGACCTTTGTAAGGACATAAAAATCCATGTTGTATTTTGTCTCTTGAGATTTATATAATCCCTGCGAATGGATGGCAAGCACTTCGTTCTTTAAACAGGTAAGAAACCCCCTTATTGTCAACAGCACAAGTAAAACTATACATCTTCTGGATGCTTTAGGTCTCTAGTTTGTGGCTGTAAGGTTGTGATTATCCTAGAGGTCACAGCAGCTCATTTTATACAGTAAGTTCAAGTCAAGAAACGCTCTCACTGCAATAAAGCGGTTTCTATGGGGACTAAGATCATCACACATTAATAAAATGAGCACATTGAATCCACAGGAAGCTCAGCTTTCCACTGATACTTTTTCCAAGTCTGATGTCTCCATATTTAACAGTTAATAGTGTTTAATAAGGGGCCTTCGTTTCATTTGAAACAAGTACTTGTTCTCAAAAATATAATGTTTGCTACAGTTACAGTGGGGTAGTGGAGGGTTTACGCAGGTATACGGAGTATAGCCACCTCTTTTTCTTTCAGTTTAAACTGCCCTACAAAGTCTAACTGCAGTAACTTCATTTTTGGGCGAAATTGAGTTATAGCTAAAAATGAACTCCTTGATATCTGTTTTATCTTGTGACAAAGTTTTAGATTTCAATTTTGCTGAATTTCAGAGAAACAATAACATAAACATTGCAGTAACTACAAAATCCAACTCAAAACCAAAGCAGACTGCAGTAACTTCACTTTGACTGTGATACAGTGTAGTCTTGTATTCCTTCATGTGAGGAATAATGAAGACAAGAAAAATATAAATTATAAGTTTATTTGAAAGGGAAATTATTATCTAGTTACTGTTTAAGTAAAAAAGTGAGATAAAATTATATTAAGACTAAAATATAACATCACTTTATGATAATAAGTCTAAAATACACAAATCTTTGAATTTATTAAATGCTTTGAAATACACTTGTAACAAAATCAATTTGAAAATATTTATTCTGTGAAACCAAAATATAAAAGCTGAAAGAAGACAACAACATTGTAGTTACTGCACTCTGTTTGTGTATTACTATTAGATGTTTTTACAGCAAAGCCAGAGTGCAGTAACTAAATGTTTGGGGTCAAAGGTCAAATAAATCATCATGATTTTTAAGCATAAAAATTACATCATCAATACATGTAGAAATAAGTGTCATATCACCTACCTACCTATAACACGTTTGGCTGGCCTTTAAAAAAAAAAAAAAACACAAAAAAAAACTTTAAAGCAGTTTTTCTCAGTTTTACACTTTGCCTAGTTACTGCAGTTAGACTCCGTATGGCAGTACAGTTCACCCACCTATCAACCAAGAAGCCACTGGAATATATAGGAGTAACGTTATACCCAGCTCCTCCTCAATAACCTATCTATCTTTGTAATGGTACACTCGCCTGGTCATCTACTACCACTACACCACTATAAGCAATAAGCTATAAAAATGGTTCTAAAGGCATCTGCTATCTTAAAAACTGACGCTAACAATATTAATCGTTTCTTCGCTTAACGTTGGCGTTACCGCTAACTAACGTCAACGGTGGCTGCAGTAAGTCAACGATGACACATGCTGACTGAGAAAAAAGCAGCACAATGTTTAATTCAATTAATGGTGAATTAAAACTTACTTCTGTCTTGTAACTTGTATCCACGCAGAGACAGATTTAAGCGCAAGCAAGCAGAGCAGAAGCTGGAGCCAATTTAATTTTAGCGGCAAAAAAAGGAATTCTTCTTCTTCGCTTCCGCTGCTTCTTCTTCTTCTTCTTCTTTGGTGTTTATTGGCAGTTAGCATCCTTTTCGTTGCATTTACCGCCATCTGCTGGACTTAACGTCTAAATTTTTAAATATTGAAAACAAATGCAGTTCGTCGTCACCTATTTATACAGTCTATGGTCGTCACCCTGTTAAAATAACCGCCTAACTAATTTTTTTCAAGTTTTGCAGGAAAGACAAAAAAATTCACCAAAAGTGTAACATATGACAATTATTGATCATTTCACTCAAAAGGATGTGATGTAACAAAGGATGGCTACTGGCATAGTAATAACACTGTGTGTAAATGATGTAACTTGTTATGTAAGAGAAATAAATGACATTTTTTGAACATGCCTTTGTGACTTAAGCAAGATATGGTAACACTTTATTTTGAAAGTGTTTACATACTGTAAGAGTCACACAAGCCTGTCAGGAACATGACACGACAAGTATCATGAGCATCAATGTTACTTCAAAGTGTCATTAATGTTCATGACACATCCCATGTCATGTTTATGACATGCTCATGTCACTCTTATGTAGACACCTTCAAAACAAAGTGTTACCATATCTTGCTTAAGTCACAAAGGCATGTTCACATATGCCTAAAATGTGACTTATGCCTAAGTCACATTTTATTTTGACTTAGGCATAATAAATCTGCTTAAGTCACACACTTGACATACGCCATTATCTTAAAGGGGTAAAATCACATGATCTGATTGACTGGATGTAGGCAATTTTATCATAGGTGGCCGGTGTCATGAGGAGATGATTTAGGCAAAATAAAACAATTTTGACAAAAAATGACTTAGGCGATTATTTTTACAGTGTGACGATATGGAACCAGAAACCTTAACTAATTTATTCTACCACTGTAGTACCCAATCTATCAATTTATGGACTCAACATGAACAATATATACTGTGTAAAATCAAGATAAACATCTTGATTGACTGCAGAAGTGTGATAATGTATTTTGTCTATGGAGAAAATGACATCACCTTTATAACAAACCTATTCATTTTGTATGGCAAATTTCACATACACAAAAGCAAATACACCAAAACTCCACCCAACATTAGAAGTTCCTTGCCTGAGTTTAAAGAGTACATGAAATCCCTTACACCAATTGACATTAAACAAAGCACTACATCTGCAGATAAATATAAGAGTTTTTTTCAAAGAAGAATAGTGTATTTCTGTTCCCTTTTTTCTCTCTTCTCCCTTTCCTGTCATTTTACTTATTCATTTAATTATGATCCTTCCTACTTTTTTAAGTTTACTGGCATTACTAATAACCTTAATTTACTGTGATTTATTTATTATTTATGTATTTCTGATGATACATATATATTGGAGCATCTGTCTGCTGTTCTATATAAAACTGTTTGTATGTGCAACCTGTTAATAAAATTCATTAAATGAAAAAAAAAAAAACAGTCTACTTCTTTCATACGTTTCCTTCTGTTATATTCTTTGAATTAGTCCAGTTTTGGCAAGAGATCTCAGAAGGATTTTCCCCCCTTCCCTAGATTTCCCACCTTCTATTATACTTTTGAAGCTTCTTCTCTCCCTTTCATCCCCAGGGCACGCTGTTATCACATGTTCTACTGTCTCCCTCTCACCACAGTTACACCCACCAGTTGTATGTTTTCCTATTTTATTAAGTGTGCTTTTAACCTACTGTGCCCTATTCTTAGTCTACTTATAAGTACTTGTTCTGTTACACTTTGTAGTTTATATAAATGTCTGCCTTTTACCTCCCTGTTCCAATGATTGTTCTACTGATTGATTGTTTCTTTCCAGATTAGACTCTTCCCCTCTGCTTTTGATAATTTTACTTTCATTTCCACCTCCTCTTTTTTTTACTGCTTCCTCAGCCATTTTATCTGCTTTTTCGTTTCCTATTAACCCTTGATGAGCTGGAACCCACATGAACACTATTTCCCTGCCCTGTTGTGTCAATTCGGATGTTTTTAACAGTATTTCATGTAATGTAATATTTCCTGATGTGTTTTGGCTGTCCTGTTTTTAATGCTTTGTTATTGTGTTTGTCATTAAATGCTTCGATCCATCTGTAAATATGTAAATATATTCCCCATACTTAACACCTGTGTAATTATAAAATTCTTGTACTAAATCTACTGTTTGATTTCCTCTTTTGATATTCAATATTTCTAAATCTCTTCTTCGCTTTTTTATTTTTTTAACTGTGTACAGTTTAGTCTAGTATGTCCAAATCTCAGTCTTGACATTGTCTCATCCATCCGGTCTCTTCTCTTCTCTACCTTTTTTCTCTCACTTTTTCTTTTAAATCTGTAAAAAATTGTCCTTTTCCCATTGCTTTTGCCATCTTTCCTTAAATATATCTATAACCCTTTGGAGGTGGGACTATTTTGATGGGTTTTGACTATTTTTCATTCTGCCTCTATAAACAACTTAAAAAATGTTTATCGTTCCCTGCTGGTATCATTTTTTTCAGCACAACCTCACCTGATTATTATTTTGTCATTTTGACTTACTGAACAAAAAAAACACACACACAAAAAAACACAAAAACCACAGACAAAAAAATACAAAAAACATGCATAAAAACCACATAAAAACACAAAAAAAACCACTGAAAAAGCACATTGAAAATAATTTTTTTTTTTACAAAAAACACATAAAAAACATAAAAACACACAAAAAAACACAAAATGACACAAAAAACATTAAATATAAAAGATTGCATTAAAAATGCTGAATGCACACTGCAAAATTCAATAAAATCTCTGCAAAAACTTCAGTAATTTCATGTTACACTTGGTCATGGTGCTAAATGGGACATGGATACTTCTGGAAAAGCCAAAACTTTAGAGCGAAGCTGATAGCAGGGCTCAATGCTGCTTCGTTGTTACATTGCAACGTCATGAGGTGTCATGCTCCAGCACTTTTGTGGACTCCAGAGGAATAATGCGCTTGTTTTCTGTTTTGATGAATCTAACTGCCCTTTCAATGTATTTACTTTTGTAGCCCCCTTTGCAACCTTATCTGACATTTCATTATCCATCAACATCAACATGAGCTGGTATCCATTAGAAAATCAGTGGCTCTTTTGCACATAAAGGTTGCCGACCCCTGGTATATCCTATCAATTCTGCCACTTTTCCCACCAAATTACAAAATCTTTACATTTGCTTTCAACGCCAAAGTGTCGTTATTTTGAACACACTAACACAGGCTTAATATAGAAACTTTACAGCTTTTTCACACTGTTGGTCACCATTGCACAATTTTTCTTTTAAAGTCTATTATTTCTCTTTGGAACTAATTGTTTCACAGCACCTAATATGCTTCACACAACATTTCAACTAATCTACGTTTTATTATTATACAGTTTTGCATGTCATCATTTCTTTAAATTGATCCTAATCAGTTTAGTGGAAAGAGAATCTATCTGATCCTGTATAAAATTCTTAGAACTATCGTTTCTTTGAATATGCCAGACAATATGTACAACAAATTTTGTTAGTTGGGCTGTACAGTGAACAGTTCCTATATCCGAGCATTATTTATTTTTTTCAGATCTTTATTAACAATGAGAGAAATACAGGCAATCATGATATAAACAAGACATATAAAGAAAAATGTCAGTTACAGTATCTGTAGAATAATAATAATAATAATAATAATAATAATTTTATATATATATATATATATAGATATATATGTATATATATATATATATATATATATATATATAGAGAGAGAGAGAGAGAGAGAGAGAGAGAGAGAGAGAGAGATTTGGAAAACTTCATCTTGTGGATGTGAAACTTACCCATCAGAAGCATAAGATTTGTTATAAAGCATACTGTTTTGTTATTAGATTCAAATTTTGAGATAATATCTTTAGGTTAAAAAATTATGGTCTGTCCAGTCTTATCGAGTATGAATTTTTCCATGTCCCTCCAAAATATAAATGACAATGGGCAAACATAAAATAAGTGTAAAGTTGTCTCTGGCTCATCTCCACAAAAAGTGCACATTTCGCTTACATCAGCAAACCTGGAAATTGATTTATTACATGGGTAAATATTATGCAAAATTTTAAAATTGACCTCTCTGATTATTTGAGAGACAAAATTGGAAGGGACACAACCGGCTCACCGGCTCTGCACCAGTTTATTCCGTTCAATTGATATGTCCCAGCTTTCTGATGCGACACGAATGCACCATGAGACGTGTCATTTCCCAGCTTCCTCTGCACTTCCTGCTTTCCACCGCAGAAGGACTGAACGAAAACAAAATGCGATCACATAACTTCACTGATCAGCTGTGATCAATGACAACGTTATTAACGCTCCTCGGCGTATTCCACTGATATTTAAATATTTAAATGTCACATCTGTGTGCCTGAGGCGTGTTGCAGTAAATACATCCAACCATGCAGTTCTCTCCCACTAATGGAGATTTCACGTTCGTGTCGTCGACAGAGGCTGAAGGTAGGCTAATGCTCGGCTAGCAGGCCTGATCAGGGCTAATGACAACCAGTCTACGTGGTTTGTTTATTTACATTAAAGTAACTTAATCACACAGCTACTAATGCATCCGGTCTAAAATCCTGCTTACGTGTGAACCAACTTACTCTAACGTTAACGAGACTGAAGTTAGCTTCTGATTTGTAGTTTTCCAATTCGACGGTTGTACAAATGTGATTAAAGTGTCTCAGACAGCAGTAGAGTCTACCTAATGTCTGACAGACACCACAGCAGCAGCAGGAGTAAAGCACGGAGGTTCGGTTCATCAGCAATGTAAGTTAACTTAAGGTTTCCTTACATTTCCCCTGAACTGTCGAATCGGAAGCTGCAAATCAGAAGCCAACTTCAGCATCTTCCAACGTCACCGAGCAGCGTTTAGCTCTGCTGACTAAGTTCAGTACATGTAGGCATTCATATTATTTTCTCGTTTCATATTTTATTTTTTTTAAGGAACACCAGTCCAAATCATAAATATCAAATATTATATTTGTTGATTTTCTGAATTTTAATCCTGTAAGTGATTTTTATGTATTGTTGTTTTTGTATAATTTATAAATGATGACTATACTGTATGAACAATTAGTCATGTTTCATTCTTGTTGTTGTTTTTAGTATTTATGCTATTTTTTTAATGCTACTTTAATGCTATTTCTACTGCCTGGAGTAAGGATCACAGTGCAAATTTGAACTATATTGATATATGTAATATGGTCTAATTTTAGATCACATTTAAAAATATATCAATATATTTTTTATATCGCCCAGGCCTACTTTCCACCAACTTAACTGTTTTGTATACGAGTTAAAACGAATATGACTAAAAGTCCAAAATCTAAACAATAACTATAATAGACTCATAATATGCTATAAGACTGTAACATTTTACTGTAGGACTGAATCTACGCTGTACTATGACAGCTATATGCTGTGAGATAATGCACGTCAGTGCAAGTACATGCTACTAAAAGCTGTAAAAGAGAAGGTGCAAAATTGTCCTTCAGTATTAAGCAGAAGTAGCTGTGCACTGGACACAATTTTACAACATTTGCATTTGCATATTATTATAGTACCTGGCGTAGACATACCAGATAATGCTTCTTTGTCTCCCGACACAAAGGAGACCTGTTGAACAGGTGACGCTAGCTGGCTGGAATAAAGCTGTTATTACACTGTGTTTAGAGTAAAGTTTCAAGTAATGTTTACTTTTATTATCAATGAAGCCAATAATTTACTCAATTACTTGATCACTCATATAACCACCATCACCACAATTCACCACTCAGTTCACACATGTCTTTTTTTGGTATTATGTTGACCTGGTGTTATGTCTATACTGACAATGGGGTAGTAGGAAGAAATATTGAAAATGAATAAACCTTATTTTCTGAGGAAAGCTTGTTAGTTTTTGTATTATTTTGTGTTTCTGCCACCTATAAAGCTATTTATAACTGCCCCAATAACAGATTCCAATGCCAAGTTGTAAGCATTCTATCAGAAACAGACTGGACAAATTGTTATTAGATGTTATTATTGTTGTCGTACATGTAATATATAATTATAAAGCTCTCTTTGTGCTCTTCACGATGGAAATACACATAGGCACAGTAGGTCAATATGAAGTTAGATATAAGGGCATTTGCAGGTAGAGTTGCAACAATTACTCGATTAATCGAACAAGTGTCTTTTTTGGTCATTTTGTTTCTTTTTTGGTCATTTTGTGTCTTTTCTGGTCATTTTGTGTCTTTTTTGCTCAATTTGTGTCTTTTTTGATCATTTTGTGGTCCATTCGTGTCTTTTTTGGTCATTTTGTTTCCTTTTTTTGACATTTTGTATCCTTTTTGTAGTCATTTTGTGTCTTTTTTGGTCATTTTGTTTCTTTTTTGGTCATTTTGTGTCTTTTCTGGTCATTTTGTGTCTTTTTTGCTCAATTTGTGTCTTTTTTGATCATTTTGTGGTCCATTC
The DNA here is from genome assembly GCF_030273125.1 of Centropristis striata. NCBI lineage: Eukaryota > Metazoa > Chordata > Actinopteri > Perciformes > Serranidae > Centropristis > Centropristis striata. The sequence continues at coordinate 26,456,903 of NC_081536.1, read as the reverse complement.
GTGTCTTTTTTGGTCATTTTGTTTCCTTTTTTTGGTCATTTTGTTTATTTTTTGGGTGATCTGAACTGTGCGTGCGAGATTGTGTTCAGTGAGTGGGGGTCACGGACAACATGCATGTTAAATTGGGGGTCGCGACTCAAAAAGGTTGAGAACTACTGCTCTAACCTACAGTGGTATTTTGTCATACATCCTGGTATCGTATGTATTTGCTGTGCCACACAAGTCTATGATCAAACAATTAACTCTGCAAACAAATGTGTTTTCCACAGAGCTCAGCGGCACCATCAGTGCCCCGGATATTAAGCTAAACTTGGGCAGTGAGGGTGGTAAAGATCCGTATGCCACCACCTTCCTGAGGCAGCGAGGCTATGGCTGGCTGCTGGAGGTGGAGGAGGATGACAGTGAAGAGAGCAAGCCTCTTTTGTGAGTACACGTCCTGTAACACAGCCTGTCAATTTTGCTGCCCACGGCCCAGCCAGTGGGCAGTGTTGGGTGAATCTGTCTGTATCCACAGCATATGACCGCTCACACTAGCCTCTTAGTGGCTTCTATGGAATTTCCACGCAGGAACCACCATTCAAATTGATCATATGTTTCTAATAGAGGTGTGAATCAGCAGAGGCCCCACAATACGATATATTGAAATTTAACTGTTTAACTGCATTTTGTGTCCACAAAATTAAATTAAATTAAATTAAGAATTGTTTTGTCAATAAGAGAAAACTCTCAGTGTATTCATCTCACTTCAGTCTTTTTATTTCTCCAGTGAGTCAAACCCACAGACTGACCAACAAAGTATTCAGTCAAACTGAACTGACCTGATATCAAACATGTATGGACGACAACAACTGCAGCATTTTATCAAACTTTCACAAACTTTAAGCTTCACTGCTCTAATTTTTTTTTGAATGAAACATAAAAAAGTCTAACTTTGCAGCGTTATTTCAAAAATTTTTCTGACACGATTTCCCAATTCACATGGTGCATATAGATTCCTTAGATCTTCTAGTTTCATATGATGTCCAGTATTTCCAGTATATTCCTAAAAGTAAGCCCGGCCTCCGGAAAAAAATAAAAAAGGCCAAAATACTGAAGGCCCGTGGGTGCTAAATATCGATACTTGGAGGCCATGAATCAATATAATATCGCCACGCAAAATATCGCAATACTATGCTGTATCGATTTTTTCCCCCACTTCTAGTTTCTAAGGTACACAATGATACACTGAGGATACGCTTGCCAGCTGATAAGATTTAATCAAGAGTAGATGCAGTGTTGTTGTATTAGTGTATAGTGCATAGTAAGGAATATTATGGGGATTTCTGTTGTATAGGCGTAATTAAGGCTACACAGTTAATAAAAAGGTTGTTGAAACTAATGGTATGATTCTCAAATCAATCAATTTTAGCCAGAACTGGCCCACACAATGGTTCTGTCTGGCTCAGGGGGGTACAACAAATTCAACTTACGGTAAAAATTGTGGAAAATTTCCTAAGTGGACTTTTCTTTTGAAATGCTTGTGTGTGTGCTTCCTGAAATTGACTTTAGTGATGTTAAAAGTCAGATATGCTGGGGTGGCTGAGGCAAGGCAGGTCATGCTACTAGGTAATGTTGTTTTGTTTGTGTAGTTAAATCAATTTTTTTCATGACAGCGGTAAAGCTTTATGCTCTACCCAAAGAGAAATGAGGAAAGCTGAGGAATTCCCTCATATGCTACAAAAGCAACAGGAAGTTTATGCAAACAAGAAAGTAAATATAAACAAAATATTGCGAAAAGTGTAACAGTATTGCCACAAACGTTACAGGTAGTAGTTTGTAGTAGTCATGTGACCTCCCCAGGAAAAATTGTAGCCTACCCCCGTTATAGTAGGGCTGGGCGATATGGACCAAAAGTCATATCCCAATATATTTAGGCAGAATATCGATATACAAAATATATATCCCGATAATTTTTATTGCAAATGTTCAGTCAAAGTCAAAGCACAATATGACATGTCACAAGTAGTTTTATTGAAACTGTTTATTTAAGTGAACATAAATACTGTATAACAACAGTAGTAACTTTCTTAAAAAAAACCAAAGCTCATATTTAAAGTGCATATTTAAATAAAATAAAAAATACCTTGAATAAAAAAACCTATGAAATAAAATAGGCCAATCTTTTTCTGAAATAAATCTAATTATATGAGAAAAAGAATAACGAACATTACAAAATAACTAAATATGACAAACCCTAGTAAGGGCAGCATTTATATATAAAGAAAGATATATGTAATATATCAATATATGCGATATGGTCTAATTCCATATCACATTTAAAAATATATAGATATATTTTCTATCTCGCCCATCCCTATGCTATAGTACACAATCAGTCTGTGTCCTGTGTGGCACTGGTTCATTTCATCAGTTCAGTTGGCATTGTTGAGAATGCACTGGCTGACTTATCAGAATTTTTTTTACTGCCTCCTTCACAACCTTTTTGCGTAACCATCAAGCAACCAATAAGCAAACCTGTTGGCCTGAAAAGTGAAGCTATTACAAAGCTGGGGGCGAATCCAGCTTATACAGTACATGGCATCTTTCCGACTGCCGATCCATTCTGAACACGCACTGCTTGCAACAAAAAAATATAGGCAAAAACACAGTCAATATGGATTGACTATATATTTTATTTTTAAAACAGTCTGTCTCACAAATAAGCATCTTTCACTTTATGCCACATCCCAGTTAGCAGCAGTGTAGAAACCAAAAAGAGGCTGATGGTGGGCTTTAGCGGCAGATACAGATTCACCTGACTGGCACTGATCTGATGTTAATAAAAAGATCAACACCAGCCATTTTAATATAGTCCTGCTTGTTGCTATTTTATATATTTCTTTTGTAAGCAGATACAATCTATCATCTTCTGTAGCATGTCTCAGTTAGTTTGTTCTAATGTCTGTCATCTGTCGTCTTGTCTGTGTGAGAAGGGAAGAGCTGGACATTGACCTAAAGGACATCTATTACAAGATTCGATGTGTGCTGATGCCAATGCCATCACTGGGTTATAACCGGCAGGTGGTCAGAGATAACCCAGACTTCTGGGGCCCTCTAGCCGTGGTGCTGCTCTTCTCCATGATCTCTATCTATGGACAGTTCAGGGTAAGCAGGACACAATACGCATGTGTCATCTACTTTTATGAATTCAACCACACTGTTTCAGAATTGTCGTGTGGTCCTTTTTCACTGCAGGACCTGAGCTACACCTAGGCTCTTCCATTATCAGAACTTTTAAAACCCTTGTGAGTCTTTGGTACTAGGGTCCTGACAAGGTTATTATAGTTAATGAAATAATGAAAACTACATTTGAATTTTTTTTTCGTTAACTAAAATAAAAATAAAAACGAGAGTTTTTAAAAAAACGGCAACTAACTGAAACTATATTTAGTGGTTAGAAAACTAACTAAAAGTATAGTGAAAATGTCCTTTGTTTTCGTCTTTGTCAACTTTTTTCATACGTAAACCTTTTTTGTTTATTCATTCATTCATTCATTACCGTTAACTGCTTGTCCGCACTCGGGTCGCAGGGGGCTGGAGCCTATCCCAGCTGACATTGGGCGAGAGGCGGGGTAGACCCTGGACAGGTCGCCAGACTATCGCAGGGCTGACATATATGAAACCTATTTTATCTATCTGGCTTTATGACTTAGTAAACTTATTGGGGCTGAGATGGATAAGACAAAGGAAATAAAGGCAACATTTATTGTGACCTGATTGATTCTCACCCAACAAATACCCCATTACAAAAAAATGAATTAAAACTAGCAAACACACTCTAAAAACCAACCGAATTTGTAAACAAAAATTGACAACGAAATAAAAATAAAATAAAACTAATGAAAAATCCAAAACCATTATAACATTGGGTCCTGATCACATTTACCCAGTTCCAGGGCCAGTTCATAGCTGTTGCCTAATCTTAGCAGGCTAGCATTAGCGGCCCACCATTAGTGGGCTAGCGTTAGCTTACAACAAAGGCTAACATTTACAGCTTACATTCAGTTAATAACAACATAATTGCAGTCCATTGCGATCAAGACAAGCAGAACAGATGTGATGTACATGTCGAGTTTGGATGCCAGTGTCGGCTCGCAAAGCCAGGAGCAACATTTGTAAAGAGACGATGTAGTCTGCCGTTGTTATTATACTTGCTGAGAGCAAAGACACAGACGTATACAGTGATGTAATGACGTGGCTCTGTAGCCTGTGGAAAAGCAAATAGGTTCTGAGATGGTTCACAAGTTGAACCAACTGCGAACCAGCACCAGCCCAGCACTAGAACTAGGTTCATGTTGGTGGAAAAGGGGTAACCACTATACTGGGTTACCAGTATTTATTATAATAGAAGCCTAGTCTATTGTATGTATATCTTGTATAGTCAAGTATTTAAATGCATATATAATGCCAGTACAATATATCATATTATATCTTATCTTATGTATTTATGTATGTATGTGTGTATATATATATATATATATATATATATATGTTTACACATTATATATTATATTATGTTATGTATGTATGCACCCCCTACAGGCTAAATATATGACACATTGCTATGTTATTATTATTACTGCTACTATTATTATTATATACATATACTGTTGCTGCCATTACTATTATTGCTATATACTGTGATATACTACTATTATTATTATATTGGCCTTATTATTATTATATACTTATTATTATTATTATTATTATTATTATTATTATATATTATATACTGTACCATTATTATATACTGTCTAGTCACAATTAAGTTATTACCATCATATCATCTGTACAATTACCATCATCTTGCCACTGTACCTTACCTACCAACTGATCTTCTTTTTAACTTCTTAAGTGACCTTGTTCTATTCTGTGTTTTTTCTATTATTGTTTTTATTTATTCTACCTCAGTATTTTATTCTATTGTATTTTATTGTACCTAAATACCGGACTGCTGTGACAACCGAATTTCTCTTCGGGGATAAATAAAGTAATCTATCTATCTAGAGCAAACCGACTATAATGGGTCATGCTTATGTGCTTTGTGTAGGCAGTTGAAGAAAATGTTTGAAAAAGATTACATGTGGTGACTGTGTTCTTGATCTTTTTGTTCATGCTGAATCCAGTGCAGTGCTAGGACTGAAGCAAGTCAGTTGGAGGACCAAAAGAGCATTATGCATTTTAAAACCCTTTTCATTTCAGTTCTTAAGTTTGTTCCCCAGTACACCATCTTGTTTCATCGTTTTAAGTCCCCCGTGCACCATTTGGGGGATTGTCAAATATGTTTGGTACAATTTTAAGCGTTGATACAGATACAGCAGTACAAAGTTTTCAAAGGATTGTTGTGATTGCTGTTATCTTTGTTGTAATGTAACAAAACATCTGCGTGACCAGTTAGTGCTGGGAGTTCTGCCGCTAACCCCTGAAATACACGAAACTTGCATTTCCAGTAGAACCAGCTCCGGAGCATCGCCTAAATGTAGATCCAAGAATAGTTCCATAAAGCTTGTTGAGAACAAAGGAAACAATGGCTAATTATGTTATAATGGATACATATTGTACAATGTTTGTTTAGTTGGTGAAGTGGAAAGGGGTTAAAGGTGTCTCAGCGCCTGGCATCACTCAGTCTAGAATAAAATAATATATCATATATATCATAATAACTATTTGCCTCTTTATGCGTTAAATTGAAAAATCAACAGCGTCATTTTGAAGACACCAGAATTCGATCAGAGAAAGACATATTTGTGCAGCTGTTCTTTATAAAATATGGTTGATGCGGATAGAATGGTATCAATGTCACTGAATTGTTGTGTTCATTTTCACAGTTTTCAGTATTGACTCCAAACTTTGCTTTTATTTCACAGGTTGTGTCTTGGATTATCACTATCTGGATATTTGGCTCACTGACAATCTTCCTGCTGGCTCGTGTTCTCGGTGGTGAGGTAAGCAGAGTTGACACCTAACTGTCTTCTGCAGCCAGTCAAAGTACAGTCGTTAATTACTCAGATTTTCTCTTATAGAGCCCCCTTGTTGTTTTGAACAGGTTTCCTTTGGCCAGGTTCTTGGAGTGATCGGATATTCCCTTCTTCCTCTCATCGTTATAGCCCCTCTGCTCTTAGTGATTGGAGGGTTCGAGGTGGTTTCTACACTAATCAAAGTGAGTCAAAGGCCATGGTTTAACCTACAGTCTAAATTTTTCATAATGTGTAAAAAAAAAAAACTAAACTAAATGGATAATAACAATAAAATCCCACTGTCTGTAAAGGATATGCTTGTGAAGACATTGTAGACATTGTAAACCTTAATGAAATGTCTGTATAGTCCTGCAACATCCTTTTGCACATTAATTCCCAGAAAACCAACAATTTTATTACATTCAATACCAGGATTGTCATGACTGCTACTCCTGTCTTTATGTTGTGTCTGATGAGACACAACATTGCGTCAGTTCACAATGCTACCCAACGCTAGTATCGTATCACCTTAGCTCAACATTTCTGTTGGCTCAACATGCTAGTGTGGCCTTTCTCCCATTCCAGCTCAGGCCCTGTTTACACGAGGATGGTTGCAGGTAAAACGACAAAATATTTTATCGGAAGTGTCTTTCGTTTAGACCAGTGATTCCCAACGGGGGGGGCCCGACCCCCCAAGGCGGGCGCCAAAGATCCATGGAGGGTCGCGAAGCCCTCTTGATTTTGAGGGATGAAATAAATCTAATGTGTTAAATGAGTCAGCATTTAATTCATTAGTGGGACAAAAACAACTAAATAAGGGTTACAATAAACGTTTATTCATTTATTTAAATAGAAAAATCACTATAGAAAAGTTTAAAAATAAAGGCTTTATCGCGAGAATAAGGGTGTGTGTAACATCCCTCCTGCAGTATACACAGGTAACCTCACCTAGTGGTAACCTCACCTAGCGGTAACCTCACTTAACAACAGAAACACAGAGCTAATGGAAAAATGGCGAAGCGTCAGGGAGACGAAAATCTTGAATATCTCAAAAAGAAGAAGAGAGGGTACTATGAAAGTCACATTGAGTTCGGCTTCATAGAAGCAATGGACAATGGGGGGGTCACCAAGATTTCCAATGGTAAAAATGTGGGTCCCTCAAGAAAAAGGTTGGGAACCACTGGTTTAGATGGTGACGGCGTTTTTGGGGCTTAAAAACGCAAAAATCTGGAGCACCCCGGGACACCTGGTAGAGCGCGTACCATAGAGGCACCGTCCTCCTGAACGGGCGGCCCGGGTTCAAATCAGACTCCGAGCGCTTTCCCGCATGTCTTCCCCTCTGTCTCCCCCCTTCACTCTGTCTCTCACTATCAATAAAGCCTTGAAAATGGCCCAAAAAAAATCTTTAAAAACGCAAAAATCTGAAGCCACCCTCCAGAGTGTAAAACTGTACTCCGCTCCGCCGTAGCGTGTCCGTCTACACTGCCACGATGCAAAACTCTGCTCAGATCTGCTCACGTGGCGTACACGTTTATGTCACATACCTGCTGCAGTACAGGGAAATAAACATGTGGGATTATTTCCATGCGTGGGACCTTCAAGCTGCTCTGGCAGCTCTAATAAACTTACAGGAGTCTCTCCACCAAATGTACAGGATATGTACAGATAGTATTAGTGAACAGAGAAGGATCTGTAATTACCTCTATCACATTTAGGATGCACCAATTGGTGGGAGGCGAGCCAGACGGCTTTGGACGAGACCTGGGAGATCTAGTGGATGGTGGAGAACTTTGTGGAAGGAGTAGCTGATGAAAATGCGTGGCGTGAAAACTTCCACATGCCCAAAGATACTCTTATCACTTTAAGTGTTGCCGCCTGGCATGCATACCCAATCCAATTCCACACACTTTAGCGTCACCGTATGCAGCAGATTTCCTCCCAAAAACGATTGTCTAAACGCGACGCCACTTTTGCGTCTTCTGTTCAGACCATCATCATGTAAATGTAGCCTAAGTAAAGACGAAAAGGCATGTATTTGGTATAAGATACTGTTAGCAAAATCATTTTTAAAAATCCAGAGCAGGATAAACTCAAAAATGAAATGATAGTTTGTATAAAAACAGGAACCTATGTATGCGATACTTCTCAGTCTGAATTACTGATGAATAAATGAAATGCTGTTGTTTGTTCTGATCTTTCAGCTCTTTGGAGTGTTCTGGGCTGCCTACAGTGCTGCTTCACTACTCGTCGGAGATGAATTTAAAACAAAGAAGCCCCTTCTCATCTATCCCATATTCCTTTTGTATATCTACTTCCTATCGTTATATACTGGTGTGTGACCGGATGAGTTGAAACTGGACCGAGTAATGGACATTGACCCCAGATTATTAAGGGGGGGAAAAAAGATTAATCATGGAACCAGGATTTTTTTTAAAGGTGTTTATTTCTTTTTTAACTCTATTAAAATCTGGAGGGATGTTGAGTGGGGATGTTGGGAATATATATCAATGTATATAGTTTTGTCCAATGTGTCTTTTGTCAATAAAATGCATATACATCTACAGCTTAAACTTCAGGATGCACACTTCTCTTAAAACAGCAGAATTTGGTCGCATGGTTATATTGATTTAATTATTTAGTTTTTACTCTTTATCTCACTGAAGAATGTGGTGCCAAACATTTGTAGTGCATATGTTAATGCTGAAGGAAGCATTTGAGAAAAGAGACAGCACTACAAAGAAAGACATTGTTGTTAGAAATGTTCTTCATTGTTATGCACTGTAATTTACAATGAGGTGTCCATTTATGTTTTTCCTTTTTCACAGACTTGTTTTCTTTATTTATGGATTTCAGCAGCAGAAACAGTTTGACTGGGGCAGTTAAAGTGATATAAACAATTGTCTACAATATTTGGTGCCTTGTTTTTCCACTCCTGAGTCCTGTTTGTCAGCCGTTTAATACAGGGATAATTTGATCAGAAATTATAGTAAATTAATCGTCATTTGTCACTTAAGTTTATTTCTTCTTTTATTCCATTATATATACTAAACTCAACTTGTCACCCTAAAATGTATTGCAACACTCATAAAGAGGTCTCAAAAGGTTGGATCCACCCCAAAAATGTTATCCATAACATTAGTTTAAAATTATGAGGTCAATAATTAATGTATGTTGTATAAATAATGCAATGTCACTCGAAAAGTAACAAAATTAACCTTGGATAGACCAGTGAAGAGGCAGAGAGGTTAGGGTAGACCAGTGACAAACTATGGAAGGAAGTAATATGAACTGAATACCAGCAATCACCTCTACTAATGTACTAGGTTGAAATGGCAAACACAAATGCAGTAGCAAATGAAGGCGTTATGGTATCAATCAAAACAGGTCAAGTGTCATCTATAAATCATGGTAACATAGCATATGCACTCCAAGTAGATGATACATTTGAAGGTGGAAAGTCCTAAAACCTTCCTCTTGCACATCTGAGTTAATTATGTCTAACCATGTGCGTTGGTTTAGACTTAGATTTATTATCCCCAAGGGGAAATTCATTTTCACAGCACTGTACATTCAACAGATAACACAATCGCTCAATATTAACATCACACAACACATGACATAGAAACATTACATGGCAAATAAACATCCACTCTGTGCTCATCGCGCTCTTTTGTTGAGAGCAGCAATGGTTGCAGGGATCAGGCTTAAACCAAGGCGAGTAGAGTGCCAGGCTTGGAGAGAAGGAAATGAACGAATACAGAGCAGGCCTCTGGACAGAAGCTCTGGTAGGTCTGGAGGCAAATAAGCCAACCAGCAAGACCATGCAACCAGACCAAGAAATCCTGATATTGGCATATGCATTTCCAGACTTAGCATTTAAATTCATTTCTGTGTTCATAATGTGTAAATTAGGATAACCTTCTACTTCTCAAGAGATGTAACTAACTCACTAACTTGTGAATATAATATGAAATGTTATCACAAGAAATTGTGCCAAAAGTAGGCAAAAATAAAACCATGCATATTCAAATGCACATACAGTAAAATGTATTCTACTGGAAGTCTTCGTATAACACCCACAGGATAAATAATCTTTGATATGGGAAATGGACCCACCAACCTGGGAGCATGTTTCTAGGAGTCCAGAAGAAGAGGAAGATTCTTGGTGGAGAGCCACACCTGCTGACCACTACTGTTTCTGGGTGCAGGCGTCTTCCGTCGATCAGCTGCTCTCCTACAGCCACCAGGGAGTTCAACCACCCCTTAGTGGGCAGGGAGCCATCATGCAGTCGTAGGGTACGGGTAGCAACATGGCAGGAGAACTGCTGAACATGTCCCGAAGATTGTGATAACAGGAGGGGTTTATGGAAAGGTCAGGATAATCCAAGTTTGACCTGTTGGAGTCACATAGGGGGGACTCAGGGAAAGTAGGTGACTTATTGAAAAAACAGTCTTTGTCACACTTCTTTCCCCAAGAAGCAATCTGACCTGTGGCCCAGTCAATTTAGTTTTTTTTTCAGGACAACCAGGGAAGCCCCAAAATGACTTTTGAGGTCTCTGAGAGTCCATTCAAGTAGGCATCGAACAGGGTAGATTGGTTCCAGACACTCTGAGAACTGAGAATGCATGACGGAAACAGGAACCGGGAACGGAGCAGGAATTGTTCCACAAGGAAAGTCAGCGGGGTACCGAAGGCTGCTATGGTGGAGACTTGAGGATCGGTCAGCTCTTTAAAATGTTGTTGTAAGAGTCAGATCTGTTCCTCTTGTAAGCGAATTACTTGAATTACTTGAATTCAGTGAATTACTTGAATTTGTGAAATTGTAAATTCAGTTCGTACTAGCACGCTGGATCACAAGAGATTGGACTCAGAGGCAAACCAGGAAGTGCCTTAAGCTGCATTCTACTGACAATTCCAGCAGTAGAATGCAGTTTGGCTGCAAAAAAATTCTGTCCATTCATTTCAGTGCAAAATGAGAGAACTTCTCACGTGATTTATTACCTCAGAATTTTGTTTAGGACAACACTATAGTCTCAATCGCTAGTAAAACATCTTCTTTAAGACAGTTTGGTGTTAATAGTTCTAATAATGGCCTCATTTAGTAGAAAATAGAAGATTTGTAGAATTGTATGCTTTGGGGCGTGGCTACCTTTGATTGACAGGTCACTAACAAGGCGAGCAGTCATCAGGAGAGAAGCAGAACAATGCGTATCCACGGCAACGTGTCAATTAAGTTATATATAACGTTATATAGATATAAAAAGGACGTTTACCTTTGGTCTCATAACTTTGACCCTTTCACTGTATTTTCACTTAATCACATTTTATTTGAACGTTTTGTTCATTAAAATGTCTTGTTCAGCGTTTGGTTGGACTAACAGACACTCCAAGGAGTCGCTGGTCAGTTTTCTTAGGTTAGTAACATATATTTTGTTTTGGTTTTTTGCTAGCCAAAACTAACATCCCAGTTAATGCTCCAGTTGATGCTAACATGAATTAGCAGTCAGTCAGGTTGAGGTGTAGAGAGGCTGTAGTCAGTGATCAGATCCCTCTCACTCCTCCACAGTCCAGATATGGTCTGCTCCCCGTATCAGAAACAAGATGGCGACACAAGATGGCAACAAGTGTAACTCTGAACTCGATGCTTCCAACGGGCCACAAACCAATGGGTGACGTCATGGTGACTACGTCCATTATTCATATGCAGTCTATGCTCCACACACCTTCACACATTGCTACATTCTGTGTGAATACCATTGGTGAGAACAAGCTTAATGCTGTTGGCTGTGTGTATGTCGGTCAAAAGACACATCACGCACAGCAGAGGAGAGAGAAAAAGTGCAGGTGAAACACTGAAGCATTTTAAAGTACAAACCGACGGAACAACCGGTTTGTTGTCAAATACCAAGACTGTGTATCATACATATGCTAAAGGCTGCCTCGTGTGTTGGTGTAAGATGATAAGGGGCGTGACCAGTGGGCGTCGGCCAAAGGGAGGGGCCAATGGCATGGCTTCACTTGTGTTTTTAGCTAAGTACCCCACATGGGGGAAAAATACAAGTGGAGGGCAGGGTTTCTGCAGATACAGACACTGCCACACACAGTCACTACACTATCCAGTCCTACAAAGTCTAACTACAGTAACCACACAAAGAGTAAAACTGAGAAAAAATGCTTTAAAGTTTGTTAGAAAAATTGCATGAGGAAACCTTGAAAATTGATAATCTGTCACCGACAGAAAAAATCTGTCACCAACAGAAAAAAACCTCACCATTTTTCTGCGCATTCTTTGATGGGGAAATGAAGAGCTGGAGACGTCCAAGTTTCTAAGTTTAACAAAAGTTTTATTACAATACGTCAAAAAATGTGCACTTTACAGAGATCTCCGGGTTCAAAATTAACTCATGTCCCTGAATACAAACAGACGTGTTTCAGTTCGTGAAATCTGAACCACGTCTCCCTCCCTGGAACCCATTAAAATAACCTTACAATTGTTTACAAAACATGCTGGTTGATTTCTTCCAGGAAGTCCCGCCTTCATGATCGCTGATTCGCCAGTCTTCTTTCATACCGTCACACATCAGGCCACCTGGGCAATACAATCACTGCTTCCCATAACAAAGCCTTGTGGCCTGCTAACAAACTTGTTATGACGAACATACTGCCTTATTATGTTCTACAGAAATATAACAACTATTCTTCAGAGTTCTACATGTACTTTTAAAGGTTAAAAAATATAAGACAGACAATACTATTTTTTGTGATTATAGAATCTTAATTAGTTTAAGCAAATGGAATATATGTAATTAAAGTAATCATAGTTTTCTACATCAATATTAACACACAAACACAATCAATGTATCAAATCATATTGTCTGACTTAATATAAATGCATAGAGATATTTATTACAGTCAAGGTTTGACCTTTGATAGTGACCTGCGTCAGAACAGAGAACAGAGACAGAGAACAGAGAAATAAAGCATAAAATCACATACCAATATAGAAAATAATCAATTATTTTAACAATTCCCTCTTTTGGCCTAACATTCATTAGGCCAACTCAAACAAAATTATGAATAGTAGCAATATCAGTGAGCAGCAAAGCATTTCAGAGTGGATTAATGTCATTTGATATGGGGAAAGGGATTTACCTTGGTTACCATGGAGATGCAAAACACAGACAGAACAGATATGAGAAATACACACAACACACAACACCACTATGCTTGTGTCATCAATATGTCAATTTCTGTACATAATATAATAATATTACCACCGTCCACTCTCCCCCTCGGCTCCAGGTGACACAACAGGAAGCACTATAAAGAGAGATAGCAGAGCAACACAGGACAACACATCCAAAACAATCTTTTTGTACCCATTTATCAAAAATGTTTTGCAGTATATAATGTCAAAAATAATTGATTATTTGAATATGATTTTTTCATGAATGTATGATTCTCACAGCTCTTTTTTAACCTGATATGGACTTGCCCAACATGGTTCTGTCCACTTCCTGTTGATGACCTTCAGCCTCACACACACTCTCGGAGGGTCTTGCACCCTGCCAGAGCTTTTCTCTGTCTGGAGCTGTCATGTCTCCTGGACCTGTGTGGACAGGAGGCTTCCAGTGCAGTTAATGTACAGCAAAAGGACACATGATCCAACTGTGGTAAATCCAGGGGCACCCCCCTTTCACCCACAGTGGCTGGTCCTTTAAAACATTTACTGTAGAATAGTGACGCACACTCAGTGGAAATTAAACCAAAATGTAACAAAATATCTCAGTACACTGATAACTGAATCAGTATCGGAGAATAAATTGCATGAAATGTTGGGGCAAGAATATAAATTCAGGCAGATTGTGAGTTCAAACATCCAAAAAAAAAAATAATTTTTTTTTAAATTACATACAGTTCGTAGCAAGCAAGTTGCCCAATCTTTTCTTCTCTTGTCAACACATACTAATACCTTCTTTTTTGTCTCTCTTCCCCTACGTACTCTTTTCCATCTATTACACTCACTTGATTTCAACCACCTGTCATCTATCTTTTAGCAAGATATCACATCAACTTACACAGTAAGTTGAGCAACTTTCGTTAACAATCTATATCAGTTCCAAAACATAACTTTGACCAATGGGGTAAAAACAGACTGCATTTAAAACGGCTGCAATTTGCTATATAAATATATATTTGCAATATAATGAATGGACAAAATTTAAACATGCTGACGGGACTTCTGATAAATCCCCCCTTAATTGTTAAAATAATTGATTATTTTCTATATTGGTATGTGATTTTATGCTTTATTTCTCTGTTCTCTGTCTCTGTTCTCTGTTCTGACGCAGGTCACTATCAAAGGTCAAACCTTGACTGTAATAAATATCTCTATGCATTTATATTAAGTCAGACAATATGATTTGATACATTGATTGTGTTTGTGTGTTAATATTGATGTAGAAAACTATGATTACTTTAATTACATATATTCCATTTGCTTAAACTAATTAAGATTCTATAATCACAAAAAATAGTATTGTCTGTCTTATATTTTTTAACCTTTAAAAGTACATGTAGAACTCTGAAGAATAGTTGTTATATTTCTGTAGAACATAATAAGGCAGTATGTTCGTCATAACAAGTTTGTTAGCAGGCCACAAGGCTTTGTTATGGGAAGCAGTGATTGTATTGCCCAGGTGGCCTGATGTGTGACGGTATGAAAGAAGACTGGCGAATCAGCGATCATGAAGGCGGGACTTCCTGGAAGAAATCAACCAGCATGTTTTGTAAACAATTGTAAGGTTATTTTAATGGGTTCCAGGGAGGGAGACGTGGTTCAGATTTCACGAACTGAAACACGTCTGTTTGTATTCAGGGACATGAGTTAATTTTGAACCCGGAGATCTCTGTAAAGTGCACATTTTTTGACGTATTGTAATAAAACTTTTGTTAAACTTAGAAACTTGGACGTCTCCAGCTCTTCATTTCCCCATCAAAGAATGCGCAGAAAAATGGTGAGGTTTTTTTCTGTTGGTGACAGATTTTTTCTGTCGGTGACAGATTATCAATTTTCAAGGTTTCCTCATGCAATTTTTCTAACAAGTTGTTGTTTTTTTACGTTTTTTTTTAACTGGCCAGCCAAATGGGTTATGGTCAGTGATATGACACTTATTTCTACATGTATTGATGATGTCTTTTTTTATGCTCAAAAATCATGATGATTTATTTGACATTTGACCCCAAAAACGTAGTTACTGCACTGCTGTAAAAGGTTCTAATAGTAATGCAAAAACAGAGTGGAGTAACTAATGTTGTTGTTTTCTTTCAGCTTTTATATTTTGTTTTCAGTGAATAAACATTTTCAAATTGATTTTGTTATAAATGTATTTAAAAGTGTTTAACAACTCCATTCTAAGATTTGTGTATTTTAGACTTAATATTATAAAGAAATGTTATATATTAGTCTTAATATAATTTTATCTCACCTTTTTACTTCATCACTTTCTAGACAATAATTTCCCTTTCAAATAAACTTACAATTTCTAATATTTTTATGTTTAAATTAGTATATATATCCAAAGCAGAACGTGGTAAGTGCAATTACTGCTTGGTTTTGAGTTGCATTTTGTGGTTTTTATATAATAATTTCTCTGAATTAAAGCAAAATTGAAATCTAAAACTTTGTCACAAGATAAAACAGACATCAACAAGTTCATTTTTAATTATAACTAAATTTTGACCAAAAATGTAGTTACTGCAGTTAGACTTTGTAGGGCAGTATACACTGCTTTTAATGTGGGAATGTATCCTGCATGTTATTAGCCTGGAAACCAGTCAAATCTGGTAATGAGGTCATGTTTTATATGATCTGCCAGATGTGTTTGGTTTCTCACACATTCAGACACTTTTCCACCTGGTGCGTTTATCTCATATAAGTCAGGTTTAATATAACAACTGACTTCCAGTGGAATTTACTAAATTCAAATCAAACTGTCCTACGAAGCAGGGTTGATCAGATATTATATATATATATATATATATACTGTAACTGTGTTGTATATTTCTTGTCTTAATTTTTCAGAAACACATTTTAGTATTTACTGTAGCTGTAATTTAAGAAAGTTTATGAAAAGCCCGCCATGATTTTCCTGCTTGAAAAAAGATGAAGTACGGCTCTAACTTGTGTGAGACTTACTTTCATCATATACTTCTTTGCTCCGATTGGTTAGCTGTCATGTTTTCTTGCTCCTATTGTCTGTATATTAAGAAGCATTTTGGCCTTCAATGGCCCTTTGAAATAAAAAAAATAACTGAGATTTTCCTGAGTAAAACACATTTGTAAATTAGTCTGGTGATGTCAGACTAGCAAGAGAAGGAATTAATAAATCAAGATTAGAAATTAATTGGGTTTTTTTCTCCATAACACCTCCCAGATTAATATTATTTTCTCCATTGTGTGCTTTTACTTTTGAAACTATAAATACATTTTCCTGATTATACTTACATAATTGACTAAATTAACATGTTCAAAGCAGGAGTTGTGTAAAAATAATATCATGTATACTATATATGCAGTGATGATGACCTGATCCAGTTCCATTGGGAATTCCTGGATACAGTGTTCAATTATTGAGTTGCCTAACATCACATGCTGAGGTGATTACACTTTTTACAAAACCATAATGGATGTTTCCTCTTGACTTTATTTATGTGCAGTGCAGTTATAGCTTCATAATAATCATCTTAAAAATGTTCTTTTTTAAAGTGGTGGGACACTGGGTGAAATTACAGCTCTCTCCATTGTGTCCCCACATTTCCATGTGGTTTAAGAAATTTACATTTCTGTCACATTTTGTCAACATAATTACATTATTATAATTTTTTTATGGGTTGTCCAAAAGCCATGCTGAAACATTTTAGCGTACTCTTGTCATATCAGTAAAAGCACAGGTGGAACTAACCACATAGCTAACTATGGCTTAATAACATTATTGTCGTAGTACCTATTACATTATTGCATTAATTAATTACACCTGCACTATTAATTACAAATACTGTGGTATCATGCTTCATGAGCTTTAGATGCTTTTTATGACTGTGTTTGCATGGCAATTATAATGTAACCACTTTGAACATAGTGGTAACAGGCCCTCTCCTCTGTAGGTACTGGACAGACATTCAAAACTTTCTCTCAGGAGTTTATTTTCATTTATTCATTATCCTTATCCGCTTATCCACACTCTGGTTGCTGGAGCCTAAACCAGCTGGCATTGGGCGAGAGTACACCCTGGACAGGTCTCCAGACTATCACAGGGCTGACATATAGTTACAGACAATCACGCTCTCATCCACTCCTACGGGCAACTTAGAGTCACCAATTAAACCTTTTTTTTTTGCGATCAAATGTTTTTATTCAAATTACAAACAATATGCTGAGACAGAAGGAGGTGTCCCAGGACCAAAAAACACAGGGAGGAAAGACGGGAGGGGAGGGGTACATCATAAAAACACAACAGTAAGAATGAAAGCTCTTTACAACCATTGTGTATTCTTCAGAAGCGAGCCATTAGATTAATCCATAATGTAACTTATCATGAACATACTAATCAACTATTCATACAGTCCAAAACTCTCAAATTTCCTGATCTGGTTGAATTCAAAACTGCCCAAACAATCTTCAAAGCCAGAAATAATATGCTACCAAAAAACATACAGGCAATGTTTTCTGAACGGGAGGGAGGGTATAAGCTAAGGGGACAGCTAAACTTCAAGGTCCACCACACACACACAACCAAAAAGAGCTTTTGTATCAGCATCTACGGAGTTAAATTGTGGAATAAGTTAAGTGTAGAAGCACAGAAAAGCCAAAACATAAGACAGTTTAAAAGCAAATATAAAGACATCATCTTTACAAAGTACAGAAATTTAGAAAAGCCTCTGTAACCTGGACACATGTAGACTGTAGTTTTGTAATATAAATTGTTTATAGTATATATATATATATATATATATATAATTGTTTATATTTGTATGTGACTACACCGCGTTCCAAATTATTTCGCAAATTGTATTTAAGTGTCATAAAGATTACATGTTTTGTTTTTCAATTAAACTCATGGATGGTATTGTGTCTCAGGGCTCTTTGGATCACTGAAATCAATCTCAGACACCTGTGATAATTAGTTTGCCAGGTAAGCCCAATTAAGGAAAAACTACTTAAGAAGGGCGTTCCACATTATTAAGCAGATGACCATTTCACTAAATGACCAACGGTTGATGACTTAAATTATGCTGACTGTCATTTGCATCGACTATTTAGGAAAATCGGAGAAAAAACTCAGTTGCATAATAATTTGGAACACAGTGTATATTGATTATTCATATATATATATATATATATAGATATATATCTATATACACACAATTGTTCATTATTTCATATATATATTCATTAATATAGCTTTTTTACCATACTGACATGTTAATAACATAATACTAACTATCCAAGTCAAATTGACCTGTTAAGGGGTAGGACTAGATTTTTTTACTTCCTCCTAACCCCTTTCAAGCATGCAGAAAGTGTCTGTTTTTTTTTTTTAAATTGCTTTTTTGTTTTGTTTTTTATTTATTCATCTATTAATATTTAAACTTGTTTTTTTTATTGCTTGCATGTTCGAAATAAAGACAATTAATCAATCAATCAATCAATCAATCAATGATGTATGCAGCTTACTAATAAACCATATAAAAACAGACATACACAAACACACACATAAACAAACAAACAAACAAATAACATTGACGAGGGAAAAGACATAAAACATAAAGGACCAAACATATGTGCAAATAGAAGTAAGAAGGCTATAGCACACATCTACAGCATATTTTTCAAAGACTCAGCAATGTTGAGCCAAGTGTCCAAAGTCTTTTTTGATGCTCCATTTAAACGAGCTGTAGAGAGTTCTATTTATATGATATCCAAAAAGGAAGGGGTCCATGTTCAAATAACCAATTAAACCTAAGTGCATGTTTTTGGACTGTGGGAGGAAGCCGGAGTACCCGGTGAGAACCCACACTGACACGGGGAGAACATGTAAACTCCACACAGAAGAGCTGCAGGTGTTCTGTGAGGCGAGAGTGCTAACCACTACGCCACCATGTAGCCCCGTTTATTTTCAAATATAGAAATTAAATGCCATTGCCTTTACATATCTGATGCCAGATTACTGATCCCTCTCAAGTGGAAGGATTTAGATAAATTCAATTCAACTCAGTGGAATAAAACCATATTGACTCCTAGCACAGCATGTGAAGTAGACAAACAAACATTCAGTAAACACTAACCACTAGACAAGACATCTAATACAATTTTGCAGCTTAAATCACCCATGATGGGCTTTGAGTATAATACTGTCTGTATGCAATTATTGCTGAATACCTGTTGCAAAGTGATTCATGGTGAAAATATTACAGTTATTTTAATTGTCTTTGTTTACTTATTCTTTCGTTATTAATGTAACCTATTCTTACTTTGAATTTACTTTCCAAAGCAGGTGTGCCTATGGTGGGAGGGTGAAGGGTTGTCGCATCTGTGATTAGTGTTTAAATGTTCAATTTTTTAATTAGTGCTAGATTGGTCTTGTATCTGCTTATAACAATAAAAACTAGGCTTTATCTGTAGGAATGTAATATGAAGTTTATATGAATAGTGCGGTGGTGGAAGAAGTATTCAGATCCCTTACTTAAGTAAAAGTACTAATACAACAGCGCAGAATTACTTCGCTGCAAGTAAAAGTCCACTCATATCGTCAAATATATTCCAAATATATTATTGGCCAAACTTTTAAGAACTAAATATACTGTTATGAGGTTTCATTTATAAAAGAAGCTAATCACTTAAAATGTATCATGTTTTTATGTTAAATCTCGACGTGAAAAGTAACTAAAGCTGTCAGCTTAATGTAGTGGAGTAAAAAGTAAAATATTTCCCTCAAAATGTAGTGGAGTGGAAGTATGAAGTTACATAAAATGGAAATACTCAAGTAAAGTACAAGTACCACAAAATTGTACTTAAATTACTTGAGTAAAAGTACTTAGTTACATTCTACCACTGGAATAGTGTAAGCGCGGCTGTTTATCATCAATCAATCAATCAGACTTTATTTGTATAGCACTTTTCATACAAGATAGATCCAACACAAAGTGCATTATATAAAAAAGGAGAAAGTAATGATAATGATAATGATAATGATAATAATAATAATAATAACAAAACATAGAAACAACCAAACACCCTCCGCCCATCCCCAACCCTCCACCCCTAACCCTCCATCCACCCATCCCATTAAAAACAAAGCACAATGTGAGGAAGCTCCATCTCAACGTGGAGCAGTGAGGAAACACTGGAGGCAGCTTAGAAATGAATTCGATAAAAATAAATAAAAAATAAAGTAAGGTAAGATTAATTAAAAGTAAATAATAATAACAAAAAAATATATAAATAAAGATAAAAACAATAAAATAAAAAATAATAAATAACTAAGAAGTAGAGCATGATAATATATATATATATATATATATATATATATATATAATAGACTAATAAATAGTAGCAAATAAAAAAATAAAAAAGAGAAGATGTTATAACACTAAGATGCATGAACAGAAAAATCAAGTAAAAGCCCAGTTAAAAAGATAAGTCTTAAGTTTATTAATGCTTGAGGTATTAGTTGGTGTTGTTGGACACAATAAAATAAACATTGTAACCTTTCTCACTTGTTTGTTGCAGACCTATTATTGTGATGTTCTTATTATTTATTCCGTCCGCCGTTGTTCTCGTCTTGACTTGGAGTTATCGCGGGAAGTGGCAGAGATACGCTATCTCCGTGTACCTACCGTGTAAGTGACAGAAAGCTCAGCCTGGAGTTCCTCAGCACTGATGGTGAATAGCCACTGCTGCGGTAACGGGCGGAAGAGAAGAAGCCGCAGAAGGAGACAGCAGTGGCAGAGGAGTAGTAGTTCGGACTTAGTTTTATAGAATTAGCAGCATTACGTATAGCATCTGATCCTTACAAATCCTAGAAGGGAAGGGAAGCGAAACATAAAAAAGATGGCGGCCGCGGCCTCGCCGGGCTCCGGCTCCTCCACCTCTTCAGACTGGGTTGTACTGAGAGACGGCTGCCTGCGTTGCGACGAGGAGGGCCTGCGAAGCCTGTCCTACCATCCGGCCCTCAACGCTATCCTGGCCGTTACCAGCCGTGGCAGTATCAAAGTCATTGACGGCACTTCGGGGGCCATTCTCCAGGCTTCAGCCCTGCACGGTAAGCCCCGGAGCCTCTGTGGAGCCGTGACACCGACAGTTTCAGTTTTAGAAACCAGCCACTGATTGTCAACAGACTCTAGATGTGGTGAAGCACGACACAGGCTGAGCTGCAACTACAGCTAGCTAACGTTAGCTGTTCCTAGTCTTTGGCCTAGTTACATTATTTTGACAAACAGGATTCGTCGAGCCTGTTTTGTTTGTGCACCGTCTTCGGACGTTGATCTGTTTGTAGTCAGTTATGAAGTCGTGCTCCTTGACCGCCAGGGTTTAGTGCCGTTTACCGCTGTTGCAACATGTCATAACCGGGCAGGCTAGTATCTAGCTGTTTAAACCTCTCAAGTCCAGGAGGTTTTGGTTCAAATTTGTCAACTTCCTATGCATTCTGTATCTGTCAATGTTAAGCATCTTTCAGTCCGTCCTTACATCACATGCATGCCTCCTTTTTCTCCACACAATCAGTCAGATTTTTCATTTTATTTTAATCAACAAAGTATAAAGCTGCCAGGAACCAAAAATACAAACAAAAGACAAAGGTGTCTATGGAAATGTACCTTTTTTGTTTACCATTCATACACACAAAAAAACAGCAGAAATAAATAATAAAACTACAAAACATTCTATTTGCATGTAAATTAAAAATAGTAATGGTTTTCATTGTAGAAAGAATATTCACAATTTAAAAATGGTCTAGAAACATAAATGGCACACTGTGAAAGCTCATATGATTGCACTTTCAACTGACTTGTCTCAGCTTGTCTACATATCGTATATAAATTAAGTTATTACATAAATAGATAGACTCCAGATGGTTAACTTAAAACAACGCTACACTGATAAAAATTGGAGTGACATTTACTTAAAAAAAGCTAGGCAAGTTTTTCCACACAAAGTGTTTGTAATCTTTACTCAGACTGTTTCTAACTAATATTTATTTAATAGAACCACTTATTTTTTTAATGAAAATACACAAGTAAATTACAGATTCACATTACATTTTACTTGGAAATATCAACTAATTAAGCCAATGAACTGGTTTAGTGAATATTACTTGGAAAGAATGACTCAATTTGCATACAAAACTGAGGAGACATAATAACAAACAATCACTAAGTAATGCACTACATGAAAAACTGCTATTTTAAAGTAAAAGCACTGAATTAATATTTCTTTGTAGAATTTATATAGATGATTGAAATAATAATTACAGTGTAGTATTCCAGACAACCTTTTTTTGTGTCAGTGACTGTATTTACCTAAAGTAGCACACAACATAGTTAAGGTAGTAATGTTGCACTGTGTTAACAGGAATTACTGTGATAGCCACCAAGCTAACCAGTGGCATTTTAGCTGCCTACCTTTACAGCCTATCGTATTTGCTGTCAGTCATTTTGGAGCCTTGTTGTAATGCTGAAGATAAACTGACTTGGTGCTTTAGAGAAAGTGTAATTGGGCCATCTTTGCTTGCTGGACTAACTTGGCTAATTCAGTCAAATAACCAGCCTAAAACTTGTGTTGTTGGGCTGTATGTCTGCACTGAAGTCCAGTCACATACAGGACATTGTAAATTGTTTATCAAGCTGTGCCCCCTGATAACAACAACGTTGATCACTGACATGTTTTGATTACACATCATGGCATCAGTCAAAGTGTTTTCTAATAGTGAAAAAAATAGATGAACACACTTGGCTTGGATATCCTATAGACAGTGGTCTAATGTTTGCATTTGTTAACATCTCAAATTGTGTTGGTTTGCTGACGGATTTCAGTATTTCTGGAAAAGTTTTCATCCTGACCGTTATCATTGAACAAAAGTTATGTATCAAAACAATATTAGTACCTGTTTATTTCCAGTGCATGGTTCGGCTCAAGTGCACTCTGCTTGACTCACTTTTGGTACTGGGTTGCTTTTCTCAAATTTGTTTTTTTTTCAGTGCAGATAGTATCTTAATGTAGGTGGGACTCTGAGCTGACTATAGTGATGCCATGTGAAAGGCTCAAAAGTGACCAAATGGTGGAATTACAACAAAGGCTCTGCACTCAACACAGCAAGCGAGAGAGATATATGGTTATAAATGTTTCAGGACACACATGGCAATGTGATTAACATAATATTATGTTTGTTTATTAATGGACTAATAGGGCTAGTGTCTGAGATTCCTTGTGCAATTTAGCCTACTGCTGAGCTGGCATTAGAGGTGGAAAGGGGGAAGATGCCCCCAGTGCACATTGTGTTTGTTTACTAGAGAGTTAACGTGTTTTTTGAGGTGATGACAAAAGACAGAGTAAGCTAGTCTAAAAGAAATCTAAAACTGCGCCAATATGGATACATGTTGGAAGAAAGGTCAGCCTCATGCTCTTCTTCTTCTTCTTCTTCTTCTTCTTCTTCTTCTTCTTCTTCTTATGTTATTGTTGCTTGGCAAATCAAATAACTGTCACCATTTGAATTGGACAAAGTCTAATTCAAAGGGCTGTTGATGTAAGTTTGACACCCAAATTGGTAACATTGGGTAGTACTGTTCAGTCCAGTGTTTTGGAATAATATCAAACTGATTTTTAAATTTTTTACACCTGCTCATCCTTCCAAATTATTTGATAGATGCAGAAGAGCCATAGAAGCTGTGGTTAATTTCATATGCGGCTATCAAACTTTTTTGACTTCATATGGCTCTGAGTAACTTTCGTAGGAATTAATGGGGCCCCAATTCCAATACTGTATCCAGTTCTCTTTATATATCCATGATCTCACTGGAACCTTTAATCTGCAACCAAACAGAGTGAGTTTATTATACATGGCTTATAATAAACGATAAAATTACAGAAAAAACAAAAAAGGTCTGGCTCTTAAACAGAAAAGGTCTAGCTACACACACACACACACACACACACACACACACACAACAAGTGCAACCTCCAAAAGAAATATCTCTTCTACTGCAGAAAACCTAGCAAGAAAATCTTAACAACTTCAGAGTTAACTTAGTCCTGGAATTGCTCCAACTTAATTGGTTGTCGCCAATTAAAATTGACAGAGGCCAGTGAGGAATTTAGATGCCTCTCCCACAATGACCCTTAAAGGCATCAAAACAGATGTTTTACACTGCACAGTGACAAGCATGTTGATGGCATGTTGTGGAAGTGAGGATGAAACAAACAGTGACATTAGCTCCTTTTGTAGTGCTGTCCCACAAATGTCCCGCTATATTGCCGGAAGGATCTGTGCAGGCTTTTAGCCTTAGGGCGTTCATAGTGAACCCACGAAGGTGTGATATTCGTGCCCATTCATAGTGCAGTCCGGTGTCGCAGAACAAGGTTGAGGATAGTGGGAGGTAGGGATGAGTACCTTTCACATTTGAACCGATACGGTACCAATACCCGGTACCTGGGAATCGGTACCGGTGCTCAACGGTACCAATTTTAGGTACTTTTGCGTTTGTTTATGTGGTAATAAATGTTAATTTGTTTAATAATAAAATCTAAATTTTTCAATTCAACATATTTAGTTCTCAAAATATAAACTTATATCAAACAACTTATAACTTATTTATATCAAAACAATATAACATCCAGGATGAGCAGTGCTTTATTGTTGAGTGAACTTGCATTTTGTAACATGAAGGTTGCAGTGTTATCAAAGGATGCTGGAACAGAGGTTGGGAGGTGGATGATGCTGTCAACACAGAGGAACGCTCTCAGGTGGCAAGTGCACGGAGGAAAAAAACCCAGTGTGATTTGCTGTGATGACGTCGTAGCTGTGCGGCGGAGCACTGGTCAGAAAGTATTGTGGGCATAGCATGGTTGGAATAAAGAAAGTTGAGTCGGGCTGCTCTGTGCACATATCGAGGATGACGCAGGAGTCCGAGGGATTTAATTTCAGCGAGGCAGTTTGGAGTAAAGTGGCAGGTAATATTCCTGAGTTCAAGAGCGGAGTATTAGCTGCTAGCTGTTAATGACTGGTCTACAGAAGAATGGAGAGAGCAAACGGAGTAAGGAAGGTCCAATCTTGAGGCAGACGAAGGCCAAGCCCGGGTAGAGACATTGGAGAGATAGCAGCTGGTGGCTAGCAGGCCTAGAACCGGGCTGTTCGTCTCTGCGCCGGGGTGGACGAGGGCAGCAGCTAGTGGCTGCGGTGAGCAGACAGGACCAGACGAGGAGGTAAATAAAAAAATAAAAAATTGTGCGATTGTCAGCACGCTTGTTAATCAAAGACGCCAAATGAAAACAGGTTGAAATCAATGATCAGTTTAAAGTTAACGCCGTTTAGGTACCGAAACATGGTACCGTTTGATTTTACATGAATCGGTACTCGGTAGTACCGACGGAATTCGGTCGGTACCTATAAAAGTACCGAATTCGGTACCCATCCCTAGTGGGAGGAGACGACAGTGCTGTACAGTAGCACAGTGCTAATAGGCTACACAGTAAGTGTTCACTTAGCGACCTCCGTTTGTTTACATCAAGCACTGGACACCACATGTACAGTTAGTGTTCCAGTTTGTTTACAATAAGTGGCGGACGCTGTGCACAGTTGGCGACGGAGGCCGCAGTTGATGTGATTTGATAACTGTCGGACCAAGTTTGCGAAATGTCGAATATTCCGCCTTGCCGGGACGGCCCGTTCATAGTGGTCCCTGTATCGTCTCGCCTGCACTATGAACACGCTTGAAGCAGGATGCTGGGATCAAGTGATCCCACCAATTTTCTGACTTTGTGACTACCTCTGGAGGCGGAAAATTGTTGGGATCACTTGATCCCGGCATCTCGCTTCAGGCATGTTCATAGTGCAGGCGAGACGTTCCAGAGCCGTAAATGTCCCGGCATGACACGGCTCTATGAAAGGGGCTCGTGATTCAAGTCCACACATCTGAAACTACTTGTATTATCTATGCGTGTTTTGTTTTTGTGTTTTCATTTTTTAAAGGAGTTTTTTTCTTAACTGGCGTGAGGGTCAAAGTGCAGAGGGGTTGTATGCTGCACTATGAGGCACATTTGTGATTTTAGGCTTTATATATGAATTTGAATGAATTGAAGGTATTCAGGTTATTGAGAAATCACTTCGCATTTTTCCCAATTTGATTTTCAATACTGTCTAAAATAAAGATACTATCACAGACAGACATGCTGTTTTTTAATGTGTAATGCATAACAGCTGACACCGGAGGTCAGTCTCTACAGCTGACTGAACTGAAAAACATGCCAGAACTCTTTTCTTGTTTGGCTCACATCCTGACGATAAAGGGGAGCCAGCTAACAGACCAAGCTGTTTTTCTGTGATTTTTTTCATTTTATTTTGTAATCTTAATTTTCAGAAGAATGACGGACAGGTGATCAGCTGGAGGTGGAACGCAAACACAAAATTCGGTCCTATACTGTATAACCAAGTGATATGTAATGACTGTATGAAAAAACACTACTGCCCAAGCCTGATCTGAATCATATTACATATGCATAAAAATCAGACCAGATGCTACTTTTTACACAAACAAGCACGCAGCCATGCTATTGAAATGACAATTAAATGATGTCAACTAATGATGATGTAAAAAAAAAAAGTATTTGAATTGAAGATGGTCCAGTTCAGGACAGCATAGATTATATTTTCGCAGAAAAAAGTTAGATAAGAGTCCTGTCATGGTGGCCATACCCTAATGCTGCCATCAGTTTGTCACTAGGCGACGCCCCGTCAAAAGATAATTGCCACTGGGCCTAACCATTGCTATATCCCCAAACCCTGATTAGGAATGCAGTGTTCATTCCTCTGCCTTTTCCCTTACCGAGGGCAAGGCTTTGTGTCACCGCAGCGGAGCAGTATGCAGATAGCAGCCTTGCAGAGCCGCCAGCAGGTGGGTGAGGCCTTATTATTCCACTTGACGAGGGCAGCTGCTACATCTCGTTGGCTCGTTTTTGGCACTTTCTAATACATTTTCAGGGGATGGGTTACCGCAAGGCAAAATGAGTGATACTTGATCTTCATAGTTTGAATGATTTTGCTGTATGTTGAACTAGGCTTTGACGGTATTACGGCATACAAGGTTAATTAGAAAATGCGATGGTATGATTTTCAATGCCTTCAAAATTTAAGACGCTGCTCATTCTGTCTATTTAAACTGGCAGTCGTGCTGTTTTATGTGATGCACAGTAGCTACCACCAGAGGCAAGTCTCTGGGCAACTTAGCTGAGAAACATGGCGACTGAAGCTAAAAAGACTCTCCTTGACATTGGGTGAGAGGCAGGGTACACACTGGACAGGGTGCCAGACTATCTCAGGGCAGACACATAGAAACTGACACCTATTGATGCTCTCATTTACACCTATGGGCTACCCACGCTGACTGAGGGAGAACATGAAAACTCCATTTCCATTACTTGTGCATTGCAATTACATCAAATGTAAACAAAGTAGGTCTTAAACCAGTCAAAAAAGCTCTTCTCTACAGCTTACCTCAGTTATTATTACCAGTGATCTGATAATCAGTGAGGTTATGAAGACTATACAACTTACATGCAGTTATTAAATTTTTGTGTCAATGTCGACTAATCATTTCCCCCCCTAGATGATGCAGACCAAATGTATAATATTTTGTGACTTAGTGTCTGCCAACTGTTCTTTTAAAATGCTTTCATCAGCTTCTTGTAAAAATATTATATTAATTGTTTGGGGGAGGCAGAAAATGTAATACATCTCACTTTTAACTATTGTGTCTATTTTGCACTTAAGTTCTTAATAAAATATTAAGTAGTCAGTTTCAATCGTCAAGTATTTAACTCAGACCACCGTACATAAAAACAGGCTTTACTGTGATTGTTTCATAAGGACTATTTATCTTTGAATTGCCAGGAGCCATTTATTGTGATATATATCATTATCGAGATATGAAATGATCCATTGTGATTGAGGATTTTGACCATATTGCACTGCCCTACCCAAGCCATGTTGAGGACTGTAAGTGGACTAGCTGATTGAATTTGCTTCTGTGACTTCTGGGATTGAATTCAAATGCTGTGTGTATGTGTGTTTGTCTGCATGTGGGAGTGACTGGGCATGTGTCGGATACTGCCTCCGGGCCCTGCTCATGTTCATATTTCACATTCTAGAGGCACTTTCTGAATTTCCAGGGTAGAGGTACTTCAGTTAGATCTCTGGGGCTGGTTGCACCAACTGGTCTTTGGTAAGGCTGGTCCTAAGTTTCTCTTATGACCCCTTATAATTCAGCCCCCCTTTATAGAGAATTGAACTCTCAGATCATCAGGGACTGGTCTGCTCCCTGTTCCAAGAGTCAAAACTAAACATCGCGAGGCAGCGTTCAAACTCCCAGAAAACTGCAAATCTGCTGCAACTCTCAACTCTTTTTAATCTGAGACTCAAAGTGTTTGCCACTGCCTTTCAGTATAAAAAATAATTTCTCATGTATTTAAAAAAAAATAATTTATCTGCTCAATTTCAATTTTAAAATTTCATATTGAAATGTAATTTTATATATGTCTCTTTCTAATGCATTTAAATCAGACTTCTCTGTTTGCCACTGCCTTTCAGCAAACAATAATTGCTAATACTGCACTGTAACTTCTATTTCTTTGATATTTGATCATTTTTTTCTTAAATATTTTATCTGCTCGTTTTCAATTTTTGAATTTTATATTTGAATGTCATTTTACGTCTCTTTCCAATGCTTTTAATATTTTGTGTAACACACTTTGCATTGCCTTGTTGTTGAAAGGTGCTATACAAATAAACTCTCTTGCCTTGCCTTAGGGATTGTGGGCTGCTTCTGATAAAATTACTTTATTAATATAATAATCACTTTATTAAACATATTAAGGTGTATAAGGGTTTAGAACAGTGATGCATG
Source organism: Centropristis striata (assembly GCF_030273125.1). Taxonomy (NCBI): domain Eukaryota; kingdom Metazoa; phylum Chordata; class Actinopteri; order Perciformes; family Serranidae; genus Centropristis; species Centropristis striata. Next base: position 26,427,734 of record NC_081536.1, on the reverse strand, counting down.
GCTTTATAAAAATCAATATCCATGCTCATTAAGACCCAAAGGTTATTGCATCAATTTTTGGATTGGTACTATTCAACACATTGTTCAACACATATACTGCTGAGTTATGCAATTTTTTCAATATCACGAATAGATACAATTGGTCAAAACCCCCTCCAGAGTATTAGATCAAAACACCAATTCCTTTGAAACTCCATAGAAAAATCCATGCTGTGATTTGGATTTAAAAGCTTTTTGGAGATTTCTGTATTTTCTGCGATTGGATGAGAAGCACTTCTGTAAATGGCTGAGAAACCCAAATTGTCAATAAAGCTATGGGAGCTTTACATCCTCTGAATGCTCTAGGTCTCTAGTTTGTGGTTGTAAAGTTTCATGAGTTGGTTACTATCCTAGAATCGCAGCATCTCGTTTTATACAGTTGGTTCAAGTTTCAAGAAATGCTCTCATTACAATGAAATGGCTACAATGGGGACTATCACACATGAATACGATTGGACTTGTTGAATCCACGCTTTCCAGTGATATCCAATTTATGGAATTCTAAGACTATTTGGGGACCCCAGTATGCAGAAATATTAAAAAACCTGGAAAAAAAAGAGACCAGGGGTTTAAGACCAGTCTGAGAATTTGTTTTGTGTTGATTGCACCAAACTAACTTAAGCCTATTCTTGACTACGTCTGGTCTTAGTGATGCATGTTCATGTGAATGCCCAAGTCAGCGTGCATTGTTTGGATACAATCCTCCACAGGCTTGGTAATTTGTAGCTATTTTAATTTGCGCCACTGGCGGATCAAAGAAAAAAGGGCCAATTCACTGATTTTGAAATTAGAAATCAATAGAGCTGTACAGCAAGCACTAACATATATCCAACCTAATTTCTAATAAGAAAAAGCAGTTGACTTGGCAAGAGCTAACAGGCAGGCCCAATTTTTTCTTTAACCCATTAAGGCCTAAAACGCCTGGAAAAAATGCCTGGAAAACGTATGGGCAATTTTGAAAGAACCCCCTAAAACCTGAATTTTTTCTGGAAATTCAACAGAAGATTTTTCAGCCTCTGTAGCAGATAGAAATGAAATTCATGAAATTATTCAAGAGCTTAAACCCGTGGCTTTCATGAGAAGTTGAGTTTATTTGTCCAAACCTTCAATAAGGTTTTTTAAAAAATCAACAAACTCAGCAAATGTTACATTTGACTGAATAAAAATCCTATGCATAATACTAATACATGCCCATTAGCAAGATGCAAACATGATATGACCATTGGAAGAAATATACATAGTTCTCATTAGCCTACTGTAATAATATTAATAATCATAATCATAATAAAAATAAATAATACATTTGATCTATATTGCACTTTTCAGGGTACTCAACAACGCATAAAGTAATATAAGACATAAACAGTCATGATTTCTTATATCATTACAATCAATTAGTATTATTATTATTAATAAATTATTAATAATATTATCAATATCTCCAGATGGCCATAAATCTGTCTGTTCTTCGGTGAAAATATGTCGTCTAAAAACATATTCCTCATCCATAAATCCCGGTCGATTGGTTCTGAGGGTTCAAAGTCTGGATCAGAAATAAAATCGCCGGTGCTGTTTTCATCAAGATCACTTCTGTCACTTACTTCTAATCTCCCTCCGCTATAGTCATCTTCCACCATGATTTCAAAGTTCTGGAAAAGTCCAATGTTGTATTGTTACACTCCCACATGTATTCTGATGCATTTCATTGGCCAAGAGACCGAAAATAGGTGAAAAAAACTACAAATACTACGAAAACGACGTATCTGCTTTCCCGGCCTTAATGGGTTAACTCTGTCAGCTCTGCTTTGTGCAGTTATCTGTCCTGACAATGCGACAATCTGAGGTGCATTCTAGGCAACTGACCAACTCTATGCACCAATTTTAGGACTTTATTATTATTATTATTAATTCACTTTGTTTACTCTAATTACAATTTTCCTTTTCGCTTGATTAAATGCACTTTATTTTCCAAGTTATGGATGTATCTCAGCATTTACAAATTTGTTAGGTCAAACAGCATACTTAAGTCATGAAATAATAAATAAAGCATCAAGGCAGTTTTTACAGTTCAAGTTGAAGGAATGGAGTAATGGAGGAAATGCAGTTCGAAGCTGGTTTGAAATAAAGCCTTTTGCGATCACTGCAGCTATGTGATGAGATCCAGGAGTTTGCCTGTGGTTAGCATTTGGTCACAGCAGAAATACTTCTACAGACGTGAGACTGCTCTAAAAACCCTGTTTCAATATGCTTGCTGTCAGATACAGTAGAACTGGTAGAGCTGATGTTGGCACAGGTTACTATGGTTGCACACATAGGAAGTAACGTAGTTATTATAATTAAGTGCATCTGAACATACGATGACCATCGTACTACTGACTATTTACACAAAATGATGTTGAATGATGTCCAGATTGATCATGTAGTGCATAGTATGTGATTTTGGACACAGCACATAAGTGAAATGTATGCATAGACAGTGATGTTGTTAGGTACCTGTTCAGCGTCATTAACACATTCAAATCTGAAAAGGACGCAGTAAACTCACTATCCATGCGTCCCAGGTACATACCTCATGAAGAACGATACATTGTGATCAACAAACTCTGGTTAAAATTCACGACAACAAACTAATCAGTCAACACACATTTAATTTCAACAAATAAGAATACAAACTTCATAGTAGTAAATAAACTTTCCAAAGAAAACATGATAAAAAATACTTTGAACCATAGACATGTATACAAATATATAGGGCTGCAAATAACGATCATTTTCATTATAGATTAATCTGCTCGATTATTTAAACGATTAATCGATTAGTTGTTTGGTCAATAAAATGTTGAAAAATATTCATCAAAATATCAAACCACAAGATGACGTCCTCAAATCTCTTGTTTTGTCCACAAACCAAAGAGATACTCAGTTTATCGTCATAAAGGAACAAAGAAACCAGAAATATTCACTTTGAAGAAGCTGAAATCAGAGAACTTGGACTTATTTTTGTAAAAAAAAAACCTGCTCAAACCAATTATTTGATGATCTAAATAGTTGACGATTAATTTGATAATCGATTATTGTTTAATCGAATACTTGTTGCAGCTCTACAAATTTAATAAGCCCTCTTATTGCTCATTTATTTTGGTACTACAGACACAATTCGGACTTTATGCTTTTCTTTAAGCCTTTTACCTACATACTTTTACTGACAATTTCTCCTCTCCTCTGTTCTTGTCATAGCTAAACCTGGCGGTCATGTTAGGTGTCAGTACTTTCCTGCAGTGGACAAGGTGCTTTTTGTGGACGACTATGCAGTGGGATGCAGGAAGGACTTGAACGGCATCCTGCTCCTGGATACAGCTCTCCAGCCTCCAGTGGCCAAGCCTGAGGATATGGTTCAGCTAGAGCTGCCAGTGACAGAGGTAAGAGAGGACTACATTTTTAGTTTTTCAGAGAGACAGCAGGAAGTACCTTGAATTACTACTCTGGCATAATGAAAGAGGGCAAAGTGTGCCAAGACACATCTGTTTACAAAATAAAAGGTGAATGAAAATGTCAGCCGTGTGGGAGTTTTACACTATCTCGGAATGAATGGTGACAAGAACATTGTATCTGTGTGAAAAAAGTGAAAGACAGCAATATTAATCAGGTTGTTATAATTCTACGTATCCTGAATTTGATTAGACTTAAGATTCCTTTTTCGATTTAAACATTTTTGTTTCAGCACATTGTGAGACCATCAAGTTTTGATTCATTAAAATGGTAAAAAAAATCATTGATTTTATGCCATGACAACCAAGGGTTGGGTATGGTGCAGATTTTAAAAAAAAAATCACAAAAATGTAATTACAGTTGTAAAAATAAGTCCAAACTTGAATTGTGCTGCAGGATCGACATAGCCTTGTTCACTCTATTTCACTGTCTCCACTGCAGCCTCTACTGCCGTGTGTGTGTGTGTGTGTGTGTGTGTGTGTGTGTCTGTGTGTGTCTGTGTGTGTCTGTGTGTGTGTCTGTGTCTGTGTGTCTGTTTCCCAAGGTTATTATAGTTAACTAAAAAACTAATGAAATAACGAAAACTAGAATTGAAAAAACATTTTCGTTAACTGAAATAAAAATAAAAACAAGAGTTCTTAAAAAAAAAAGATACTTTTTGAAACCGTAACTAAAACTAAAACTTTATTGAAAATGTCCTTCGTTTTTGTCTTTGTCAACTTTTTTCAGACGTACACCTTTTTGGTTGATATGAAATGTATTTAATCTATCTGGTTTTATGACTTAATAAACTTATTGGAGCTGAGATGGATAAGACAAAGGAAATAAGGAAACATTTATTGTGACTTTTTTTAATTTGGCACCCAACAAATATCCCATTACAAAAAAACTAAAACTAACACTAAAGCTAATAAAAACTCAACTAAAACTAAGCATTTTCCAAAAAATAAAAACTAATTAAAACTAGCAAACTCACTCTAAAACTAATGAAAAATCTAAAACTATTATAACCTTGGTGTGTCCGTGTTTGTGTGTGTCCGTGTGTGTGGGGGGGACAGGACAGAGACCATAAATGACAACAAACATGGCAGAGAAATTTCAGTATGGTTTTTTTTTTTTCCAATCACTCAGCTAACTTGCTGTGAGAAGATAATTTCTCTCTCAACAAGATATGCTCTCTCTGAATGTAGGTGCTATTTGATAAAACATGAAATGGTACTCACCAGTAGCAGCGTACATCGTTCTGTACCCAACCCTAATGACATGTCATGTCATGTCATTCACATTTTTAAAAAGACTACATTGTGTGAGTGTGTGTGTATGTCTTTGTGTATTTTCAGGCTCAGCAGCTGCTGTCAGCTTGTCAGGAAAAGATTGATGTGTCGAACACAGAGGGCTATGAACTGTTTATCACCCAGCTCAAAGAAGGCCTGAAGAATACCTCACATGAGACAGCAGCCAATCACAAAGTGGCTAAGGTTTGTCATGATTTTGTTTTATTGCTAAACCTATATTAATAGAGTACTGTTTGCGCACAGATTTTTTTATTTTTTTTATTTTATCTTTATTGAGGCCAACAGGTTTCATACAATGTAGGATATTTTTCCTTTTTAAAAACAAAACATAATTTCTCTTAGATTTACAGGTTCCTGATAGCAAAGAAAAGGAAAAGAAAACTAAATCATTGAAAAAATAACCGTCAGGATTTTCCATCTGTATCCATAGTTATATATGAACATCAGTTTTCTTCCCAGGCCCAATTTTTTAAACATTTTTATGTATTAACAGTATGAACAGTTCAAACATAACAGATTTTTTTATTCACTTTATTGAATTTAAGACCCGACCAATATTACATTATATGGGATGTCGTATTAGAAGATAATGAAAGAGGATCCAGTTAAGGAAGGCTAAAAATGCTTCCCCACTGTGGGGTCATTCAGACTAAATTATGATGCAAACTGATATAAACTACGTTTGGCTAAAGAGTTCTTTAGGGTGGATGCAATTACATCCTATTGCCATCCAATGCAATGGACTTCACAAAAAATGTGCAGTGTTGGGTTGTCCTGCTGGCACACCTGGTAGAGCACAAACCACAGAGACTTGGTCCTCACAAGCCAGTGGCATGAGTTCGAATCTGCCTCGAAGCCCTTTCCTGCATGTATTGCAAAAAATGTCTTTAAAAAAAAAGACATTGTATTACATGATATTTCACAAGTTCAATATCACAGTTTGGAGACTAAGACACAGTATTTCAACAATGCACATCACGTCAGACAGTCTTTCTGACTTAAATTTTTTTTTTAAATGTAACGCCAAAACTACCGTGTGGACCCCTGGGGGTCCCCAGACACCACTTTGAGAACCACTACAGTCAGAGGTACTTTGACTGTTGGCGTATGCACTGAAATGAACAAATCACTAGCTTTACATGGTTAATCTTATTAAAAATGCAGTGCTGCCGACAGCGTCATCAGTTCTCAGGTGTCGTTGCGTGCCTGAATGTGTCACGGTGTACACTTAAGAACATGGTTCCTTCTTGCATTCTGTATAATGATAACACTAACTTCTCAACATTGTAGTGAAATTAACTTGTATCGGTTTCTTTTACTTTTTTACTTTTACAAAATTGTAAATTTGATCTATAACTCTCCCTCTGATCTGTTATTTTCGTTTCTTTGACTATCTGTAAACCCATCTCTCTGTGATCTTTTGATTCTTCCAGTGGGCAACAGTGACCTTCCATCTTCCCCACCACGTGCTGAAGCTGGTGGCCAGCGCCATCGTCAATGAGCTGAAAAAGATAAACCAGAACGTAGCTGCCTTGTCTGTGGCCTCATCCATCATGGACAGGCTCTCCTACCTCTTGTCAAGCGCCAGGCCTGAGCTTGGGGTGGGCCCCGGGCGCTCTGTAGATAGGTGAGCAAGCAGGGAAACAAATAATGATTTGTGTTTTGAAGAATCAAACAATTGCACAACATCCTTAGATCCTCTACATTGATTAGCGTGCACAAATTGCTAAGAAGCAATATGTGAACACTTTGTTACTCTGTAACCAACATTATTGCCTCAGATTTCGCCCTTTTTTTCTGTTAAACAGTCATGTGATCTTGGACATTTTTTTCCAGTTTTTAAATAATATTTTCACTTATTGAAGGGAAAACAGTCCAACAGTTGGCCATATGTAAAAAGTTATAAGTAAATATAAGTTCTTAGAGCACTGAAGGGTCTTTACTGAAAATTTTAGGATTATAGGCACAAACTTTAGGGAAACCACTTAGATAAACCTGCAAGGCAAAACCTTATTTAACAACATTATTTATCAATATTTCTTTCTGTTTTTTATATTACTGATAAATGCTTTGAAAATAAATAATTTACAGAAATTAAAAAAGCATTAAAGGAAAAGTCACAAAGTGAAGTACTGCTTTAAATGAAGTTAAACAAATAAGCTAAATGATGAAGTAAGTGAGGTGCCGACCTTCACACTTTGAGTGCGGTCACCCTGTGTGCCATAAAATATAATAATCACAAAAAACATTGGTTAAACAAGTCTTATGAGGGGATTGGGACTGTAAAAGACTACCAGCTGTGGGGGTTGTTTGGTTTTTATGTTCATGTCATCTGTGATCTTATTACCAGGTCTTTATCGATACTCTGACTTATTCTTTGTTATTACTGGAAATGTTTTAAGATTTGAAGTTTTAAAAAATAAAATTTAGTCTGTGTAATCAGAACTACTGCGGGGAATGCATGCAAGTGAGCATGAGGCCACTTGAGAGCCAGTGCATCAACCCCTAAAGGTTCATTTTGACTGATGGCTGCCCATGCTACTTCCAAACCAGTCTCACAATACCTGGCTTTTCCCCTGGACAGAAGATTTGCTCCAAGACACATGCATAAGCCTGATACAAACAACCTCAAAATGACAGAAGCCAGATTTGGTAAAAATAAAACTTTGAGTTTTTAGTTTGGCTTTTAGTTCATGTTGCATCTACTAACATGAAAGGACTGGATTTATAGCCCATACTGGAGCCCGCCACCAGGGGGCAATCAAGATGTTTTTGCCTTACTTGTGGGGAGGTTTCATTTTGCCCATCTTTATATTCAGTCTATGTTCCAGACAATCAGTCAGTGCCAGCATGTGTAGCTGGTTTGTATTACTTATTTTCCTTCAAGAAATTCTGTTATCCTTAAAGAATGTGTTTTGTGTTGATTCAGGTTGTCCTTGTCTTATTGTTATTATTATTCAAATATTTTCATTGCTTTTCACATTATACACTCACAGTAGTACTCAAACTCAAAAGAAAAAAATAGTAATAAGATTCAGTATACACAAAGTAGCTGTACATACATATATACCCACATAGGTGCATAACAGAGTTGCATATACACACACACACACACAAAAAAACAAAAAAGGGAGGGGGGGTAAAAATGGTTGCCACACTTTGTAATATCTATGGGTAGTGCCCCGGGTAGTGTATTTAAGTTGTTCAAGTTTGAGATGGGACATCTTGTCTTTTGTCTTTTGATCAATTTTGTATGAAGATCTGAAACAGTTGTGTGATGAACATCCAAAAATAGAAGAAATCAGGAAGATGGGGAAATACATTTCGCAGCAATATAGTTTTTTCATGCACACACTTGAAGTCATTGAAGAGAACAAATAAGCCATTTGTGGTATTAATGTGACGATTTATTAATTTGTGCACACTTACTTATTATACTTGTATTATTTTTCTCCATGACATCAGCAGTAAGAGGCTAACAGTTTTTTTTTTTTTGCTCTTGGGCCAGGTAACTTACACCATGCCAATAAAAAACTCGTATTGTGTTCCATTTCAACATTTAAATAGCATTTTGTCATGGATTCTGATTCTTGAGGGGTGTATGGATGTATAACCAGTGATACAAGATACAAGATTTTACATGTTCCACTACAAAACTGACATGACGTGATTCAACATTATCATACAGAAACCTGAACATGTTTCTACATGTGTTTTTCTCTGCAGATCTTTGATGTACAGTGAGGCCAACAGGAGGGAGACTTTTACATCGTGGCCACACGCTGGGTACAGGTGGGCTCAGCCTGATCCAATGGCTCAAGCTGGGTTTTACCATCAGGTTGGTTCTGAAGAAATTCAGAGGAGCGCATTAGTCATCTCATACATCTCCGTTTACAGTATTTGCTTGCAATCAAAGGCCTATTGGCCTGCACAGTAGAGCATGTTATGTTTTACGTCACTGTAAGATTATTCAGTTAGAGAAGGAACTCTTGTTGATGACAAGCCAACAACTTAAAACTATTGTCAGCTCTGCACCTTTTCATTGGTGTCTATGCAAGGGAACAATACATGTTAATTCAAGTTTCATGTCAATTTTTTTTTTATTACCACAACCATTATTGTCTTAAAAGAACATTAGATTCAGTGTTATTGTCACTGCAGTACAATTGGAGTAAACAGTAAGAGGGTAATTAATAATATGTTAAAGTGCCCAAGTTACATTTTAAAGTATGCAAGAATAGAATCTAATATTTAATGTCCCACACAAAATACATAAGATCTGGAAGCACATCTACTTTTTCTCCCTCCCTGAAAAATTACAGTTCTGGTTCTGCTTATCAAGTCCAGTTCTGAACCATTCTTGATTACAGTTCAGAGTCAAAAAGGGTAAAAAATAAATACATTTAAAAAAAACCTACAAAATTCATATTCATTCATTAACAATTCAATTCATATATCAAACCTTTAAACATATACAGTTTAAATTGATTGCTGTTATTAAAAATATGATTAAATAATTATTTAACATTCCTTTCTCATTTACTTGACTGTAACTGTAAGAAGGAAACACTAAAATGAATCGGTGTCCAACATCTATCAGGCCATTAAATGCAATCAGCCAGCTGCCGTATCGCCCTTGAATAGTAAAAGGAACTTATTTGATTCAAATACTTTTCCAGACATAGTTTCATGAGCAATGTTTCAGCCAGACCTATATGAATGGTAAAAAGTCTGTTCATAAATTTATTTACCTTTTTAAATGAGTGACGGGGCAGATAAAGTCTCCAGTTTGTTCCAACTGTTAGAGAAAAACCTCTATTCTAATCTTAAATATAACAGACCTAAGAATACCAGTGAACATCGTCTCCTTATGAAAGATGATTTGTGATGTCTCATGATTCAGTCATTCAGGGAACTGTATTAGTCATCTTTGCCACGTGTTTAACACTTTTTGTGCAAACTCAGGATTCTCCAGAATAAAAGTGGACTGTGGGGAATGCAGCTGTGTAACTGGTGTAAGCCCTGTTGTTCCCCCTGTTTTTTTCCACAGCCTGCCTCAACAGGGGATGACAGAGCCATGTGTTTCACCTGCAGTGTGTGTCTGGTCTGTTGGGAACCTACAGATGAACCCTGGTGAGAACAGATAATTAACTGTAAACCGATTTTGGTATTAAAATTCGGACTCTTAAGGATAACAACATTTTGTTGGATGATATATGGTTAAAAAAATAATACAGGTAAACGGTATTATTATCTTTTTAAGACTTAAAATGTAATTCCGCCGACGAAATGATAATATAGTAGCATAATAATGCAAGTACATCCTTTCAAAAAGCTATTTTTATTTTCAAAATAAAAATATAGGAGAGCAGACTAGAGGTCAGAAGCAATGTGACCAGAAATGACGGCAAAGAGCGTCTTAGAGCAGTTTTTTCTGATAACCACTGCTTAGACACAGCACCCAAGTCTGGTCAGAAAAAAATCCCTGCTGTTCTAATGCCATCAAACACATGTAAACACAACAGGTTATATTGTAATATATGTAGCCATGATGTTGATAAGTTGATATTGCAATTATTGTGACAGACCTAAGTATAACATATCAATGACTACAAACATTTCTCTACAACCTCCAGGTCCGAACATGAACGACATTCTCCCAATTGCCCATTTGTAAAGGGTGAGCACACACAGAACGTGCCACTATCAGTGACGCTGGCAACCAGCCCAGCCCAATTTCCTAACAGCCCTGACAGTTCGGACAAGATCGCCTGCTATGGCTTTGGTAGCTGCCCGCAGTTCCTGGCTGCTGCCACCAAGAGGGGCAAGATCTGTATCTGGGATGTCTCCAAAATGATGAAGGTCAGCGCCTCTAATTGTGAATACATCAGACTTCATCTGCTTTGTGTTTCATTTTCAAAGATTTAATGTCGGACATTATAAGTTAGTATTGACTTGTGTTGTCATATCTTTTTTCTTTAAAAAAAAATCGTACTCTGATACAATACCTTGTTGTAAAAAGAGACATAAGAAGGGGTCTATCTGCAGTCTTGCAGACTACATAGCACACCCACTTCACTACATGACACACCCCAAGATAACTTCCTGGATCAACATACTTATTTTTCCAAATCCATGATCTTTTCCTAAACTTAACCAAGTTTGTGTGCCAAAACCTAACCAAACTGCAACGCCCCTGCAGGAAGACTATTTTGTTTAAGCTAAAGCTAAGTTAAAGGTGCTGTACTGTACTGTTAGACTGAAAAAAATCTGTCTGTGCTTGGATTATCTCCACATTGCTCTTACTGTTTTGATTGACATTCCAAGTTTGGTCCAGGAATGGCTGCGCACAGCTCTTGCTGCTTGTGAAGCAAACATGGAGGTGCCTGTAGTGGTGGGCTACAAATGGCAATAGTGCACTAGTGGCAGTGGCTAGCTAGCAGAAGCCCAACTAGATTGTAATACAATCACATGCACTAAGGCTTCTTCCTAAAACAATTTATAGTACTTTATTGTGTTATGAAAGTGCATATTTTTGACCAATCAGCAACCAGGGTAAAATGCCCCAGCAACTTAACTTAGACCCTCGTTCCTGCGGTCAAAATGCATTAGTTCATAAGAAGTTTGGAGTTCCTAGTGAATGTTCCTGCAGTTGAAAGGAGGCATAATATACATGTATGGCTGGACAGAATACCAAAACAAAGCAAAAGAAGCTTGGATTACAACATGCACAGAGGGGGTGGCTTCATTCTCTGCTCAGGATGGGATTACACCACTACGTTTTCTCATACCTCTTTTTTTTTTCATAAACTGAAGGGGTGGTCCGCTTTATGGAATATATCATCTTAAATGAGCTACACCACAAATAAAATGATTTTATTCAACTGGAGCAAATGAGATTAGTAGCAGTAGAGAAGAAAGCAGTGTGCATGAGACGGGGGAGGTGGGGTTATGTGGGCAGTACAGTGGCATGTGTCAACTTATTGTGGGCGAAAAAAGAGAGCAGAAAGGCTAGCTGGTACGCTCAATAATGCAGAAAATTGGAATTGACGACACTTGACCCCAGACTCATTCAAGAGTGTAATTGTGTGCTGAACAGGTGCACTTGAAGTTTGACATCAATCCATACGACCCAGCCCTCCTGAGGCAGCTGATTCTGTGTGGGGGTGAACAGAGCCAGCAGACACTGACCGAGTCTCGGAGACCAACACTGGCCTGGCTCGAAGAGGCTTCCTCCTGCTCTGACCTGCCCAAGCTAGAGGGAGACAGGTGAAACATAAATACACGCACACAACCGCATTCACGTATGCATCTGTCTGTCTGTATATATAAATATATAGATCTTTCTTTTGCTGCTGTATTTGAAAAGCTGGAGCAGGCAGAGGATAATGGATTTAGTGATTGAGAATGGTCCCTACAGGTGAAGGGTGTCTGGCCTAGAGCTCAATCAGCAAATTATTATTATTATTATTTATTTATTTTTATTTATTAATAGATATTATTATGTCATTATTATTTTTCCCATAAATTTGTACAGGGAACAATTTCAGTGAAATGCAACCCTGTCAGTTCCAGTGATGGTCTACTTAGGTGTAGTGGTTAGTACTGTCACCTCACAGCAAGAGGGACGCAGGTTTGAATCCATGGCTCTTCTGTGTGGAGTTTGCATGTTCTCCCTGTGTCAGCTTGGGTCCTCTGGGTCCTCCCACAGTCCAAAGACATGCAGCTTAGGTTAAATTGGTGACTCTAAATTTGGTGTGAATGAGAGCGTGTCAGCCCTGCGACCTTTCCAGACCAGTCCCCCACCTCTCATGTCAGCTGGGAATGGCGACTTGTTCAGATAAGCGGTTAAGGATAATGAATTGTACAGTGATCATCCCCATCAGCCAGTTTGGCACACAGAAAGGAGTACTGGCACACTAGAATGCAGACATGGAGGCACCCACCAGCATGAAAATTTCAGCATGGTGCCCAGCAGAGAAGATCCACATAGAGCCACCTGGCCGGTGTTTAACTTGGGTGGTTAGGATCGTTACTGGTGCTATATTTTTTAACTGTTCCTATTCTGTTGAAACTCACTTACATTCACTTACATCTAGTAGACTGGAATTGTACCCAGATTTGTTTTGTTCTGTCTGTTATTTATTAATTTACAGACTGTAGTATGTTTCTTGTGTTTATGTATTGGAAAACTTCATAAAAACTTTAATAACTTGGAAAAAAAGTACAGGAAAACATCTGTGCTTGTGTGTCAGTGAGTGAGTAACAGTTCTCAGTTTGTGTTTTATCATGTCAGTCATGTTTTTCTAACTACTTCTTCTTTTCCAGTGATGACCAGTTGGAGGATTCAGACAGTGATGAGCATTCCCGATCAGAGTCAGTAGCAGGTATGCAGACTAGACTAACCCTAACCCTTTTCACATTAGGCCTTATTGAAATAGCAATTTCCGTCATGAGTGTCGGGTTCTAAACGGGAAAACCTCAGACATCTTCTCTTACTTTTGTTCCAGGCCAGCAGTCCCAGTGGGAGAGCATGGACGTGAGCCTCGGGGTGACCTCACTGAGTGTGCTCCAGCAGCCAGAGAAGCTCCAGTGGGAGGTGGTGGCCAGTGTGTTGGAGGACACGGTCAAGGACCTGGAGGAATTGGGTGCCAACCCCTCACTAAACCAAGCCAAGGCCCACTGCCAGGCCAAAGCAAAGGACAAGGTCCCTGACCACCACAACATTCCCTACCCCTGTCTGCTGGCCGGAGGCCTGCTCAGCTACCGCTCAGCAACCAGCACCCCCATGGCGGGACCCCCACCCACAGCCCCAGCTACAACACGCAGGACCACAGATGGTCCCCTTAGGACTCAGGGCCCTGAGCCCTTTCTCTCTGGACCTCTACAGGACCAAGGCTCTATGGAGATAGAGACCTGCAACCCCCAGACTATAGTCCAGGAGCAGGGCTTCTCTAACCTAGTAGGTTCCCAACCTCCAAGCCCCTCTTCTCTGTCAGCTGTACGCAGGACTATACCCGTGCTGCTGCTGTACGGTATCAGAGAGGTGGATGACAAGTCCTCAGGGCAGGTGTTTGTTCAAATGAACAACCTAATGAGCAAGGGGCTCCATGAGGAGGGCTTCACTGTACCACAGATTATAGAGATGGAGTTCGACACACATGAGCAGCTTCTACTTCAGGATCCTCCCATAACTTACATTCAGCAATTTGCTGACGCAGCAACTAATCTGGCAGGGTTAGACGGACATGTAGACAAATGGAGCACACTGGCTTCAGTGACTTCCTCCACACCGCCTCGGCCTGGAGCGCTGGTGCAGTGCTTGAGGCTGCCCAAGCAGCTGGAAGAAGAGAATCTTTATGTGGACTCTATCACGCCCTGCTGGGATGGTGTGCACCTTCTGGTTGGGCTGCAGCCATGTGGCGCTGAATCTCTGAGCGCTACAAACCAAGTGGAGGCTCTCAACAATCTCAACCGCCTCCATTCTGCTCTCTGCAGCCAGCGCAAAGGAGACCCCCAATCAGTGGCCAATGGGGTGGAAGGCCACCACTCAGGGGGGTCACCACCTCAAACGCCCCTCATTCTGCCCCCAGGAGACCAGCAGCAGCAGCAGCAGCAGAGGTCTCCAAGTGGTGGAAGTGGAGGCTATCTTGCACTCTACAAGCTCAACTACTCCACACGTATTGTCACCTTAGATGAAGAACCTGTTAAGGTGCAGCAGATTTGGGACCCTTGTGATGCCATCACCTCTCTTATATTGCTTCCTCCAGATGTGCTTGATAGCAGGGAGGATGACAGTGAGGAGGCTCCTGAGGAGGCTCTCCCATGCGGGTCTAAAAATGGGTCATCTGGGTTTGGATTGGGCCCGGCAGGCCCTGCTTGCTCTGGAACTGGGACTGCATGTGGAGCAGCCACAACCAGCAGCAGTACTACTGTTAACAGTCCCTCCACCTCTGCCTTGGGCCACAAAGAGTGCAAGAGGTTAGAGGTGGCAGGCCTGGGCCACCTGGTGGTGACCACCCGGGCTGGGTTCATTATGATACTGGACCTGTCCACATTGGAAGTCCTGGCGAAGGTGGAGCCACCTAAGAAGGAGGGGTCAGCAGAAGAGACGGACCCCTTTGTCTCAGTAACGTATTGCTCTGGGACCGACCGCCTTTGTGCCTGTACCAAAGGTGAGTCTTTCCTTCCTACAACAACACTGTGGACTACAGGGATAGATAGTAGATAGGCTGGCTTTAACTTGCTTTGATGAATGTTTTTTTGTGGCCGTGTGCGTGTTTCCCTTTCCTTCCCTTTCATTCCCTTCGGGGATGAATAAAGTAATCTATCTATCCATCTATCCATCTATCCATCTATCCATCTATCCATCTATCCATCCATCCATCCATCCATCCATCCATCCATCCATCCATCCATCCATCCATCCATCCATCCATCCATCTATCTATCTATCTATCTATCTATCTATCTATCTATCTATCTATCTATCTATCTATCTATCTATCTATCTATCTATCTATCTATCTATCTATCTATCTATCTATCTATCTATCTATCTATCTATCTATCTATCTATCTATCTTTAATTAATTATTTTAGATTAATTTAAGGATAAGGAGTAAATTTTATGTTTTTCTTATTGTGGATAATCCTTTGAAAAAAAAAAAGTAAACCAACAATGTCTTGGTCTTGCTGTTGTTTTTTTCCCCACTGTTTTTATCAGACTTGATGCATGCTCAATTGTGTCTCATAAGTTGATGCAGTAATTTCTGCATTGATACCATTTGTTATACAAATTTGGTGCACTTTTTTATATCGAGAATGAATGGAAATGATGTACTACATTAGGATACCAAGATCTTGAGGAACACCGTAGAGAAATTAATGCACAGATTTGGTATTAAAACTGCTGAGAAATCCCCTATCGTCAGTATACATAGGAAAGACATCCTCTGAATGCCCTAGGTCTAGTTTGTGGTTTTAAATTTTCATGAGGCTGTAATTCTCCTGGAGGTCACAACAGCTGATTTATACAGAGAGGTCGAGATTTAAGAAATGTTCTCACTAAAATTAAATGGCTACTCAGGGACGAACATCATCTCATGAATTATATTGGGTTGATTCAATCCACAGGAGTCTCAGCTCTCCAGCGATACCCAGTTTAAGCAATTCCAAAACTGTATATTATTAAATAATATCAAATATTTAAATACAATAGGTGGAAATAATGCTTTTTTTAATGCGTGACAAAAACCGTATGGGTTTTCTTAAACTGCATGGTATTACCATAAAGTGGGATATCTTGAGGTCAATGGGTGGTCAAGGGACCACTTTGAAAATGCCATGTTAGTTTTACACACACACACACACACACACACACACACAGAGTAATCAGTTATTATTTAATGGGGTTTGTTTACATAACAAAATACATTCCCAGTATTTACTTGAGTTATTACTCAATTATCTTAGATTTAGAGAGAGTATTCAGAGAGTCGTGACAAGTTTTTCCACTGTAAAAAGTAGGGATGGGAATAATTAATCAGTGATCGATTATTGGTCGTTAAGAATTTGTTTGATCACGTGGACTGTTAAATGAAGCTGCAGTATTTATTTGAGCAACTATCTTACTGTATCAAACCTTGCTAGCATGAATTACTGAGTTTAATTTGATCCAAAACTTATTTAAACACAAAACACATTTAAATATGAAGATTACTGTGAAAACTAACCTCATGCCTCTTCTTTATCAAACTGGCCTTGCTTTTACTCATTAAGCATGTACTGCAAAGTGAAATGGTCCTCTGGATTTAAAAGAAAAACATTCTTTCATGTCTCAGTTCAGCCCAGCTGTAGGACATGTTTTCTCAACATATCTTTATGTCATATCAGTTTATATAACTTACTGTATTCATATATTGTCGTGATTCAGGGTCTGCTTGCAGGTGAGTTGATCAACTGTAAAGATAAAGAAGCTGATGTTTGTGTTGATATAATGATATGGTATTGAATTTGTTTCTTCCCTCCTCTTAAGGTGGAGAACTTCATTTCCTTCAAATTGGAGGTGTGTGTGATGATATAGATGATGGCGACATGTTTATTGATGGCCCCCTTTCTAAAGGGGCTGAACTGCTGCTTGAGGGGGCCAAGCCCTCCTCCAACCCCTCTAGCCCTGGGATCACAGGTAGAAATGACACTAGGCACCCTCACTCATTTCTCCACATTGGATTTGGCATTTCAAACCGCATGGCCACCACATTTGATTTAATTTGATTTCCCCCAACTTGTCTTTGTGCAGGAGTGGACCTCCTGGTGGACCAACCGCTAACCACAGAAAGCCTGATGTCCCTCGTGGAGCTGACACGCTTTGAGACACTGACCCCCCGCTTCTCAGCCACAGTGCCACCATGCTGGGTGGAGGTGCAGCAAGAGCAACAGCAGCGACGCCACCCTCAGCACCTTCACCAGCAGCACCACGGCGATGCAGCCCAACATACCCGAACCTGGAAGCTTCAGAGTGATAGGTAGCTTTAACTTTATTGCTATTTTCAGGCAAAAAAGGGCTACAGAACATGTAGGTCTTTCAATGTCCTATGTTATGGGTTACAGGCAAACATACTATAGGGCTGTTTCGACTACCGGGAAATACCCGGAATGAGGCCAGTTGCACTCGCCGAAACGCCCCTAATTTGAATACGAGCAGTCTGGAGCCGGCATTTGTCGGGATTTTTCTGTCCCTGTGGAAGAGCAGGGCCGATTTTCTCCCCTGAAAACAGCCTGGTTACTGATTGGATAGATCGCCAAGCGGGATGTGACATAGTACTCTACAGACAACAACACGCGCCATTTGTAAAAGCCGGCAGAGCAGTGTTCCCGACTTTGTTGCTAAATTTAGCTATTTTTCAGACCCCCTTAGTGACTATTTTTAAAGAAAGTGACTGGAGACAAATCCATCAACTCCTTCTTAGCCGTTAGCAGCAGTTAGCTACAGTTAGCTCTGTAGCAGTATAGTGTGTATGTGCTGCTGCTGCAGGAGGTGTTCAGTTAGCGATCTCTGTTTGTTAACAACAAGCAATGGACACTCTGTGCACAGTTAGCCATTCCGTTAATTCACAATCACTATGTTTATGATCAGTGGAGACAGTGCATAATAATTCATGCTGCTTTCAGCTGCTGACGTTGTGCACAGTTAGCGACGGCGAAAACCATACGTCACCTCCGGAGTCTCTAAATACCTCTGGGGCCTTTTTGTAGTGGATATACGCAGAGTGAGTGGACTTTTGAGACAGTGTGGCCTGAGACTTTCTCGGTGGCCACTCTTCCCCCTAGTCGAAACACGGCTTGTATGTAGTTAGCTTGTTTCAGTATTTATCAAACTGACATCATAGTTTTAAAGGTTTCCATACAGATATTTCATTGATTGCATTACAGCAAATTACAGCTCAACAGTACACTAAAATGTGATTCTGAAAACATTTAAGGTGAGAAAAATGGCAACACAACAATAGAATCTTTATTCATATGTAAAATTCCCTTTGCATGTTAGTATTGGTACAGGTAGAATTTAAAACTTAGATAAATATTTGGATGGCTGATAGGAAGCCATGAAAGGGATCCTTCAGTGGAATGTCTAACCATTTGGTCTCCTGTACTGCCTTTGTAGCTCCAGCTGGGACGAACATGTGTTTGAGCTGGTGCTGCCCAAGGCCTGCATGGTGGGTCATGTGGACTTCAAGTTTGTCTTGAATGCCAACATCGTCAACATTCCTCAGATCCAGGTCACTTTACTGAAGAACAAAGCACCTGGGCTGGGCAAAGCCAGTGGTGAGGACACTGTTTTAGTATATTCTTTTTTTAAATAAAGCTTTTAAGTACTGTACACTGTAGACATACATACAGGTTGGGGGATATTGCATTGCAGTGTATTGACAGGGGTACCATATTTTTTCAACTTTGGTGTTATATTGTTATATATTTGATATTTGTGATATTTATTTTTTGTTTTTCCAGTATCAGGTTAAATTAATTGGCGTGTTTTCAATTCAGAGCTCATATCTATGTCTAAAACTTGCCTCTCATGTCTTTGACAGAGACGGCAGTAGACAGACAGATCTCCTTCCCCCTCTCCAATGTCCTCAATGCTAACGGGGAAAGGAACGGCCAGCCTCTGTTGCATGACTTCACAGAGGACATCCAGTTCATGGACATAGAAGAGACATCAGGTAAAGAACGTAACCAGTTTAGTTTTAAGTTTAGTTTTGCTGTATTTCAGGTTTATATATCTTATTTATCTGAAAGACACAATCTCACACGTTGTTTTTTATTTATCCATCAGTGCATTAATGCTTCCAAAATTAAATGTTCCTTTACCATTGTTTAAACCCTTAGTGTTCCAACTGACTGTCCTTCTTATCTTTCAAGGGCTGTTGCACTAGACATTGTTAAAACTATAACACCATAGGATAATTACAGCCTCATGAAACCTTACAACCACACACAAGAGACCACAAGAGGACATTCAGAGGATGTATGGCTACCCTAGGTGTATTGACAATGAAGGACTTGGCAGAAATAAGTGAGAGAATGCTTGCCATCTAATCACTGAAAAAAGCGATTCTTGGAGTTTTTGATAACAAAAAAAAAATCACAGCAGGGATTCTTCCATGGTGTCCCATAAGTAACCATGATCGTAATAGAGATTGTATCTCTGGGATGCTGGCTTGATAGCTCCTTTAAGAACAGGGACTCAATCCACAAATACTTTGATGAAGTCTTGGCTGAATACATTTGGGTGCATGTTTGGGTGTGTTTTTGGTCTAAAATAAACAGAAGAAGAAACAAGACAGTATTAGTCTACAGTAACATATAGTGTCACACACATTATTTACAACAGTATTGGTCCTGAATAATCAAATTATACAATACATTAGTGAAATAAAGTCCCAGCATCTAGTTTTATACAAACAGAAATTCAGGGCATCAATGTAATGTATGTAATGTCATCACAAACTGAATTGTTGATCAGAATGAACGATTCTGTGATAAACTGAGCCCTCTGGTGGATGAATAGTGCCACTGCAGCACTGACAACAGCCAAACAGCGAAACTCCGTGACCAACACTGGCTGGCTACTCCATGTCCGAGTGGAAAGCATGTTAACAGCAACACAGTTACACAGCAGAATAACAACAAAGATTCTATACCACGGTATATCCTCACATTTAGCTCTCAAAGTGCCCAAGATTAATGCATTTTACTTAAAAATGTACAAAATTTTCTCCCAGGGGGGCATGCCTGTCGGAAAATATGTCCTCCCCCCAAGGCTGTAAACCTAAGGGAAACACTGAGACCATATTTCTTGGGTAGGTTTAGGTTATTTTAAATAAATCTGTGTGCACCAGAGTGACAAGTCTATTAGTTGCATACTTCAACAAGGGGTGAGAGGTGGGGTTCATCCTGGACAGGTCTCCAGACTATCACAGGGCTGACGGATAGACAACCATTCACAATTTCATTCACACGTACGAGCAATTTAGAGTCACCAATTATACCTAAACTGCATGTCTTTGTGGGAGCAGGCGGGAGGACTTGGAGAGAACCCACGCTGGCATGGGGAGAACATGCAAACTCTACACAGAAGAGCCCAGTAGCATTTCAGTAGACAGAAACCCCAGAATGAAGTGACTAGCACAATACCTTTAAACTTTAACTGTATCTATTGCCATCTTGTGGCACATATACGATATTACAACATACCGTTTTGCTTGTATTAACATTAACACACACACTACCACATTGACAGACGTAGAATAACATAAATTAGTAATCAACAACAAGTGTTCAAAATATTATAAATGGTTGAACTTATAAAATGGAAGTGCATCAAGCTTCCAGCCTGTATTTGGGACCAACTTTAATCTGTTGGTGGCCACCACATCATGGGTTTTATTCAATTTAATTTAATGTATTACTATAATTTTGGCATTAAATGAACAGAAAAACACAATCAAACCATTCATTGCAATTATCTGTTTAAAAAACATCATGTATATTTCATGATTATGAAGCCGACTAAAGCTAATCTTTTAGGGCAGAAGGTTGTTATTCAACATTCTAAAACTGTTGGACATCTGTATTATTAGCACTGAATATAGTGGTCTATGTGTGTGTTGCAGGCTCCATGCTGTGCCCATTCCTAGAGGACCACAAGGAGGACATCCTGTGTGGTCCAGTGTGGCTAGCCAGTGGGCTGGACCTCTCTGGCCATGCAGGCATGCTTAGCCTCACCAGCCCCAAATTAGTGAAAGGTAACAACTGTCACATCTACCTGCTTTTATGAACTCACCCACTGATTTTTTCTGTGGTGCAATTCATCAGTCTAGATTGTTTTGCTGTGAGCTGCAGAGTGTTGGAGATATTGGCCAGACAGATGTCTTATCCTCTTATCTTGAATATAAAGGGACTACATGGCACTTCACCTCTATATCTCCAACACTTGGAAAATGATGCCAAATTACACAAAAACAATCTAGATAGATGATCATCTTTATTTTTTCATGAAAGTGTGTCAGTGTTTCTCAGTTGTCCTGTTGCTCCCTCCATTGCAGGCATGGCAGGAGGCAAGTACCGCTCCTTCCTTGTTCACATCAAATCAGTGAGTGACAGGGGCATGGAGGAGAGCCCACGGCCTGTGGTGAGAATGCCCAGTGCCAAGCCCCAGGGCACCAAAGCCCACTCATTGTCAACCCTCCTGCAACGCGCTCAGGCCTCCAAGGTACACATTCACAGCCTGTAGTTTTTTTTTGAAGATGGGTTTATATTTTTTCACATTTGTTTTTGAAAGAACTGTCATATAAACAGTGAAACAGTTTTTCATTACTATAATCAGTCCTCCAAATCTGTGTTTTATGATTCTGGGCTATATAAATAAAATTGACTTGACTTGACTCCTGTTCATATTGGCAATTAAAAGATTTACTCCTAGTTCTCGGGGACAACATTGTAACACAGTTGTATTTCAGTCCAAAAATCTATTTTGAAGCTTATCTTAGCTTGGTGTGATAGTTTAAGTTAATCAAATCAACTATTTACTTACAGTTCTTTTAGAGTAGTCGGTCTTATGCTTCCCCAGGCAGTGTTTCCTTGCTGCACTAGAGTGAAGGAAATGACAGTACCTTTTGAAGATTCTCACTTGATTTATTTGAGTTATTTGGACTGCTGGAGCGCCACATTTACTTCGGATGGACTTAACCCCCAATTTAGTTTTATCACATAGTATTTTTGCATTGAACAAGGACTTTTGCTTTTGTCCAGCATATTTGTATTGAAATCATGTTATGAAGTGATCTCCTCAGGGGAAGTATGAACAGGAAAAATAATTAGAGCAAGCAAAGTTTCAGTGCCCATATGCACCTTACTATGTTTAAGATCTGACTTGTGAACCTATTCTTTAAGTGGTTTTCCACTGCAATCAGATCCATTTCCAACTGTAAAAAATATCCAGTCATTATTAAGGGTGCAACGATTGCAATTTTCTGGCCGATCACCGATCACCGATTTTTAAAAAGCCTGACCTGCCGATTCCGATTTTGGCCGTTACCGTTTTTTTTTTAATAACTTACTGCTGAACCTTCAATGTTTGAATCTTATCTTATTGAAAAACAATCACACAGCAGTATTTTTCTTTAACATATAAAGGAAATCAGCCTGATGTAGTTAATGAAACATTGAACTTAAAATAAATAGCAACAATTTACAGGACAAACTAACAGAAGAACTGTAACCATAAATAAAGTGTCCTGAGTTTTTGGTTTTGTTATAGTACAACATACATACAACTAGGGATGGGCATCGATTTTCGAATAGTCATTAAATAAAAAAAATCGAATAGTTCATCATATCTGGAAGGAAAAAAAGTTGTATTACTGTTGCCTTCCACACGGGGGCAGTGTAGCATTTGATGATACAGTGTGATGGGCTAGATGCCAAACTGTAGAAGAAGAAGAAGAAAAAAACCAAGAGGGTTTTCCACGGCGGGACAAGTTAGCTCTCAAAGAGGTTTAGAGACTCTGGCCGATAGCCGATCCCGCAAAATTAAGGAAATCGGCGCCGATCACCCCTAGTCATTATTGCCATAGTGACATTGTTTAATGAACTGTGTCATATATATATATATATATATATATATATATATATATATATATATATATATATATATATATATATATATATATATTAATATTAATATTAATTAGTCTTCTGGTTAAGCCATTAAAACAAATGAAGTCATAAAAAAGTCACATTTTGTGTGTGTGTGTTTGTGTAGGAGAAGGTCTCTGCAGTGAAAACTGAGACCACGGCACCCTTGAAGAAAGTAGAGAACCTGCGAGGCTGTGACCTGCTGCAGGAAGTTTCAGTTACAATCAGAAGATTTAAGAAGACGTCAATACCCAAAGAAAGGTCAGATCACTGTTGAGGAATGGGACATCTGGTTCTATTTACAGTCTCAAATTGTTTTCATAATTAAACCTAAACACAGAAGCAGTAAAACACATTGAATAGAAAAGGTTAGTTTAGTGTTAATAGTAACACACTGAGTCAGATCACAGTGTTTCTGGTATACATTTTGCAGAATTGAACTTTAAACCTCTCTTTGTTCTGTGCTTTTCAGGGTCCAACGCTGTGCTATGCTGCAGTTCCCAGACTTCCATGAGAAGCTGCTGGATGCGCTGTGTAGGCGTACAGAGGGCAGCCCGGCCACTGAGCACGCCCAAAGCCTTGTCCTAGACATCTTGTGCTGGCTGGCTGGGGTTTTCTCCAATGGACCATGCAGGTAGGATGAAAGCTCCAGCACAGCAAATTGGACTGCATCATGTACGACGTCTAGGTCTCTCATCACTTCCACTTTGACATTTACAGAAAAGTAATAACTCCTGTGGCTTCTTCTAGTTTAAGAGAAGGAAAGGAGGGCCTGCTGGCGAAAACCTGGACGCGGCTAACGGATATTGTGCGGATGTGTTTCTTCGAGGCTGGCCGGAGCATAGCACACAAATGTGCTCGTTTTCTTGCACTTTGTATCAGGTAGGAAGCATGGTTCATTTTTGTGATGATGCTTTTAGCTGTTTCTCAGTGCTGGAACTTTATAACTCTTTAGCTTAAATTACTGTGGCATTGAAATATATGTCATAAACACTATCATTTCACAGCTGAAGTGGACCGTTGAGCTATCAGAATTGTTCACAAATAATTTATTTAACTTGCTTATCGCACCACCTGCTGAAAATAAAAATTACATTTAATTAATTTATCCAATTAACACAGTCTCAATGTTATACAAATGCAATGCATTGCAGAAAAAAAACACATGAATATTCTGAATATCACATACATATATTGACGCAAGCTTCCTTGCAGAAGACATATACTGCATTATTAATTGTTGTGTTTATTGTGTTGTGAAATAGGTTTTTCATTCCTTCCCCTGGAAGTACTTGAACTTAGATTTATTCAGTGATCTGTGCCCTAAGTTGGGTTGATGGCTTCCCAACAGAGTGGAGAGAGTACAATGAAAAGAAAAGCAGAAGCGGTTATAATATCTACACCATCTGTATGAGTTGTTGGCTTTCCATCGTTTGAAAGACTTGTATCATGGGTGACCATCATGTGTCATGGAGGGCCAAGACAGTGCAGGTTTTCTTTCCGGCCACTCACTTCAGCAGGTGATTTAACTAATCAGCACTCAGTGAAATCACCAGCTAAAGAGACTGGTTGAAAAGAGAACCTGCAGTATCTTGGCCCTCAGTGGGCACCCCTGACCTATATGATGAAGTAGTTGTTCTTTTTTATTCATTTGTGCATCATGGGTTTATATAACAAAAGTAATAAATGTGCTGTTGTTTTTCTCACTGTAGCAATGGGAAAGGGGACCCAAGTCAACAGGGTTTCGGCGTGAGTCTTCTGAAGGCTATGCTTGACAATATGCCTTACTTGCCTGCAGCTGCAACAGGTGGTAAGTAACTGAACAACAAACTGAACAACAACACAGGACAACATACAGCAGTACTTCTTTTTTCACCTCTCCCTCTCATGTCTGATTTTAGGCTCAGTGTTCTGGTACTTTGTGTTGCTGAACTATGTGAAGGAAGAGGACCTGGCAGGCTGTAGCACAGCCTGCGCATCCCTGCTCACCACCATCTCTCGACAGCTGCAGGACCGCCTCACCCCACTGGAGGCACTGTTACAGACCAGGTACTTCTACTGTACTATTAGTCAGGCGGCTTAGCTAAATAAAGGGGACACGCCGGACAAAAGCACCATACTTTTTCCACATACTCTCTATCACCATAAGTTTCAATTTTTGGTAGGAGCCACTTCATCAAGATTGCGGATCGGAGATGGCAGCCATATAAAGTCTGAGAAATGCAATATCTTCCAAGTCACTTAGAACATCAATCTTGGTGTCAAATTTCATTGTCATTTTCTGGGTCAAGGAATCATTTAAAGCTACTGTGAATATCACTAGATGATTATTTGATCAAATAGATATGTTCATTTTCACCCAGACTGGTAGGCAACTCGCTTCAAGTGCTGCAGCAGGAATCCTGAGTTGAAAATGTTTGGAATCAATGTTCACGGGAGAGTGCTGATAAGCTGCAATGTACACTGCTCAAAAAAATCAAGGGAATGCTTTCATCTCATGTCAGATCTTGATCAACAAATTATTTACAGTGAGTCATCTAGTGATATTCTCAATAGCTTTAAATAATTCTTTGACTCAGAAAATGTATATTTTGACACCAAGATTGACCTTCTAAGTGGCTTGAAAGATATACTGGTTCTCATAGACTCTATATGGCTGCCATCTCTGATCCCCAATCTTGATGAAGTGCCTCCTACCAAAATTTGAAACCTATAGTGATAGAGAGTATGTGGAAAAATGTTGGTGCTTTTGTCCGGCTTGTCCCCATTCTTCTCAAATCTGGTCCTAAGCCACCTGACTATATTCAGTTCAATACAAAAGTAACGTATGTAACTACGGTTCTATGAATTCTGGATGAACTCGACTGATTGGTTAACATGCTGGGGAGACAACCACTTGGCTAGGAAGGATGTATTTGGCCAGAGAACGACTCGTGACCCATCTGCATGCCAGCACATACAGGTCTGGCTTACTGAAAAGGTGTGGAGCTCCCCACCTGTGTTGCACCAACCCTTGAATTACAAAGCTACCAGGGATGAGCCGGTTCTTTGAATATGAGAGAAATGTTGACCTGCTATCACTTAGTCCGCAACGGCAAGAGGATGGAAGGAAAGATCTTCTGGTGACATAGGAACTCATCGATTCTTGACTTCTAGGGTCATCCAGGGGTCACAGTTGACTTTGTTGCTATAACTACTCGACCTGCACATGCGTGATGAAAGCATCCAGTACTTAAGCACCGCCGCTAGCAGTTAGTAAGAAAAAAATAGAACTGTCTATTCAGTCTTTTGAAGGCTAGTGATACACAATTTCCATTTGATTGTATTACTTAATGTTAATTAATAGATAAAAGTGGTTCAAACTACTGAAGCTCATTCGTACTGCTTAGTTTTGTCTCATGAGCAGTGTCCTTACATTGTTGATGTTTCTACCTGAACATATGTGTCTCCTCTCCCCTTTCTGTCCACCTTCTTCCAGGTATGGTCTGTATAGCTCTCCATTTGACCCGGTGCTCTTTGACCTGGAGGTCAGTGGTTCCTCCTGTAAAAATGCCTTTAACAGCAGCATCGGAGTCCAGTCAGATGAGATTGACCTCTCTGACATTCTGTCAGGTATGAGTTATACACTGATTTACATTATGTTATAGCCAACCTGCACATAATTTTCCACTGCAAAGAATCAGTGTATTATATTATAATACAGCTGTGGACAAAGGCTGTTCATCCCATTCTTTTGAATTTTTATATATCAGTAATGCCATGAAGGAATTTCTTCAAATTTCTGATTAGCATCCATTTGGACTCATGGATGGAGTAAAGGTCAAGGTGGAGGTCAAAGGTCAAGTTCACTATGAACACAAAAACTGGCCACAACTTCAGAATTCATATGCTACTTATGACAAAATTTCACACGAATGTTTAATGGGATAAAATTAAATGATGACATTTTTTTTATCCAAAAGCCAAAGGTCAGCTACACTGTGACATACTGTTATGCAAAAACACATTCCTTGCCATTATTCAATACCAGAAACTCTGCATCAGAAGGGAAGAAATTTAGTTGGATACCGAATTCACAACAATTTTCTCAGGTGCCCACCGTGGTAAAAGTATTGATCTTCTGTGCTGCCAGTTTGAAGATGTGAACATGTCAGAAATTGCGGCTTCTTTGTAGCAACATCCATATATGAGGTGTTGTCCACTATCACGGCTCAAATATTTTCGTTTTGGTGTTGTCTATCCTGCAGGAAATGGAAAAGTGAGCAGCTGTGCAGCAGCAGAAGGTAGCTTCACAGCATTAACAGGACTCCTGGAGGTAGAGCCATTGCACTTTACTTGTATCTCCACTAGTGACGGCACACGGGTGGAACGAGATGACGCCAGCATGTTTACTGGTAAACATTTGTTTTCTTCTATTCCACTTGTCTTCGGTTCATGTACTGGTCTTTGCCTGAACTTCTACTCTTTGACCCCAGTGAGTACATTTGGCGTGACACCTACGGTGGGCGGCCTGACGACGGGAACAGTCGGTGAGGCTTCAACAGCTCTGAGCTCTGCAGCACAGGTAGCGCTCCAATCACTGTCCCATGCCATGGTGTCTGCGGAGCAGCAGCTGCAGGTCCTGCAGGAGAAACAACAGCAGCTGCTGAAGCTGCAGCAGCAGGTAAAAGAGCAAGCCCCTCACACACACAGAATGTCACTTGGACACGTATTAGTGCCACAGTTACAATGACAATTAAAACTCAAAGATATAACCTTTAGACACAGTATATAACTACAGTTGCAAGAAAACTTTTGTGAACCCTTTGAAATGATCTGTTTTTCTCCATTCATTTCATTCATTTTTCATAAAATGTGATCGGATCTGCATCTAAGTCCTAAGTTTAGACAAACACAACATGCTTAACCTAACACCACACAAACAATTATAATATGTCATGTATTTATGAACACATCCATGAAACACTCAACAACACTACTGGTAAAACGTTTAGTAGACTGATGAAACCCAAGGTTGAACTGTTCATGAACACACAGCACTACATATGGTCATCCCAACAGTGAAGTATGATGGAAAGAGCATCATGATTTGAGACTGTTTTGCTGCCTTAGAGCCTGGACCACTTGCCATCATTGAGGGGAAAATGAATACCCAGTTTATCAATGAATCCTACAGGTTAATGTCAGGGTGTCTGTCTGCCAGCTGAAGATCAGTAGAAGTTGGGTGATGCAGCTGAACAATGACCTTAAACATCAAAGTAAATCTACTTTAGAATGACTTCAGAAAAAGATA
The DNA here is from genome assembly GCF_030273125.1 of Centropristis striata. Classification (NCBI taxonomy): domain Eukaryota; kingdom Metazoa; phylum Chordata; class Actinopteri; order Perciformes; family Serranidae; genus Centropristis; species Centropristis striata. The sequence continues at coordinate 26,399,417 of NC_081536.1, read as the reverse complement.
ATCCACCTTTTGCAGTCTCCCGGTCGGAGCCCAGACCTCAGTCCAATAGAGATGCTGTGGAATGACCTCAAGAGAGCCGTTCACACCAGATATCTAAAGAATATGGATGAACTGAAGCAGTTCTGTAGGAAGAACGGTCCAAAAATTTCTCCTCAACATTCTTCAGATCTGATCAGCAGCTATCAGAAGTGTTTGGTTGAGGTTATTGCTGCCAAAGGAGGCTCATGTTCAATAAAAACATGAAATATTATAATTGTTTGTGTCGTTTTAGGTTAAGCATAGTGTGTTTGTCGATACTTGGGGCTTAGATGCAGACCAGATCACATTTTATTACAAATCAATCCAGAAAACTTTTAAAAGTCATTTTAAAGTGTTCACATACTTTTTCTTGCAACTGTATGTTAAACATGATGAACAGTTTAAGGCATTTGTTGAAAGCTAATACAACATGTTTTTATTGTTGTTGGTTTTCATCATTTAATTCCACTTTCCTCTACCTGCTTTGGGGACAAAGTTTACAGATTTCCAGGCTTAAACAAAAGAAAAGCTGTTCCAGAGGATTTTATTGATTACATCGAACTGTAGAAACAATTAAAAATAGCTAAAGTGGTTTCACTTGTCCCCTGGATTCAATATTAATGTTAGAGAAAATAAACAACAAACTGTGTGAATGAAATGGCTCTGTCACTCTTGCTCTCGTGGAAATTGTAGAAAGTATCCAAATTTAACTGAAACTGACCATGCAGGTTAGATCTATCTCACACTTTGCTTATAAGTGACTGCAGATGTATACAGGTGTAGAGTGCCTGTGTGTTTTCTTGTGGTTTGTAATACCTGTTTGTCTGTGTTGATGACAGAAGGCAAAGCTTGAGGCCAAGCTGCATCAGACGACCTCTGCAGCAGCTTCCACTGCCTCTGGTGTGGGGCCCATCCACAACTCTGTGCCTTCCAACCCCTCCTCTGCTCCTGGTTTCTTCATTCACCCCTCTGATGTCATCCCCCCGACTCCTAAAACTACACCCCTCTTCATGACCCCTCCTCTCACTCCACCCAACGAGGCTGTGTCGGCGGCCTTTAGCGCCGAGCTTGCTCACCTGTTCCCCGGCTCCATGATGGACCCAGGGCCTGTCAACCTGGCTGCACACAAGAACGCACAGAAAGCCAAGCCGGTGAGTTACATGCAGCTATATGCTTGGTTAGTTAATGACAGCAGGCTCTTCTCTCATACAAGGTTGAGTATAATGACAGCAGGCTCTTCTCTCATACAAGGTTGAGTATCAGTCCAAGGTAGCAACCAAATACTGTTGTCTGGTCAGAACCATTCTCTTCAAAATGTTGCCAAATAAGACTTTTATTTTAGCTGGTATAGGACTGTATATTATACAGTATTACATTTAAGAACATGGGGTTATTTTATTATGTGTTTATGTGGCAATATAAACTGTAAAACCTACCGCAACAGAAATATTTCCTCTGTGAGAATATGAAAGCCATAAATATACTGTTGGTAGGATTTATTGCTTGACATTGTACTAACATCCATCACATAACAGAGTGTGAAGGAAAAATTACTAAAATGGTGGAGCCATGGCACCCAAAAATGAAAGATTCTTCTGCAATTGTAGAACAATGTCTTTTTTTTTCTTTGCTGCAGAGCCCCATGGGTAGTGGTCTGGCTTTGGCCATTTCGCAGGCTTCTCACTTCCTGCAGCCTCCTCCACACCAGTCCATCATCATAGAGCGGATGCACTCTGGTATGTTATGTTACACAGGGTTCGTACGGGTGCTTGAAATCCTTGAAAATGCTTAAATTTTAATGTTGTATTTTCAAGGTTTGAAAAGTTCTTGGATTTTGGATAAAGTGCTTGAAAATGCTTGAAATTCTTACTGTATTTCTCGTGCAATCTGACTATAGATAATCACATGTTCAATGAAAAAATTATTTAAATATTGAGATTAGCAAACTTTACTTTTGGTTGTTAAAAGTATAATACCATCGCTTTCTGTATGGTTGAGTGAAATTACCCCTTTTAGCATGTAAGTACTCATCTAAAACATGCAACTTACAACCGTTGTAAGGTCCTGGAAAAGCTTGAAAATGGACCTTGAAAGTCCTTGAAAAGTGCTTGAATTTGACCACTCAAAAAGTGTATGAACCTTGGTTACAATATCACATATTTTCCACTGAATGTGCCTGAAAATGTCACACATTTCAAACCGTTTTGAAAGTAAAGAAAATGGGTTGCAAGTTATGCATGAGGTGTTAGCAAAACATTTGTATTAACCTTCTTTCTTTTAATCCTAGGAGCTCGGCGCTTTGTCACGCTGGACTTTGGCCGTCCCGTCTTACTGACTGATGCTCTGATCCCAACCTGTGGTGACCTGGCCTCTCTGTCCATTGACATCTGGACATTGGGCGAGGAGGTGGACGGTCGCAGGCTGGTGGTGGCAACCGACATCAGCACCCACTCTCTCATTCTGCACGACCTGCTGCCACCACCTGTCTGCAGGTTCATGAAGGTCTGTATTTTGTTTGTGCTTCACTTTGTGTAGTTGCAGCATGGCCAACCTTAACATTCAGCCCCTTTTATAGGGCATTGAGGATGGGGAACATGGGGTGTACTGAAAGCTGGGAACCTGAATTTTGATCTTGATAGGATGCATCTTAGCCCTGTGTGTCAAGTTGTTCTTGTCATTAATCAGAAATAAATATTAATTATTGATGCATGGCATCCAAGCGTTAGCTAAATTTGCCATCTCTGGTTTGATGGCATAATTACAGGTACATTTAAAAGTAAACAGAATAAAAAGAAATAATTACAACCTGTTTTCTCTCATTTTATGTGATGGATCACAATTTAGTGTGTAATGTAGTTGGTGCCCTACTAAAGATTACCTTAATTTAAAGCTTAGTCTTGTTGCACTGAGCCATCATCAAAATGGAGAAAACAGACGGAAGGTGTGTCTATTCATCATGTTAGTTCTTAAGCTCACCTAAACTTACCTCTATTTGTGCTTTTGTCTGTCAAAACTGATGCCAATCTTTTTTTTTCTTGCCTTTTTCATCAGCAAATATTACCTACCACAACATGGTATGGATTGAGCAACATGTGAACAACCAATGTTTAAAAGAGCATTGTAAAATAATGTTTAATTGTTTAAATAAAATGCTTGAAACGTTTTTTCAGAATAATGTACAGATTCATTGATTATCAAAATAGTCGTTAGTTGCGTCCCTAAAGTGTATAAGGGCTCATAACATCATGATAGGAGTATATGATGACCAATCCCAGGCTCACTTATACCAAGTTGTTGCAACAATGCTCGGATTAATACCATTTGTTACACAAATTTGATGCTATATTTAACTATTTTGACCACTTTAGCATTGATAAATTAAAATCCCTCTGCATGCTCTGAGTCTCAGCTTTCTGGTCATCAGACTGTTAGGGACCCTTGCATGTAGTTCTTCACACAATATGTGAAAGTAACACATTTGTACTGCCTAACTGCATGTTTTTAAAGCTCAAACTGGATGAAATTAGCACTTAACATGTCTGTAAAGGGGAAACTTAAATGGGAGACCCATTTTCATTCAGATATCTTGAGGTCAGTGGTCAAGGGACCGTTTGGCAAAAAAAAAAAAACTTTAACCCTCTTCCTAACAGGAACCATAACATGGTTGTTTAGATTAGATCAGATAATACTTTATTGATCCCACAACTGGGAAATTCACTTGTCACAGCAGCAAAAACAGAAGCAAAAGGTGTGAATACAAAGTAGTTTCTGAGTAGTAGTTTGAAAGAAATGAAAAATATAAATACCAATCAAGATTATATGAAAGCTATGGTGAGTAGTGTGATGATAAGTGCTACCAAAGGTGCGGAATGCAATGTAGTTAAGTTTTCTATGCTTTTGTTCATTTACAATATTGATGTAATGTCCTTGTTTGCTTCCTGCAACTCTTAGATTACAGTTATTGGTCGCTACGGCAGCACAAATGCTCGGGCAAAGATCCCACTGGGCTTCTACTATGGCCACACATACATCTTGCCATGGGAAAGTGAGCTGAAGTTGATGCATGATCCTCTGAGGGGAGAAAGCGAGGCGGCCAGTCAGCCAGATGTGGATCAGCACTTGACAATGATGGTGGCACTGCAGGAGGACATCCAGTGCAGGTAAGACTGGAAGTTAATTAGCTCTAGCAGTTTTTCCCCCCAGTTTGTTGGTTTTGACTGACTTTACCTATATATCAATGCAAACTGCTCACTTTTCTGATGATGAGCACTTCTGTTCTTGAGACTGCTGAGAAACATGCAAGCCTTCCCCCGAGGTAATGTCCAATGACTGTTGTAACTGAAGCCTCAAACTCAAAGTGCAGCCATAGTTGCCAGGTCCGCTCATTATGAGCTACTTTGGGCTTCTTATTTTGAAAAGTTGCTTGTAAATATGATGATATGTGGTTGATACAGGCTAGCGGGCTAGCGTTAGCTTACAACAAAGGCAAACATTAATATCTCACGTTCAGTGTCCACAATGTAATCTCCGTTCATAGCGGAGTTACTATACTTGCTGAGAGGCCAGAGACATATACAGACGTAAACAGTGACGTAATGATGTGGCTCCTGTGGAAAGTTATATTACACTCCTCCCTGGCTCTTTCTAGCTCTGTGCACCGCTGTTTCCTGGGAAAGTCGGCAATGTCAGCAGCATGTAGGTTTTCAGAGGCCATTGGCCGGCTATTACCTTATAGTTTCAGGTTCATAAAATACACCCAAATTCAGACTTTCCAGTTTGTCAAAGGGACTGCTGTATTAGCAGTGTGTTAATCAGTGTTTACTTGTAAACAAGTCAAATCAGTTGACAACGTCTTATTTACAACTTGTTAACAAGTGGTCTTGTGTCTTGTCTTCATTAGACGAGTGACCAACCTATCCCAGTATTATAAACGTTCTGGGATAGGTTGGGCCGTATGGTATACATCAGTTGTGTCCTCTAAATCCAGCTAAAAGAAGTCTGTTTTTCTCGGCTGCATTTAAAGGAGAATTCAAAATGGGACAGCCTTGTCACTTTAGTGTGATGCAATCGGTCAGTGCCTCCATGTACCAAGATGCTTTACACACAAACAACAACTTCTCTCTGTTACACAAGCTTGCTTTTCAGACTTAAAGAATGTAGTCTGAAGTTTTTTAGTTTAGAGAAATATTTGTGGGTTCAGTTTTATTGGTGTTCTGGATTGTCTTAAAATGCTACAATTTATACATTTGATGTCCTCCCTTTTTGACCAGATACAACCTGGCTTGCCATCGACTGGAGACCCTTCTGCAGAACATTGACCTGCCACCTCTTAACAGTGCTAACAATGCCCAGTACTTTTTACGAAAGCCAGACAAGGTGGTGGAGGAGGACCAGCGTGTTTTCTCAGCCTACCAGGACTGCATCCAGCTGCAGCTGCAACTCAACCTGGCTCACCACGCTGTCCAGCGGTTGCGTGTGTCACTGGGGGCCAGCCGCAAGTTGCTCCCCACAGCAGAGGCTCCTGAAACCCAGGAATTAGTACACAACTCATCCACTGAGCAGCTGAGGACCATCATCCGTTACCTTCTGGACACACTGCTCAGCCTGCTTCATTCCAACAACGGTGAGCAGGGATCTGGACACAGCTGCTTTTGTCAGTGCATGCATATAATATTTTGGAGATGGCAGGTTTACAAATGCTTGCACTTTCCCCCCTGAATTTAACCAGTAGAATATGCATATAATCCTACTTAACATTGTTGATTCACATCTAATTTATTCATGTCTGTATATTTTCAGGCCATTCCGTGCCCACGGTGCTCCAGAGTACCTTCCATGCCCAAGCTTGTGAGGAGCTCTTCAAACACCTTTGCATCAGTGGGACACCTAAGATCCGTCTTCATGCTGGCCTGCTGTTGGTGCAGCTCTGTGGAGGTGAACGTTGGTGGGGCCAGTTCCTCTCGAATGTACTGCAAGAGCTCTACAACTCTGAACAACTGCTCATCTTCCCCCAGGACAGGTGAGGGCCGTCAGTTTCAATATGGTTGCCACAAGTTCTGTTCATGCCCCCGGACCCTCCGAGCCAGTTATTTCTCCGCACTGGCTGGCTGCTTCATGTCCTAGTGGAAAGCATGTGACTGTGAAAAATGTTATGTGAGGTGTTTGATCACATTTAGCTCTCAAAGTGCACAAGATTGATGCATTTTAATTAAAAATGTACAAAAAATTTGTATTTGACAACTGTTTAGATTTGCACTTTACACTACATTTTAAAATGTATTTTGTTGTACGATTTTTATTTATTCATGCAGACTAAAAAAAATCACATTTTCTATATATTTTTCAGTATTTTTTAATATTGTCAAGAATATTTGTTCTAAAATACCCTGAAATATCGTGATATAATTTTAGGGCCATATCGCCCGCACCCTACCTCCCCCATGTTTACCCTAAATATGAGATCACACAACTGCTAAAGGCAGAAAAAGATAGCTATTAACCCAGTGGTGAGAACAGCTTATTTTAAATAGCAAGGCAAAACTTTCTTCTGCTCACGCAAGTGTGTTTTTTTTAGTGGGCAGTTTTTGTCAGTAAGTGGGCGGGCCTGGGGGGACATGTCAATCACCATTGTACCGAATATGATTGGTTGATGATTGGTAGATTACATCTACAAGTAGATTACATCTACAATAGTGCAAAAGGATCCAAGTTACAAAAAATGATCAGAGCGTTTTATCAGATAAATATCAACATTTTATGACGAATTAAGACAAAAAACTAGCTTATTTCAAAGGGTTCACTTACTTTTTCTTACCACTGTATGTATGATATCCGGTAGTACTTTCTCTAAATTTACAATCCGTCTCTAGAAGACTTACAGGTCTCAAATTTGATTAACTTTTTGGAGATGAGAGAGATGCATCATTAAATCTGCAAATTCAAGAAAGTCATACGAATTTGATTGCACCATAGAGCAGCTCTCAGTAGTTGGGACATTTTGAATTGTTTTCTTGTGTTCATGGCTTATCCAAGATTTTGGTGAATGCTAGTAAGTGCAGTATTTTCCATCTTGTTTCATGCCAGGGTGTTCATGCTCCTGTCCTGCATTGGCCAAAGATCCTTGAGTAACAGTGGAGTGTTGGAAGGCCTCCTGAACCTCCTGGACAGTCTGCTGTCTCCGCTGCATCAGCCACAAGCTGCAGCCCAGCGCAGGGCTGAAGGTAGAGCAACCATGACTGTGGCAGGTTACACATACATAGCAAAGCTTTGCATATGAGAGGCATGTTTAGTACCTCAAATTAGTAAAATTCATGCCATTTTCACAAGCCGAAATTATACACAGAGTTGAATGTCTTCGTGTACAATTACATTTCTTATTTCAGCAGATTATTTATTTCACAAATGAGGTACAAGAGTCTGTGTGTGTGTTTTACAGGTGTTCTAGATATCCCTATGATCAGCTGGGTAGTGATGTTGGTTTCCAGACTGCTGGACTATGTAGCCAGTATAGAAGATGAGGCCTCAGGTGGGAAGAAGCACCTTGGTGGAAAAGATCGAGAGAGAACTTTTACAGGTATTACAACAGCACACTTGTTCTTCATATTTGAAAAATTCACTTTCTGAGATGTACAGCTGTGATTTTTTTTTATTCTACTATTTGGAGTAGTTTAATTCTAAGTATGTTATATGTATTTTTTATCAGGACTTAATTATATCAGACAAACAATCACTGTTTTATATCTTACACTACTCAAATCTCATTTAGGTTTTAGGCTGAAAACAATTTTCAAACTGGCTGAACACATTCTGAGCTGTTGAAAGCAGAATAATTGTCTTTGACCTGATACAGTACGCTTAATGTAATTGTAATGATTGTAGTTATATATATATATATATATATATATATATATATATATATATATATATATATATATATATATATATATATATATATATATATATATATATATATATATATATATATATATATATATATATATATATATATATATATATATATATGCGCCTTTTGGCCAGCGATAGCCATAGCCGGAGGTATTATGTTTTTCAGGTTGTCCCTCCCAATCATGTGAAAGCAGTATGTCAGGAATGTGACCTCACAGAACACATTTTTTAGCAATAACTCAACAATTCATATATTCATTATGAAAACATTTCACACAATTGTCTGAAAGGATAAAATGATGAAGTGATGACAGTTTTTATGACTGTGACTACATTTCTCATTTGTTTGAATACCGAATTGGCAAATTACACTAATCTTGTGTGTCCACCATTAAACAGTGGTGATTTCAAAGACTTTCTGTGGTTGAAGATCTGCGGGAAGCATCCAGGTTTTTTTTAATCCATATGTGTAGCTTTGTCAACTGTCATGAAACTTGACAATATTTGTATTTAGCTAGGAATTGAAAATCAGTCAGAATAAGAACAGCCAAGTAAATATTTCTATCAGCCTAAGCATATGATCCTAAAATGCATGCAAAAAATTGGAAAAATACATTCAAATAAAAGCCAAAAAATGTGAGCCACATGACTGTGGAACCAGTCTTCTAGAGTGAAACTCAGAATCCAGCAAAGAGAAATAAAAATAAAGACTTCCTTGCTGTTTTCAGTGCTGTCAGACAAGAAGTCACATCCTCATAGTAAATAATCAACTCTCAAGGCTAGACCAGTCTGTTGTGCCGGAGTATTTCCTCCTGTTCCAGGTCATTTACAAGGTTTTTGAAGGTAGACTTAAAAGATAGACATGATTAGGCAAACACCACATATTTCCACGACATTGTTAAACATTGTGAAAGTCTTTAATACCTTTTATGAAATTCCTAGTCTTCACTCTAGACAGACTCATATGTAGACTGCAACTTGGTTTGTTGGCAGCGGCGTACCACTGTGAGGTGGTCTTTACCTACGTCAGTGAAGTGATGAGTGTTGTTGTTGTTGGTCTGCCCTTCAGGAATTCAGTGGAGCTTCATCAATAACAGCCTTCAGTCTCAGAACTCTGCCAGGTCAGCTAAAGGGAGCAGCAGCCTGGATCGACTCTATTCGCGCAAGATCCGCAAGCAGCTGGTCCACCACAAGCAGGTAAATGTGTCTCATTCCAACACCAGTGCAAGCTCACAAATGCATCCTTTATATTACAAGTTAAAAGGTTAAATTGTTGCAGATAGGACTTTTTGTTAACCGTCATTGGCAGCAAAACTGGGCTGTGATAGTGACTGACGGCTGTGCAACCTCCACCAGACAGACAGGCAGAGATGTATTGTTATTGATACATTAGGCTCAAGATTCTGTAATTACAGGCCTAGAAAAACTATGGGTCATATCTTCTCATCTAAGGGCCACTTTTTGCTTTAAAAAAAATATCCGTGTGCATGTGAAGAGCTCCTGATGATAAGAAAAAACAGACCTTAAATTAACATTTTCAATGAGGACTACATCAGAGACATTATTCTGGTGATACATGTGGGCCAAATCGTTCTAGGGGAACAGCTGATTTGACAGCAAGGCTAACTAGTCGTATTATACATCTGACCTGTTTTCAGTTTATTTCTCCTCACAAAATAAGTATATAACCAAACACTATTAGCTCTATGTCCCCTATTACAAAACAATCAGACAGGGAGGAAAATAAATCATTCCCTGGTAATTTTAAGTGACTCACAAATGCGGCATTCTCTCTTCCAAATGATCCAGCCAAGTAACTATCCATTCATGAATTGAAATCGCACACTTCAGGATCCACCTTACCCTGGGATTATGCACATGAAGATGAATGGTTTAACATTGGTGGGGTGTAGCTAGATTGGTTGATTTATCAGCTTTGTCCCGCTGCAAAATATTGTTATTAATTCACTCTTTGAAAAGTCCTACATTAGAAATGTTTGTTCTTTTTTGTTTGTTGCCCTTCTCATAATGCTGCAGCATGAAATGTCTAAAGCAAATGCTTTTGCAGTGCTTATATTTATCATGCACTTTTTATTGTAGCAGTTAAATCTATTGAAAGCAAAACAGAAAGCTTTGGTGGAGCAGATTGAGAAGGAGAAGATCCAGAGCAACAAAGGCTCCTCCTACAAACTGCTGGTGGAACAGGCCAAGCTCAAACAAGCTACATCCAAGGTGAGCAGTTCACCATTTACTCTACATACAGTATGCGGTACCAAGACATTCTCAGCTCGGCAATTACTTGTTAAAGTAGGTCCAGAAATATATTTTTTTGCATTGTGTCCATGCTTTTTGAGGTGCATCCTAATGCAGTTTTAAAAGTATGAAGAAATGTAATGTACATTTAAATGTTAAAGATTATTGTTTCTTAGTTTTGGCCATCATTTTGTTTGTCTATGATGTAATTATGATAGGATTTAAGGTACAAGGCTGTAGTGGTGACATCACAATATCAGAATACTTAATAATGAAGTGGAAATGAAATATGTTTTACATTACCATTAGATCACATCACTTGATGTAATGTCAAAGGTGTCACTTGTTACAGAGTGTCAGTTTCTCTAATTTTTTTCTGGATTATTTTAGCCAGTTGTTTTGGTTTTATGGCCCCCAACTATACTGTTATACTGTACTATATTGGTGTAGTCGCACTGCTCTCATCAACCTTGTTTATAACCTCCTGTACACTACCTCCTCTGCACCAAACATCAGGCGGACTAGGTTGGTGTTTAGGCAGATATTTTCTCAGTAATTACTGGAGACCAAAACAAAGCTGAAGAGGAAAGTAAAAGGAGAGTAAATATTGGACTTACACTGCAAAAAGGGTGTGTCTAAAATCAAGATAAAAACACTATATCTGAGGGAAATGATCTTGCTGCATGGACAGATAATTTCACTTGACAAGATTTCTTAAATTAAGATTATTAAATCTAGAAATAAGCATGTTGTAAGTTTAAAATAAGAAATGAACTCTTAAAACAAGAAATTATAAAACACTATTAAATCTAAAGTTGTTGTTTTTTTATCTTGGTAAGAAACAAATAATTTGCAGTGCACTCTGCTCTGGCCAGTTCATCGCTGCTTGCAGCTTTAATTTATCTTGTTTTAGGAGTTAATTTCTTATTTTAAGTGTTTTTTTAAAAAGTGTTTTAGACACCCCTTTTTTGCAGTGTACATTCATCAGGTGGATACAAACACCACTACATACATTTTACCCACACTGTCCATGGTAGACTTTAATTACATTTTGCAGAAATACTTGCTGGTTTAATTTTTGTCCACCATACTTTACTAAGTTAAGCTAGAATGTTAATTATGCAATGGACAGCGAGATGAGAAGAGAAGATAAATACCGCTCTCATGTCTGTGTGCGAACTATGAAGCTACAGCTTCTAGTCTTCTAGATTTTATGCCAAAATAGCTTAATCTACTGGGGTCTATTTGTCATTTAACACACTATACGACTATCTCATAATTGGATGTTTGCCCTACCTTTCACTTCCAGCACTTTAAAGACCTGATCCGTCTGCGGCGGACGGCCGAATGGCCCCGTTCCACATTGGACACTGAGTCCACAACAGCCAAAGAAGCTCCAGAAGTAGAACCTCTGCCTTTTACTCTGTCCCATGAACGCTGCATCTCTGTGGTGCAGAAGCTGGCACTGTTCCTCCTCTCCATGGACTTTACCTGCCATGCCGACCTGCTGCTCTTTGTCTGCAAGGTGTTCATCTAAAACTTAAATATAGACTTCTTAAATTCTGTAATCTGTATATATCCATCATTATTGCCTATCATTTTTAATAATTCCCTTTGTTACCCCCTTAGGTCCTTGCTAGGATAGCCAATGCCACGAGACCTACAATTCACCTGTGTGAGGTGGTGTCAGAGCAACAGCTGGAGCGTTTGCTGCTCCTGCTTGTTGGGACCGACTTCAACCGGGGAGACATCTCCTGGGGGGGTGCCTGGGCACAGTATTCCCTCACCTGCATGCTACAGGACATCCTAGCAGGTTTGTTTTTGCTTATGCTTTAGTGTCACATCTGTTCATATCGTCACCCTCTTTAAATAATCGCCTAACTCATTTTTTTCAAGTTTTGCAGGAAACACAAAAAACTTCACCAAAAGTGTAACATATGATATTTATTGATCAATTCACTCAAAAGGGATGTAACAAAGGATGGTAATTGGCATAGTAATAACACTGCGTGTAAATTATGTAACTTAAGAGAAATAAATGACTACCTGTCAGAAACATGACATGACAAGTATCATGAGCATTAATGTTACTTCAAAGTGTCATTGAGGTTCATGACACATCCCATGTCATGTTTATGACACGCCCATGTCACTCCAGAACCTCTGTCTTCTCACAGTGAGAACAACAGGGGCCCCAGAACTGAGCCCTGAGCTCTAACACTTTATCCCTTAAATTGGTGCACTTTTGTCAAATTGTGTAACATAAAGTGTAAACTTTGTTTTTATCCTAGGTGAATTGCTGTCTCCTGGCTCACTGGACATCATGGATGAGGTGGCAGTGGGTGAGGAAGCTGGAGCATCATCAGCAGGGGCAGATTTGGACGACTCTCTGCCCCAGGCGGCACCCATCCCCTTGGTAGAGAGCATTGATGAGGCCCTGGTGCCTGATATCATCGCAGGTACTACGGCGACCTCCTCAGTATTCCAAAGTGCGTGGGTAGCCCCTCCATTCTTCACAGTAACCACAACACCACACACATATGATCTGAACCCATAGTTTTTATCATCACAATATAAAGTGTTTTTGTGGTAAAATGTTGTCATCATTTTCCATTGCTGCATGTTTACTGTTTTTTCTCCACAGTATAGGTTTGTGAATTATTAGTTTATGAGTTCTGCCTTTCACAATGGGAGTTCAAACATGTAGATTCAGAGCCATTTCTGGCAAATAAATACTATTATAGTTGACATCCGATTGGATTTTCTTTTCTTCAATTTGGACACCATGAGTTGTTTCCTTTATCTGTGACCTCATACAGAAAACAGTGAATGTAGTCATTACTGTGTCTTGTGTCTGTACAGGAGATTACAGCTTGATTGGCATTGAAACTGTCCAGTAATGTGCTAAAGAAAGAGTTTATCTGTTTGTGTGTTTGCCTAGTGTGCTTCCTTGGCAATATTAAGGCTGTTTTCATTATTCAAAGGTGCTCCACCTCTGTCATCTTTGGAAAAAGATAAAGACATAGACTTTGACTTGCTACAAGACCTGATGGATGTTGATATTGATCCTTTAGATATTGATTTGGAAAAAGACCCGCTCGCTGCCAAAGTGTTTAAGGTATGTTGATTACAAGATCCTTTTCTTCTCTTTTCTTCTCTCTTTTTACTCTGTTTCATTAATTGGCGGATTACTGATATTGATAGTAAAGTTGTTGGTCAATATAATGGACCAGAAAGAAGATAAATGAAATTATGAAATTTCAAATTTTACAAGAGGAAGTCATAATATTGCAAGATAACAGAATGTTTACAGGAAAAAAGTTGTAATATTGAACATTAAGTTGAATTTTAACAACATTTTTACAAGAATCTTAAAATTATTAGATGAAGTAGTAATTTGACAAGAAACAGTTCTTATATTACAATGATTATAATATCATGGAATGTTCACTGTAATACAGGCCCCCGCAAAAATGTATATTATAGCATTATCTTTTATTTGTTATGATTTCTTCTTGCAAAATTACACTTTTATCTCACATCATTACATTTTCTTTCTGGAAATGGTACAGATCAGCCTGAATTGTTTTACTCATTCTTTAACTTAAGGATTTAACAGTTTAACAATTGTGACTTGAGGTAAATTCTACAGTTTACTTGTTTTATGCGTTTGATATGATTATCTGAAAATGTATTATCTGTCACAAGCTATACTCATTTTATCAGGCAAAGTTGAACAATTTGCAAGCTGCCTGCTTTGTTAGTTTAGTAAACTGAAGGATTACAAAAAATTAACTTGAGAGTTATTTGGTCAAAGTAGAGAGAAGAGATTTCCCTTCTTTCTGCAGGATATTTTGATGTAATCAAGGAGTGTAGCATAACATATTTTACTTTGAGCACTAAATAAGCATTTTGGGATTTGAAAGCTAAAAATAATCTATTGACAAGAGTCATTGTGTCCTTTTGCCTTGTCTGTCCTCAGCCTATTAGCAGCACCTGGTATGATTACTGGGGCGCTGACTATGGTTCGTACGGGTACAATCCGTATATTGGAGGAGTTGGTATCCCAGTGTCCAAACCTCCAGTTGCTGCTGAAAAGCCTGGGTCACAGAATCTGTCAGTCTCCGTGTCACAGGGTGAGTAGAGGCTTGACTCTGGGACCTGTCTTGACCTCTCTAAATAAACGTTATGATGTCATTCCTTCTAACCTTTGACTTTGTGCCTCTCTCTCTCACAGCCCTGGATGCCCGGCTAGAAGTGGGCCTGGAGCAGCAGGCTGAACTGATGCTTAAAATGATGGCAACTCTCCAGGCTGACTCCATTCTACAGGCCCTCACTTCAAGCTCATCCATAGGTAACCACACAATACTAAAGAAAGCAGGACATGGTTATTTGAATTAAAACTACTTGTCAATAGTTTGTGGGAAAAATATTATTTTCAGGCAAAACTTGCTTGTTGTCTGGCTTTCAGTGAACCAGGCCTCCAATGGGACTGATGACTCCTTGCTGAGGGCTCTCCATGGAGGAGGCTCTCCTCCTGCCAGCAGCTTGATTATCCAGCCTTCATCCATCCCAATGTTAAGTGGCTGCTTCAACAAGCTCTTCTCTATGCTGCAGGTCCACCACGTACAGGTAGGCACACACACATACAAATGTTAATATAAAATGTCTGACAGAGCGTAGTCTTCAGTGGAGGAACCTATCACAGCCTGTATGGGGAGGTCTCTACCAACTTAATCTGTTCCATGGAATCCTAGAGTGAAAATTGACTTGTGGTCTTCACTTTGACTTTGCCATTCCAGGACATTAATATTGTTTTGTTTTTAAGAAGTTGCTTTTTGTAGTAGCTGTTTTAAAAATATTCTTTTTTAAATGTAACTTATTTTGCTGTGAAAAACCCTTTAAAACCTGTTACAAGTTAGAAAATTGTACAGTCCTTCAAGCCTCCATGTGCTTTAACAAACCGAACAAAGTGAACTGTAAAACGTTCTCCTCTCAGCTGGAATCCCTGCTGCAGCTGTGGTTAACACTGAGTCTCAACACGTGTTCTGGCGGCAGTGAAGAGAGTGGCTCAGACATCTTTCTGTTCAACGCCAGCCGGGTACCCACCATCCCGCTCAACCAAGGTCAGGACTTCACTAAACTCCACCAAACTGTCCACCATGTGGACTTTTTATTGTATTCTTATTATATGTACATTAAATGGTGTGTGTGTGTTGTGTGTGTGTACAGCATCCATCAGCAGTTTCCTAACAGTGCTTGCGTGGTACCCCAACACCTCCCTGAGAACCTGGTGTCTCGTGCTGCACTCTCTCACCCTGATGACCAACATGCCATCCTGCGGTCAGTATTCCACTCTCACTGGTTTCCTTCTGTGTGCCATCAATTATTAGGGCCCGAGCAATAACAGTGCAAGGACCCTATTGAAAATTTTTTTTGTTGATAATCGACAATTGTCAGGTGTAATGATTTCTATAAAATTTGCTTGAATTTCCAGCCACCAGCAATGGGATGAGCTCTCAGGAAAGTACAGCACAGCAGATGGTGTCTGATCCCAACCTGGTTCACGTCCTTGTGCGCTTCCTGTCTGGCAGCAGCACAAACGGGACGAGCCAGCACAGCTCTCAGGTGGGACCCACTGCCACCCAGGCCATGCATGAGTTTTTGAGCCGCCTGCAAGTTCACTTGTCCTCCACCTGCCCGCAGATGTTCAGCGAATTCCTGCTCAAACTCATGCACATATTGTCCATTGAGAGGTATGCAAATGCTTCTTAAGAAAAGTATTTTCAGTCATATATATTGGCATGTTCCAGCACAGTCATCAGTGCAATAATAACAAAATGAGAAATTTTAGTAGATCCTCTACGTATGGTCTCTCACTAATGGTTCGTCTTGACTCTACAGGGGTCCCTTCCAGTCAGGTCAGGGTCCACTGGATGCCCATGTGAAACTACTGGAGTTTACTTTAGAGCAAAACTTTGAGGTGGTGTCAGTCGCAACTATCGCCTCTGTCATCGAGTCCATTACATTCTTGGTTCACCACTACATCACCTGCTCAGACAAAGTGGTTTCCCGCAGCGGCTCAGACAGCACTGTAGGTGCTCGGGCTTGTTTTGGTGGTTTGTTTGCCAACATCATCCGCCCAGGAGACGCAAAGGCTGTTTGTGGAGAGACGACGCGTGACCAGCTAATGTTTGACCTCCTGAAACTGGTCAATGTTCTTGTGCAGCTGCCTCTGTCTGGGGACAAAGAGTTTAGTGGACGTCTGCCGCCGGCCGGCAGCGGAGCAGCTGATAGCAGCGCGTCGGATGAAGAAAAGGTCTGTGGCAGCAAAGATAGTGTGGCTGGTGGATCCACGTTCAGTCAGGGTCCCCCTGCAGGCGTGGCCGACCTGGTGCTGGCCAACCAGCAGATTATGAGCCAGATCTTGTCAGCACTAGGCCAGTGTAACAGCAGTGCCATGGCCATGATCATAGGTAAGACCAATCACAGAAAATGATCAACTAACATTGCAGTTGAATTGAACCAACAGTTTCAGCATCTTTCACTTCATTATTTCCATTTTACAGCCAAAGCCTTTATGGTTTTCCTTCAGTTTCACCTTTCTCATGTACCTAGTTTCTCATGTACCTAGTTTCTCATGTACCTAGTTTCCAGCAGTAGCAGACAGCGTTTTTTAGTGAAAAAGCTCTGGTGAACCCACTGATTTAGATTCTTTAAGAGGATGCAAGCACGACTTCAAATTAGTGCTAAAGTAGACGTGTTTCCCAGAATAATCTATTAGGAGATAATATGTCATTGTTGTGATTACAGCTGCCCTGTAGTGGCTACAACAAATCGTCTGCATTAAAATAAAGGACCACTGAAAAGTGTTCTTTTTTTCAAGAATTTCCTGAACAAGAATAAGAAACTAAGTCTAGTTAATGTTTGTTGAACAGGAGACACTGAAGTGCACTGAATTTCAGGTTTTATATATTTCCACTTGCACTCATTTGAAAGCGAAGAGTAATGCGTTAGACAACTTTTGTGTTTGTTCCACCAAACAAAAGTTGCTGCTTAAGTTTATTGCACGTTATGAATCATTCATTAGGAGACTCCATAAATCAACTCGAGCCAAGGTAAAGGAATCTGGATGACATCAGAGGGAGAACCAAAAAAACTTTTTTCTCTAAAATATGATTGAGTTTCTCCAGTTTAGTGTCGTATTGCCTTTCTTGACAAGGTAACTAATAATATCACCAGAATTCTTTCTATAATGTGTTGACAGTTAGCATTCCTTGGTTACTGCTAAATGAAACATAATTATGTAATGTTAAAAGTAATTCAATTTCACTTGTGGGTACATTTTTACTTAAGAAATCAGAGGACAAGCGAAAATATAAAACAGGAAGATAAATCTCTGCTGCTGCAAGCTGACCTTTCTCTCTGTTCCTCAGGAGCCAGCGGTCTCCACCTGACCAAACATGAGAACTTTCATGGCGGTCTCGATGCCATCTCCGTGGGTGACGGCCTCTTTACCATCCTCACTACCCTCAGCAAGAGGGCCACCTCAGTCCAGGTCATGTTACAGCCCATCCTCACATACATGGCTTGTGGTTACATGGGCAGACAGGTGAGCATCAGCCTGTTGTGATGATTTGATATTCATATACATATATGTCTTGAACAATTACTAATGTTTAAACTTAAACATTATTATTTTTTACATTTTTCAGGGGTCTCTTTCCACCTGTCAGTTGTCAGAGCCTCTTTTGTGGTTCATCCTCCGAGTTTTGGATACCAGCGAGGCTCTCAAAGCCTTCCATGACATGGGTAGGTATATATATATATATATGTATAAATATATGTATAAATATAACACTTGCAGGACATGGATTTTCATCTTTTAAGGGCAATGCCACTTTGTCTTTGGTGTTGTTTTGGAGCATACCAAAAGACCAAATGCCAGGGCAGCAAGTCCATCAAAGAGAATAATGATTTCCACAGAAATAAGGATTTTGACTTCACGGTTGCAACCCACCCACTAATCCAAACGAGCCACCACAACCCACCCAATATGATACCATAATTATTGATAATGAATGTTAAGTTTTATAAACACGACAATGTGTTAGATTTTCTCAGTTTAGCAGTAAAAAAAAATAGTGACGTTTGTTTGCGCCCCCTCCCGCTCTGAGATTTGGTTTCGCCCACCTCAGACCCGAGCGTGCGTCCCACCTCCAGTGTCTCCCCGTGTCTGTATCCATGGTGATATGAAGACAGCAAGAGAGAAAAACAAAGCCCAAACAACAATTAAGTTGTTGCTAGTTAGCCAGATTCACTATTCAGTTAACATGTGACTCTGTCATCATATTAACCATTTAATTAAGAGGTCGCCGCCATCTAGCAACGTAATTCTTTTTTTTTTTCCATAAAACCGGGACACTTGAAGCTTTCTATTGAGCCCATCGGTGTGTCCAATAGGAGACCCGTGCGCCGCCACATGATGGACTAACAGCCAATAGGAGAGCTTTGTGCGGTGAATTTATCAGCCAAAGATCGTCTATATACCTGACGATGATTGTTCCGTGTATGATCACGACTATCGGCGGTATCAGCTGTAAATCCTAATAGATAATGTACAAACAGCCATTTATGCATTTAACACAAGCTGAGAGCAGTAAATATGCTCATTGAGAAACCATAACTTCCTTGTGTTTTACCAGGTGGTGTACAGTTGATCTGTAACAACATGGTGACCAGCACCCGGGCCATTGTGAACACAGCACGCAGCATGGTGTCCACCATCATGAAGTTCTTAGATTCAGGTCCTGGGAAAACAGCGGATGGTAACCTCAAAGCCAGAGTGATGACCTCAGAGCCAGACAACGCTGAAGGACTCCATAACTTTGCTCCTTTAGGTGCTTTCAATTGCTTTCTCCTCCATTTGTTCTCCCCAATATTTTTCAAGTAAAAGAACCTCACGACAACTCTAATTCTGAATCATCTATGTGTCCCTTCGCAGGCACCATCACATCTAGCAGCCCCACAGCTCAGCCAGCAGAGGTCCTCCTTCAAGCCACGCCGCCCCACCGCCGGGCCCGCTCAGCAGCCTGGTCCTACATTTTCCTGCCGGAGGAGGCCTGGTGTGACCTTACCATCCACCTTCCTGCTGCAGTGCTGCTGAAAGAGCTCCACATCCAGCCACACCTCGCCTCTCTAGCCAGTGAGTAACCCTCAATTTGACAAGGAAAAAATATACTTTGGAAGTTTGTTGGAAAGTGTTTTTATTCAACAAAGTGTTTCCCTTTCACTTTGAGGAACTCATCTGTCACTCCTTTCTGTCCATGTCCCTTCCTCCTACCAACCAACCAGCCTGCCCATCCTCAGTTTCAGTGGAGATTAGTGCTGACGGGGTGAATATGCTGCCGCTCTCCACACCAGTCATCACCAGCGGCCTGACGTATATAAAGATCCAACTGGTGAAAGCAGAGGTTGCGTCGGCTGTTTGCCTGAGGCTGCACCGGCCTCGTGATGCCAGCACACTTGGTCTGTCTCAGATCAAACTCTTAGGCCTGACCGCATTTGGTAACACTTCCTCTGCAACTGTGAACAACCCCTTTCTGCCTTCTGAGGACCAGGTCTCTAAAACCAGGTAATGAAAACTAAAACTGAAAATTTGTCCAGTTTTAAATGATGCAGGTGTTCTGGGTTGGGCGATCCAATCATGGTTACTTGAGCTTGCAGATAGGCAATCCCATCTCCAGTATTGACAGGCAGGCTTGAACACGAGGACTGCTCCCCAGCTACAAAACGCGTGTTTCCACTATAATCAGAAAGTGACTACAGGTACATCTCAAAAAAAGTAGAATATTGTGAAAAAGTTCAATATTTTTTGTGGTGCGCCGCTGCTGAATGAATGTAGGGGAAACACTGGTGTAGTGCATTTTGAAGCGTTGCTCTGCACCATGGACATTTACCACTCTGCCGTTTAGCTGCTGTCATGCGACCAGCTGCTCCTTAGCATCAGGGAAGCCAGTGTGTAAGAGATGGTAAACCAAATGCACAGTAGGGTGCAGATTCTTGAGATTTTTATGTCCTCTTGTGTTGTGTTGTGTAGAGTTGTTTGTAACCTTTTCCTTTTCCCCGTACAGCATCGGGTGGCTACGTCTCCTCCACCATTGCCTGACCCATGTCAGTGACCTGGAAGCCATGATGGCCAGTGCTGCTGCACCCACTGCCAACCTGCTGCAGACCTGCGCGGCATTGCTCATGTCACCTTATTGCGGCATGCACTCGCCAAACATTGAGGCGGTGTTGGTCAAGATTGGCCTGCAGTCCACGCGCATTGGACTCAAACTCATTGACATTCTGCTGAGGAACTGTGCTGCGTCTGGCACCGACCCTGCTAGTGAGTCACACACAGCTGCATCGCTGCTTGAGTTTTGGTCATAGACAGCAGGTCCGGGGGATCTTATAAAGCATCAAAATATAAAATAAGATAATATTCGAAATTCATCAAAATGTAATGCTTTAAGATATCCTTAAGTGAGGTTGTTTGAGTTTAAAAGACTTTGACATGGGTATATTTCTAATGATCTCTTGTAGTATCCATGTAGTAAGTTAATGTCCTACAAGGCCTCACATGACTGAATCCAAATGAATATTTGGTAACATTTTATTTCACAGGGCTGTATTTATAGTTGATTTAATTTGGTACTAATTTATGGTTAATAGAGGTAGAGTTCAGTTGGTACACATTCAGTTAATAAGTTCATTGAACTCTTAAGTCAGTGCACAGCAGATCAGACAGCATTCGGCAGTCCGCTAACTTGTTGCTCTCACAAACAATATTACCTGCTCTGTTTCAATAATGCTAGGCTAAAAAAATGCACAAGCAAGCTGAAAATGTCATGTCATGGTCTAAGCAAATTTTGAAGCAAAATTTTTGAAATATCACATTTAAGAAAATGTGAATTAGGGATGTTTCTATCTAATGGTTTAAAGCAAATATACAAAGCTACATAAACATACTTTCATCAGAAGATGGCAGTGTAATGTATTGCTGTAGGCTAGTCTGTCAGGAATCCTCTTCAGGAATTGTTTAAATCGGGTAACTTATAATTGTTCTTTCATGTCGGCTTGACAGTTTTAGCACATTAACTTTTTTTTTTTTTACATTTTCGAAAGTTTTATCGAATTTTTGTTTTTCCATCAAGTTTTTCTCATATGAATCTTCAAAATGTGCATAGAAATTTGTTGATGGAAATATGACTAATAAGAGTAAGAGAAAGGAGCTATGAGTAGAGGAAAGGCATGCTAGCTGTTAGGCTAAATTATGCATTGTAAAACATGATGAAGTTCAGCTATCAAGCCAATAATCGTGGCTAGCAACCCACTCCATCAGCAACCAAGGTGTCTGCCAAATGAATGTAATGTAACAAAGAGTCAGGCAGGGTTAGGATTCAGAGATCCCTGCATATCTAATTATCAAAAGAATACCATATCGGTGGAAGGTACTTCACAGGGGGTCAAAAATCATTCATCCTTATTTTAGTCTTTTCTTCCATCACTGCAGATTTGAACAGTCCCCTGCTGTTTGGGCGACTGAATGGCCTCTCTTCTGACTCCACCATTGACATTCTGTACCAGCTGGGCACCACACAGGACTCTGGAACCAAAAACAGGTACATCAACATCCTGTTTTACCTTGACTCAAATGGTCTTTAAGGTCCCCTCTGTAGGAATAACAACCAATGACAAACAGTTTTGTCAAGGTGATGTTCCAGACAGACTTGTTTGCCAATAGTAAAAAGTGTCCTTACACTCTCCTTGTCATCTTTTATGGTTATATGGTCGTGTTTGTTGCATATAAATTCCACTGTGATGAACTTCACACTGAGGGACTGAGGAGATGAAGCTGTGTTCTCCAAACCACGTAATAAGTTAATTAAATACAGCTCTGAATTTTCACACTGCAGGATCCAGGCTCTTCTCCAGTGGGTGCATGACTCTTCACGGGTGGCGGCCCACAAGATGAGTAGCCCCATGGGCTACAGTGCTGCCGGTGGCTCTTCTTCTGCTTCGTCAAGGGAGTACGGCCTCCTCATGCCTTCGCCGTCACACCTCCACTGTGTGGCAGCCATCCTGTGGCACAGCTACGAGCTGCCTGTTGACTACGACCTTCCTGCATTGCTCAACAGAGAGCTCTTTGAGTCAGTCATAGTTTTTTTTCCTTAATATTAACACAATATATACACGCATGCAAGAAATTATTTACCCAAAAATGAAAGTTTAGTCAAAATATGCCCACCCTCACATCAACTGAAAATGAAGTGGCATTAAAGTCTCCCCCTTTAGACATGCTCCTTGCTTTGTAAATGTGTGTTGCAATTTGACATTCTGCTCTGATGACATGTCATGATAGAAATGTTTGGACAGAATGCAATAATTTGCTAATCCTCCCTTCGGAGTTAAAATTGTAAAAATATGATATTTTTAAGCTCTTAAAACATACCTGCAGGCAGATAGCAGTAGGTGTAGGGATATGGTTAGATCAAAAACCGTTTTTTTTTTTTTTAGCTCATCTAGGTTCGCTTTTCACCACATGATAAACAAGCACAGCTGCAGAAACTATAAAATGTTACCTTTCAAATGAAGCATCTGACATGCATTTTGGCCTTACAGTTCTTCTGTCATAAACTTTGGCTCAAATGTTCTTTCGGTCTAATTCTAACACTCGATAAGAGGTTGATGTTCAAACTAATAAACTCGTGTTTGTATATAAACTACATCCAAACTATCTGAATGAAATGAATAATTAGTAGAAACCGTAAATTAGGATACGATTTTATTTTGATTGCCACATGCCACATTTTTAAAATTTAATCATGAAAATTATAAACGCAAGCTTTATAAAATGTCATGGCAGTTTGCACAGCTGTTGGTGAGACTGCATTTCTTAACCAACCAAACTTGCCAACCATATTCCTTGGATGCTTGCATGCAAATAGTGATGCTAGTCATAGCGTTATATTCAGTAATATTAAGCCTGTTTCAAGGCATTTCAAGGTTCCACTTAACTATTTATCTCCTGCAGTTTTGTGAAACATGAATGAAGTCTTTTTTCTGTTGCATATAATGGTATTTAGTATGCAAACATAATGGCTCTTGATAATGACAAGATATTTATCCCCTGTACTCAACCCTATTTATGACACAGTTTTGGCTTAAATATTGTTAATGAATGTTAATGAATATTGCAAAATTTTTCCTTCCTCCAGACTGCTGTTTAACTGGTCAATGTCGTTGCCGTGCAACGTTGTGCTGAAGAAGGCTGTGGACAGCCTGCTGTGCTCCATGTGTCACATCCACCCCAGCTACTTCTCCCTGCTCATGTCCTGGATGGGGATCATCTCAGCGCCCAGTGTCAGTCACTCTCAAGCCCACCATCACCGCCTGGCCATGACTGATGATGGCAAAAAACAGCACAATGCCAACACCAACGCTGCAGGACTCACCGACGACTCTAAGCATGCACGGCCCCCGATTAACCTGTCTGAGTCCCAGCTTACTACTCTGGCAGCTGCCTCCCAGTCTCCAGGAGCCATAGAGCAGCTGCTGGAGTCAGGTTTACCCTCACTGCTGGTTCGCAGCCTGGCACAGTTCTGCGTTGGCCTCCTGGCCAGTGCCGACCTACCTCTGCCTGCTGCTCAGGCCGAGAGACGACATCACCATCACCACTACCACTCGTCCCACAGTCGGCAGCCTTTGGTTGCAGAGCTGGCTGCTCCAGTGCTGCGCTTCCTGACTGAAGTAGGCAACAGTCACGCCATGAAAGACTGGTTAGGAGGACCAGAGGTAAACCCACTCTGGACGGCATTGCTCTTCCTTTTGTGCCATTCCAGTGCCAGTGCTAGTGCAGGTGCCAATGCAGGCTGTCAGCCTCTGGGATCTGGATTTGCCGGTCCTCCTCGATCCCAGCCTCAGGCCTCAGGGTCACGCTTCTCCCTGGCGTCTTCCGGGCAAGCAGGAGGACTCACCACCCAGCAGAGAACTGCTCTGGAGAATGCCACTGTGGCCTTCTTTCTCCAGTGTATCTCCTGCCACCCTAACAACCAGCGGCTCATGGCTCAGGTCTGCTCTTATATTCCACTTTAAGTAGATGTAGATATAGCAAAGACTAAAGCTTCCACTTTCCCACAGACACCAGGAATGGAGTCAACATAGCTATAGAGATGACAATTTTAAATCAGTGATTCTTTCAGTGGTTCATTTAAATTATCATGTTATTTATTTTACAAAAAGATTCATAGTTCAACAAATATTGGTTTATTTTTTTAAATCAATAGTACTTCATAGATCACATTCTAAACTTACAAATCTGTAACTCTTCGAATCTGCCAAAATACAATACATGTTCTATCGTTGTGCTGTTTCTTCACATAATTTAGACTAGTGATGTCCCAATCCAAGGCTGATCACAGCATTTGTAACAGCTGTTGAATCATGTTGAGCCCATCCAGTCCTTTTGTCAGCTGTCACACAGGTGTTTTTACCTGCAAAGCTTTAATGCACACACAGTGGCCCTCATTTATCAAACGAACGTACGACAGAAAGTGAGTGTAAAGTGGCCGTACGATCATTTCTACAAGGCTTGGTGTCTCTTGCTGTCATCTATCGTGCATGGTGTTTTACAGCAGGAATGCCCCAGCCCATGCTTGGGCCTGTAGGATAAAATTGACGTTGCATCCCAATGAGCAAAAAGCAAATAATAGTAAATACAGTTTATTCAGGTAACTGTAAGCAATAAATAATTACCTTGAGACAGTGACAAAGCTAAAGAGAGGGTTTTACCATTTTAAAAAAATGCTAATTCAGCTATTCAGTTGTCAAGTATACATATTAGAATAATTTATAATCATTATAATCATTTATAGCGTTAATGTATTTGAAGTGTGCATTGTGCAGCTTTATTATCTAGGAAAATAGAACTCTAGATAGAACTTTTTGGACTCTATTATTAAATTACTGGGGTCGGGATTCAGGTACAAACAACTTGATCAGGAATATAGAAAATAGGCTATATCAGATTATTCCAAGGGTCCTTGTTATATTCTCCATCCTACAAGGGGTCCTTGGCTTAAAAATGATTTAGAACATTTTAAAATTAGTTTTGGTATCACTTTTAAATGATTATATTGTTAATAGTTCTAAATATGAAAGGTATTTTCTGAACCATTTGGAGTCTAAATATAACATGTAGGAGATGAGGATCACATCTAGTTATATATTTGTATAATAAATATATTTTTACCTTCCCCCTGGTATCAATGTCATACTCATTTGGATGCATTCATTGGTTTCTGTATTGACGAGGATGTTTTCTGGCTGCAGGTTCTCTGTGAGCTCTTTCAGTCTGCACCCCAGCGAGGCAATGTACCGATCTCTGGAAACATCTCAGGCTTCATTCGAAGGCTTTTCCTGCAGCTCATGCTG
Organism: Centropristis striata; assembly: GCF_030273125.1. NCBI lineage: Eukaryota > Metazoa > Chordata > Actinopteri > Perciformes > Serranidae > Centropristis > Centropristis striata. The sequence continues at coordinate 26,373,764 of NC_081536.1, read as the reverse complement.
GAGGATGAGAAGGTCACAGTCTTTCTACAGTCTCCCTGTCCGGTGGGTAACGTAATGTGCTGCTGAATGTCTGCCCTTTCTTCCTTTCCACATAAGAGCAACCTGTTTTATTAAGTTAAAGTGCATTTCCCAAATTACTTTCACACAAAGCAGTTTTAGTTTGAACACGTAGCTGATTCAACAACCCAGTTAAAGTAAGGATGAAAAGTAAAAGAAATTGTCATTTTCCTGGGACCCCCAAATCAACACAACACAACAAAGTCCCGTCTACCTGTGGTCATAAACACCAGTCAATTACAGGTATTAGTTTCCCCAAGAGCCTCATTGTGGCAAACTTACAGAATTTGAGTGGCAGTGGCACGGTTCTTGGAGGCTGTCCATTCACTTGTCTGACATGTTGATCCCAGAGAAGTGAAGATGAGTTCAGTTGTAGCATCCAACAGCAAAAGTGAACTGTAAGTCCAAGTTGTTTGCATTGCACCAAATTCGACACTGCTCCTTGGATTGCTTGCAATACACTCACCAAGTGTTAAGTAGATTAGCTAAGCAGTTCTCAAGATATGCGAAGGAACCACACACACACACACACTTAGTTTGTAGCAACAACATAAGGAAGGTTTCCAAACACATCAAACCAAAGCCAAACCAGAAATCTTTAGGTGGTCGAGATGAATATAGAAGATCACACTGGGGATATATCATATTTGCCTGGCATGATAAGGCTGTGGCAAAGGATTTCTCACCATGTCAATAAAACAACTCAAACTTATAGAAAAGTAATGTATGCATGATTGACTTGGAAATCAGTTAGGGCCATAAGGGGACAGCACAGTATATAGAGTAGTGTTCAAAATAATAGCAGTCCAATGTGACTAACCAGATTAATCCAGGTTTTAAGTATTGTTTTTTTTGGTAAGGGTGGGTCGGTATAACCAATTATTAGTATTGAGGGAAGCATTGAGCATTATAAGACAGGTGAAATTCTGAAGTAACTTTGATTTTGATGAAATACTATAAAACTGATATTGATGAAATTCTGCTGCTTAAAATTCTGCTATTTAAAAAAAAAAAAAAATTCTGTTCTGATGTACTTTCTGGTACCTAATATGATGAACCACAGAAATTAATAAAATAAAATTCTAAACAAAAAAAAAAGTTGAAAGGGGGGTGTTCACTACTATTATTTTGAACACTACTGTACACTACATAGTATGTAAAGGAAGGCAAATAAATCTCTATGGGGTTTCAAAAAGACTCACTTTTACATGTTTCTTGCATAGAAATCTGTTTCCCACAGCCTCTGGAGAAGAATTTCACATGTTTTGAAGCAAGACTGTCAAAAATGCATTATCTCCCACCAAGTAGAGAGACTACTGAGGGAAAGCAAAGAAATCACTGTGGGGCTTCAATGGTTTCCCACCACATTTTATATAGATATTTATTGTGCTGAGAGGATGACTGGTGTGTAGTGTCGTCAGTCAGTGAGATCCACCTTGCTCCTCCAGTCTAAATACGGTCTGCTCACAGTTTACGATAATAAGACATTGACATACGAAAAGAAAGATGGGGAATGTGTAACGCTGAACTTGATGCTTCAAACGGGCCACAAACCAACGGTTGACGTCATGGTCATTGCACACATTTACATTATCTGAGAATAATTGTGAACTGAAGTAAGGAGGCATGGAAAAGGATTGGAGGAGCAAACAAACATGATTCTTTGGAGCCTCAGTTAAGATATGTAACTAGCATAGACCTCTCTGAAAACCTTTAAAAAACAATCGACTGGTCCATATCTGCTCAAAGAGAGAAGGCAAACCAATAACCATGTATTTTATCCAATACGTTTTCATTACTGAATATTCCTGTAGCAAAGTTAATCGTTATATTTTAAGAATATGCTAACACAAAACCCTTTTCACTTTTTTCTTCTCAGTTGTACAAAGGACGCATTAATGCCACCAGCCACATGATCCAGCATCCTATGTATGGAGCTGGCCACAAATACCGCACGCTCCACCTGCCCATCTCCACCACGCTAGCTGAAGTCCTGGACCGGGTTTCTGGTATGTTTCACTCCAGAAAATATTAACCTCTAACTAAAACAAACTGCTAAAAAATGATGTACGATGCATAAATAAGTACAACACGCCTTGTGAGAAGGCCTGTTCATTCTGTCATCAACAACGAATCTGTTCCAACAGAAATACTATTGCCATTCACTGATTGTTTTATAAGGATATGTCTTGATTGATCGTGTATGTATGAGAAAAGGAAGGACTAGTTCATTTTTATTTCTTAATTGATAAGAGATAATGGATGATAATTAACTGGATGAGTTGGATCTCTACCAGGTTGGACCGTCTTTTGCCCTCAGAACTGCTTTCATTCTTCGTGGCATAGATTCAGCAAGCTGCTTGAAACATTCCTCAGAGATTTTGATCCGTATTGACATGATACCAGTTGGTTGCGTCTCTCATGCTCTATTTTTGTCCCTTTTTGTGATCTTCGCTATCTGTTTGCATGGGCACCCTCACTGCATCCAGAGCTTAGTGCCAACCAACATTGGGAGGTGTTGTTGCTTCTATGCCTTAGAGACTTGCCATCAATGTTTTTTTTCCTTTGTTTGAAGATCTGAAACTGTGAAGTGTGGCAAATGAGCAAATATAGGAGAAATCAGAAAAGTGGTAGATACTTTTTTTGGGCAATATGAATTTTATTACTCTTGCCCCATGATTTCATCCAAACAGACACACCGAGCATTACAGCCAAGCTGATCAATGAGCAGAAGGAGGACAAGGAGAAGAAGAATCATGAGGAGAAGGAAAAGATGAAAGCAGATAGCGGCTTCCAAGACAATTACAGTGTTGTTGTGGCTTCAGGTACTATTTTATGCATATGGAGATTAGCATGTCACATGAAATCTTAGTTTTTTACTGCAGTTAACTTGTTTATTATGTAGGGAGTAGTGAAGAGTGATTTCCGATACAACAATGAACTTCAGCTACACACCAGATGGTTAATTTAAAAACTACTTAGAAAATGTGAAAGCATCATGTTCTAAGTCAAGTTACTGTTGTCAAATGTCATGTTGGTACCACATCAAGGGATTTTCTATCATCAAGTCCTTTAGTCTGAAGTGAAAATATCGATAAATTAAAAAACAGTGCTTCACACTTAATTTGTAATATTTGATCCACATTGTGTACCCAAAGCACAGATGAAAATATTAATTGCAGCTTGGGTTTACTCAGAAATACAGCTGTGAATTAGGCATTCTTGTCAAAGTTGTCAGGTTCTATCCTATGATCTGTTTCAGAAATCTGACAAGGAGAAATGGCAGTATGTTGGCTTCACAATAATCAGATATATAGATATGTAATACTGGCAATATAATGAAGCTTTTAGTAGCTTTCAGTATAGGAGTATTTTTATTTGATCAAGAACATTTGTTAACCTGAATTTCTATGGCTAAAAACAAGACTAACAGGCCCGTCATGTTTCCATGTTGTCTGCATCTGTCACCAGGTTTGAAGTCCCAGTCCAAGCGAGCTCTTTCAACCCCTCCCAGACCTCCATCCAGGCGGGGTCGTGTGATGAGTGATAAGTTGACTGCTTCATCTGGTGTTGACCCTTCAGCCAAAACCATCAGTGTGCCTGTCTTCCACCTCTACCACAAGCTGCTTCCAGGTACTAAATTTACCAGTACAAGTCAACATACTGTCCCACATCTGGCAGCAGGATAGCAGGGGGTTTGGTATATATTATTTGAGGTGAATTTTTGCATTTTTCCTCACGTCCAGGTCAGCCCCTCCCACCTGAGATGACCCTGGCCCAACTTCTGACAATCCTGTATGACCGCAAGCTGCCACAGGGCTACCAGTCTATCAACCTGACAGTCAAACTGGGCTCCAAGGTCATCTCTGACCCTGGCCTTTCCAAGACAGACTCTTTCAAGAGGCTGCGCACTGAGAAAGGTACCGAAACAGCTCTACAGTACTTGTTCCTTCAAATAATACTTGATTTATATATTCTTACTTTAGATTCTAAGCTAAGATCTTTAACATAATGGAACAAAGTGTGTTCACTCTGACTTACTTTAACTGTGCTGTTCATATGACTTACTTACGTCATTTGAACTGGTGGGTAACACATTGATACTATAATCATGCCTGCAATTTATTTAACTTTATACTTTTAGGTGTCATAGAGCCCATTTTCATTCAGATATGTCTTGAGGTCCGAGGGCAGCTTTGAAAATCACTATGTATAACTTTTCACCTGCTTCCCAAGATATGCCATGGTTGGTACCAATGGATTCCTTACGTCAATGCCTTCCTCTATGTAGTCTTAGAACAAACTCTGCTACAGCCCCTGAAAGCTTGCTTTACTAAACAGGTATATGCACCTGGCATACCCACTCAAAGTTTTTTTTAGCCTTACTGAAAAGGCAAGCAGGTTTGGTTTGAAAGCAACCTATGAGATGCCACTTTCAAAAAATGATTGCCACAAATAAAATGTAAATGGTGCTGTGGCTGTTGGCTTCTTCATCTGCCACATGTCCTGCTCCCATTCTTGGACCAAGCGGTGACCTCTCAACATGTGGTAGAATTTTGTTAGTGTTTACCAAATCATCAACTGCTGGCTACTAAGGTCTGTTGATTCAGCATTATCTTCACTTTGTCCTATGTAAAACCGTCTGGATGGAAGAGAATGGAATGAAGGGATACTGATTATGACTATATAATGTTTTAGACCACTTTTGCAACCACAAATAACTTGATTTGAAAGGGGTTTAGGACTTGCAGGTGGATTCTGAATGAATTGTGCTGCAATAAAAATCTCCAATAGCTATTTCTCTCCTCTTGCATCAAGATTCAATGGAATGGTACTTTGGTTAGAGTTCAGCTCACATCACCTGGGCTATTTCTTGGACTATTTTGAAAGATATTCAAGTCTAAAAGGTTGTCAGTGGTTTTGAGTACAATCTGTTAAATCATGGTCACTCTTCTGTTGACCTTTGTAGCCCTTAGGGAATTAAAGCTTTTTTAATCCTTGGATGTTGCTTTTGCACAATTGTTAGGGATTTTTAGATATCGATGTAGATGTATGTACATGTATGTACAATTGCATATTGTTTTATACAAGGGTTACGTGCAGAATATTTTTGCATACAGAAGTATATTATGGTGTCTTTTGAAGTTATTTACTCTTATGTAGTGGAAAATCTAAATAGACGACAAGAGTTTCTTAGAAAGACAGCACTGTGCGGGATTTAATGACAAGTATCACAAAACAGATATTAAAGACAATATTCAAGATACACAAACAGGTCCTTGGTCCGAACAGCAACTGCATAGTTTTAGTATTTCTGTTACTATATACCTAATGTTCGTGTGCAAGGTCTCATGTTTCCCTGTTATTGTTCCAAATGGTGCAGTGGGATTTTTCATAACTCAGATATATTAATCAAGCAGGAGTTTCCTGTACAAAGACTGTGACTGTTGGTCACATTCTGTGTGTTTGACAAATCATATGTGAGGCATTTTTAAATTGCTATATGTCTGATATTTTAATACATCTTCAAATTAATTCCACAACACTTACTGTCTCTTATCCAGTGGGACAAATAACAGTTGGAACATTGCTGCAGAAGAACATTTAGTAAGCACTGATTGTTGATCAAATTGCTGATTCTCCACTGCTGGGCCATAGACTGCTGTAATAGATGCTGGGTAGGAGGTTGTGTGACAGACTATGTTTTACATTCCAAACAATTAGTGAAAAAATAATCTGTCTCATTTCAGTGATGGGACACTCTTCAGAGACTTTAAGTAGACTTTCAAACAGATGCAGTGCTAATATGTCCCAGATGCCAGGCAGTGCATAATAATAATAATAAAAATGTATAGAGTGCTTTTCAGGGTACACAAACACGCTTTACAGTTAAAACGCAGTTAAAATGCAGTTAAAGATATAAACAAACAAATACAATCAACAACAATGGTCACACATTAAAAGCAGTTCTGAACAGGTAAGTTTTGAGGAGTTTTTCGAAGGTGGATGGATCTGAGCAGTCTCTGATGATTTTGGGGAGAGAGTTCCAGAGGGAGGGGGCGGGTAGGTTCGGTGCGTGGTCCTGATGGGAGGGGCAAGGAGGTTAGCCTCAGAGGAACGGAGGCTGTGGGGAGGGGTTGGGTGATGGAGGAGGTCAGTGAGGCAGTAGGGGGCCTGGTAAAGATGAACATACAACAGGTCTGATCTTTCCTCTCTTTGCAGTGGATCACTGTGACATGCTGAACAGTTGTCCTGAGGACGAACCAATGACACCCAGTGAAGAATGTCTGGATGCCGCAACAGATGAGACCTTGCTGGAGACCAACCCCATCCAGTCACCTCTGCAGGTCTTTGCAGGAATGGGTGGCCTGGCCCTCATCGCAGAGCGGCTGCCCATGCTCTACCCTGATGTCATTCAACAGGTGCGACAAAACATACACAGCCGTATGCACTATGATGAAAGTACCATTAGTAAGTTCAGGGGTAATAGCTTTCCTAAAGAAGTCTTCAAAATGTTTTTTTTTTTTTCAGAAGGTAAGAACAATATATTGCACTTCCATTTATTGCACATTAAACTTTATGGACCTACAATTAGTGTTGTTTTTTTAATTCACACACAACATTTTCATTTTTTTAACCAGAAGTATGCTAAGTTAAATTAGCTTTGGCAAAGATCCTTCACATACAGCAGTTTGTCATCAACAATTGAGTTATAGGAATAATTTATATTCTGATACTTATTTAGTTTTTTTATCTTTCTTTCTTTAGTTGGACTCATATAATATGTTTAACCCATAGCTGGAAATTATTTAGTAGGGTTTTTTTTTGGTAAAAATAAGCATGTCGCAGATACATTAGCAAGGGACACAATATTTTCAGTTTTCACTCTCATTTGCCAAACGTGCTAAAACTGAAAGGAAATTGAATGAGATTGTTTCTGGGATGTTGTTTATTTACACATGTTGACAATTTCTAAAACTTTAGGTAATAATTTGGGGGGTGATTGTTGAAGTTAGTGCAGTAGCTTCTCCGATGTGAAGTTTTTTTATGTCCTTAGTCACCTGTGATAAAAACTGAGCATTGTCTAATATTCACTCTCACCTTTGCTAAAGTTGACCCCAACTTTCCCGGATGGTCGTTTACAGGTCAGTGCCCCAGTGGTGCCCTCCGCCACACAGGAGAAGCCGAAGGACAGTGACCAATTCGAGTGGGTAACCATTGAGCAGTCAGGCGAGCTGGTGTATGAGGCGCCGGAGTCCATTGCTGCTGAACCACCACCCATCAACAAGCAGCAGTCTCAGTCATCTTCATCATCATCATCCTCCGTACAGACCATGTCCCCCATCCCTGCACACTCGCTGGCAGCTTTCGGCCTGTTCCTGCGCCTGCCAGGGTATGCAGAGGTGCTGCTGAAGGAGAGGAAGCATGCCCAGTGTCTGCTACGCCTGGTGCTGGGGGTCACAGACGACGGAGAGGGCAGTAAGTTTGAAAACACTACACAGCTGCCAATACTTTACCAAGAACACTCATTGTATGTGTGGATGTATGTCTTTATATCTTAACTGTTGCTTATATTATCCAAACCAATTAGTGAGATGGTCTGTTAGGAATCTTGTATCTTATAATTGGCTGCTTTGGCATCCCCCCAGGTCATATCCTGCAGTCTCCATCAGCCAACGTGTTGCCCACGCTCCCTTTCCACGTGCTGCGAGCGTTGTTCAGCAGCACTCCTCTGACCACTGATGATGGCGTTCTGCTACGCCGTATGGCTCTAGAGATCGGCGCCATCCACCTCATCCTGGCCTGTCTGTCTGCTCTCAGCCATCACGCCCCCCGCAACCCTAATGCTAGCACCAGTGTGTCTGAGGTATGGCCCACACACACACACACACACACACACACACACACACACACACACACACATTCTTGTACTTCTATCTTTGTGAGGGCCCTCATTGTAATAGTGAATTCCCTAGCATGGTTATAATAGTTTTTGGATTTTTCATTAGTTTTAGTTTTAATTTCATTGTCAATTTTTGTTTTACTTTTTAGATTAAGTTTGCTAGTTTTAGTTTAGTAATTTTTTTTAAAAATGCTTAAGTTTTAGTTTAGTTATTATTAGTTTTAGTTTTTTTGTAATGGGGTATTTGTTGGGTGGGAGATTAAAAGAGGTCACAGTAAATTTTGCCTTTATTTCATTTGCCTTATCCATCTTCATTATGTATGAAAAAAGTTGACAAAGACGAAAACAAAGGACATCTTCACTATAATTTTAGTTCGTTTTGTAACCACACAATACAGTTTCAGTTAATTATCATTATCATGTAACCTTTAACCCTCAAAACAAAGTCTGAAATCTCAAAAAAGCCTTTAAAGAAATGAGGACTGGCCAAAATGTCCTAACTTTGCAAAAATGTCCTCACTCTGTTGGTTAAAAAAGGGTTCTGGTCCTCACTATGTAGGAAGTACAAGAACACACACACACACACACACACATACACACGACCTAAGTGAATAAGTGCCATCTAACAGAGCAGCGATAGTAAGTGTACAATATATGATGGCAGCGACATTCAGAACCATGATGACTAACTGAATGTGTTGTAAAGTGCTTTGAGTGGTTGGTAGACTTACAAAAAGTACCGTATAAATGCAGTCCACTTCCCATTTTAATACACTGGCAACCACTTTCCTTAAAAACATAGAAGAACGTCTAAACATGATAAATAAATACTATAAAAAATATTATTATATTAAGTGATCAAATCCAGAACCCAAACTTATTTGGTACGTTTGGCTTATTTGGTACTTATACTTAACTATTATTCTAAATAAACTACATTATTTAATGTTTGCGTCTGTGTTTACAGCCACAGATATCCAGTTGTCACGGTGCGGGCACCAGTGAGGAGCAGCAGTTGTACTGGGCTAAAGGAACTGGTTTTGGTACTGGATCCACAGCCTCAGGCTGGGACGTGGAGCAGGCCCTCACCAAACAACGGCTGGAAGAGGAACACGTCACCTGTCTACTACAGGTAAGTCTTCCTACCAATGTCTTTAGCTTTACCAGAGACTGTCAACGTTAATGCATAAAAATACTGCAATATTACAAAGAATACTAAGTTAGTTATTGTTTATATTTCCCTTTTTTTCCTGGTTTAGTCCATTACTTTTCACTTTCTAAAGAGCCTATATGTGCTGTTGCATGCTATAATGTGTGAAACCATGACCAGATGATGTGCTATATGCTATACTGCTATATGTGCTTCCAAATTAAGAGTACCTAAAATGTCTTATCTTATCCGTCTACCATGGTGACATAGCATGGTCTAAGACCGAGATTGTCCAACTGTGGTCTGTCTTTACATTTGTCAATTTATATAAAATTAAGTTTTAGTAGTAATTTGTCTTACAGGATGTCTACATTGTTTTGTTCACTAGGTCTTGGCAAGTTACATCAACCCAGCAGGCTCCAGCAGCTGCCACAGTGTTGATGCCTCTTCAGCAGACAGCAGAGCTCACAACAGCTCGGCACTGCCAGCAGTGCTGCAGGAGCTGTTAAGCCAGTCCTGCCTCATCCCTGCCATGTCCTCTTACCTACGCAACGACTCAGGTAGGTTCCATGTTTTTACAAATGAAGGCTAATACACACAAAGTAAAAGAGGTAGAATTGTGACATTTAGCGTGGCTGAGAACACTTTTTGTACCCCCCATTTTACATTTGGGTGCCACTGGTTGGCTAGGGAAACATTTTTTAAAACTCCATGTATTTCCATATAATAGAGTAGCTACAGAGCACAAGGAAAAGTTGAAAATGCTTTTACTATATATAAAAAACAAATGGAGGATGGTCGACCTGTCAAACTTCAAAGGACAAGTCTGTGGCCTAGACGTTAAAGAACTGGGCCTTGAACTGGAGGGTTGCAGGTTTGAACACCAGGGCTGAGGTGCCCTTGAGCAGGCACCTGGTGTATAAAGGAATGGGTTAAATGCAGAGGTTGAATTTCCCCGTTGGAATGAGGAAATATCTGAATCTTATTTTAATGATATAATCCAATCATAATTTGTTTTTATACTCAAGAATGAAGACTTGATTTGTCCTTCTCATGTTATTGTAATTAATGCTTAGCAAATTTGTGTGGAATGAGTGGATTCTTTTTTTCCCCCCAAAGTTATGTATGAGTGTTGGATTTTTGATAAGCGCTTGTTGTATTTAGTGCAGTATAATATTATACTGGTGTGCCTTAAATTGCATGTTATCAGCGTAAAGTATGTAAAGAACAAATGGAGCCTATTTTCATTGAGATAGCATGACGTCAGAGGTCACATGACCACTTTGAAAATCACCATGAAACATCAAATAATTTAATCTAACTTTGCAGCGTTATTTCAACAACTTCCCGACATGATATCATGATTCACATGGTGCCTATAGATTCCTTAGGTCTTGTAGTTTCATAATGATAATCGGATCCAGAATATTTCTGAAATTGAACGGCCTGCAGTTAAAAAAAATTATGAATACGTGCAAGGAAAGACTTTCAGCATGGGTTGCCAATTACACGATAGATCAGAACAGATTTATAGTAATGAATGGGTGACACATTGGGTGACAAATTCAACAAGACTATTCATGATGATAGACATCTTATCTGTAGCTGGTGTTACAACAGCCAAGTTAATGACATTCTCAAGTCCACCTCTCCTAATGATGTTGGTATTGGCTTTGTAAGTCGAAGTGTACATTGGTGTAAGTGGTTTCATATTGATCAGGTGAGCTAAAACCTTTTTTAAATGTCACCTCCCAAGCATCACACAGAGCTTATAAAACTCAGGGAGCAGAGCTCTATGCACTCAGATACTCGAGCCAAACTTAAACACAAGAGAACCAAGGAGCGTGGAAATCAACAGTACTCTTGGCCTTAATTTACATTGTCGTAGATGTGGGGGATCAAACACTTGTGCTCACGAGATTGGATTCAATTATCTGCCGCATTAAAAACACCCTACCTCTCTGCGGGAAATAAATCCACTCTAAATGGAGCCTCATTTCTCCTTACCACCTCTAACCCTTTTTATTTGCACTTTATAGTCCTACCCTACCTCCCAGCATGCAAGCCTTTATTTCTAAATACTATTCCCCCTCGCAGCCCCTTCAGCATAGCATGTTGTTCCACATTAATCATCTGTGTCCTGGGATGCATTCCTGTTTCCCGCCATTAACTAGCACTCCATCACAAGAAGCTACGTCATTAGTGAGAGGTAACACCTGTTTCTGTATGAATTAACAGACGGTTAAATAAAAGGATACAATGCACTGCTCACCCTCTGCCGCCCAGAGAGTGCAGTGCTCTCAGTCACCAGAGCATCTGTTCAACAGCGCTCAAAACTTTAGGAAGATCCAGTTTGTGTGCCACAGTGTGTTCTGTCAGTGACTATTACGAACACACTACTGTCTGTGCACTGTGCTGGCAGCATGCCTGTTGTGTGTATGTGTGGTGCTGTAACAGTCTGTAGCGTTGGTGTGCGTGACTGTAAACCATCATGTGGCAGATAAGATTTAGGATATATATATTAAACTGATCTCCTGGTAATGGTTATGGTTGATTGAAGCAACTCAACTGTTTTTGTGTGTGTGTGTAGCACTACATCCTTTTCTTTTCGGCTGCTCTCTATAAATCATCCATGATAAGATTTACATTTAATGTAAGCTGTAGCATGTGGCACCACTGAGTTATGGCTACTTTGGTCGATTATTCACATTGACCCTCATTTATCAAACCAGCGTAGAAACCAGTGCAGATCTGATCGTATATTTGGTCTTACAACAGGGTTCACGTGTGATTTATCAAACGATCGTATCTCTCCAATCAAAGCGTGAGAATGATCGGCTGTTGATAAACAAGCCTCATTTAAATACCACACTCTAATATATATAATGTATATATATAATATATACCTGATTCAGATGGCTCGCCTCCAGAGTTTACAACACCGAAGGATGCAATATGGCCAAAAAGAGGATTCTTTTTTCCCCCTAAAGTCAGCTTTATTATCAAAGTGCACTGTTACAAATGACAACAGGGATCATCACTTTAATTACAAGAAGCCATGTTGTGCTTCTTCTCCACGACTAAGGCTCTCAAACACAAATGTTGGATTGGAATAAAGATGTTTGCCGCTCTGGTTGCAAAGCTCACTTAATTTTAACAGCACTATCAGTGGCTAATACTTGTGGGATGTAGCATGCATCAGCCAGCAGAGGGAAACTATTTTTATGTGATTACAACTATATTGTTCCTGAACCAGTTTGGCATCAATTCATCATTTATAAAAATAAAAATAAAGCATTTTTGAGACAGGACGAGATCGCTGAAATTACCTTGAATCAACACGAAAAAATGAATCAGAGGACAGAGATGCAGAGAAAGAAAGAACATAGACCCAGTTCATCTTATATGTATATCAGCCACATGATTTAATGACTATCTGATCTCATACTTCATTATCTTGCTTATTTAACAGACCTGACAGAAGCTACAGTACAACAATTCCCCCTGAAGACAGGTTGAATTTGGTGGCCAATAGTGGCTCCAGAGAAGCTTCCCAGCATAGTTCTTAGCTCTCCATCGGCTTTTAGTCTTGTTGCTTAAAAGCCCTTTGATGCAAAAAGCACTTATACTCCCGTTGTTTGAAAATTAGGTAAAAATACATTAAAAAGCATTACTGTTGTCCACAAGAATGTTTTGTTTGCTTATCATTCCACTGAGTCCAGCTGCCCAAGAGAAAAAATCCAGTGGAAGTGAGTATTTCATATGAGGCCACAGGGGAATCAGTCTTGGATGGGAGCTGGCTTGTGTCTGTCTGGCTCTGCTCACCCTGCTACTAGCATGGCCCTGTGTCTGCCATGTCTTTCAACCCTTTGTTATCTCCCCGGCTCATGGCTGTGACTTGGCAATATTGCTTCGGCCTTATCCAGTCTGTCAAGTTTCCACTTCCTCTCTTTAGAAAAGATTTTCATGTCAAACTTCTTTCCCCAACACGTGTCAGTTTCTAATGGATCCCTTCCCGAATGCTCACGTCCTCCTTTCTTTTCTCCGTCTTTTTTGATGGCTGGTTTTAAGAAATCCTTTGTCTTTTGGCTTTGGCGCATCACAGTGTGGTGTAGATGTAAACAAAAACGATAACAAAGAGGTTAAGGAATGTGCCTACTATGCCTAACGTTGCCAATATGGACTCCTCCTGCTCCTCCTTGACCTCCAGAGTGCGCACATCCTCAATGGTGATGACTGTGGTGCCCATGATCCTGATTCTCACCTAACCTGGCAAGGGGACACTTATCTGGAATAAAAGGGAAATTATAGAGACCATGTCAGAAGTTGTCACCAATGCATGGAAAGTAATAACCAAACTTTAGCATGCTGGTTTCAAAGCTTAGCATTGCTTATTTTGTCCTCCTACTCCTGATAATCTACCTGTTATTGCACAGAAAACTGTCCCAAACCTGGGTTTGGGTCTGGGTTCTGTTAGCCTCTAAGCATAAGAAACCAAAGGAAAATCCTCAAACCAAAAGAAAATCAATTGTTATTCAAAGAAAACAAAAATCATTCAGAGCAGAGGGCAGGTTAGATTGCAAACACCAGCGTTTATGACCTGCCACAGCTTGAAGCAGAGCTCCCTGACAACAGCTAGATTAATGCTCAGCATCATCCTTGCATGATCTGCAATGAAAATTGCCACCAGTAATGCTCAATGGTGATCCCCCATGTCAAAAATATGCATGATTTAATGCTGCCTTTTAGAGCTTCCTCACACCAGCCTACTTTCCCACCTCCCCTTTTGAGGAGTCCTAAAAGAAAAGGACAACAGAGCTGGAGATGGTGTTGTTCATAAGAGGAATGTGTAAGAAAAAGGTAAACAGGATCATTCTTAGCTTGCGCTCTTACGTGAATGTAACCAAATTCATCAATATCCCCTTCAACAGCACAGTATGCGTTACTAAATTCACCAAAACAGACAAAGAAAAAGCCATTGTATTAAGAAAAAGCGGCTTACCCTAAGGCGTCTAAGGTGTAAGACAAAAGCATCCAGCATGCTTTTTGGATCCTCACTGAAATACCATGGCTTTAAAGGCATGCCCTTTGTGGAGACTTGAGGGAGAAGGGGAGAGAGAGTGGCTATGTAGCAACAGTCTCAGTGCCTGCAAGCAACACACAAAGTGACGGAGAGAAGAATGGAAGGTAGTAGTGCCACAATGACTTTGCAGTGCTCAGAAGCTCTTCCATTAAACCCTTCTTGTGTCATTTCTCCACTCCTCCGCTCTATAGTGCCACCTGTCAGTTGAAGCCCCCACCCCTCAACCTCTCCTTTGTTAAAGTTGCCCCTCACAAGTCTTTGTAGTCTGTTGGGTTGTTTTTAGCGGATTTGCATTGCTGCTGCTAAAGCGCTAGCAGCCTCTTTTGAGGGGGTGAGGAGATACCCTCTCCCCATCTGCCCCCTCCCAGCTCCACACCGTCTCTCCCATCCTCTCTGTCTGCTCTCTCTCTCTCTCTTGAGTTCTCTATCACTGCTTTGCCTAAACTCCTCCAACACCTTCCGCAGCTTATCAGTAGATCTACTCACAGCCTTGTTCCCTTTCACTTTTCCACTGGGGAACAGTGCAATTAGTGCCCTTCAAAAAAAGCCTCTTGCCCATCACTGATGCCCCATGGTAACCATGCCAACACTGTGCATGATAATGTCAGATAAGCTGATAGTGTCTCCGTGACACCCAGCCTGTGCTGAGCTAGGTAAGAGTAGTCACGTCCCTGAATTAGTAGAGTCTGGCAGGTGAAAATCCAGAATAGGAGGAAAAGCTGCAAAATCCCCTGGAGCAGGCATCCGTAGAAAGGCAAATACAACTGGAGCGGCAGACAGTCGCCATGGCAATATGGATCTTCATCTACAGACAGTGACAGCAGTGTACCGCTAGGTCTCCAACACCAGCTCGTCTCCGTGGGAGGAATGTGCATTGCATAACCAAGCAGAATGATGTCGAAAAAGGGAGATCAGATTCTGATGGCCGTGGCAATGAAGGAGAAAGAGCATGAGAATGAGAGGGAGAGAGGGAGGGTAAGAGGAAGAGATGGGGAGGAGGGAGGGAGAACTAACTGATCACGCTTCCTCTTGTCTCCTCCTCTACAACTGCTTAAGGGGCTTGTCGAGCGCACACACAAGCACACAGCTGTAGAGATAACACCTAACCAACAAAAAGATTAAAAAAAACCAACAGGACTTGAATTTAGCCCAACTGACCCACACACTGCTCTGAGTTCAGTAGAGCCCATCATAAGCTACTTTTGTTCCAGAAGACCTGTGGAGAGAAGAATGGAGGAGGAGGTGCAAAAATAGACAAGTGGGAAATAAAGGATGCTTGAGGTTGAGTTGAAGACAAAGAGACAGGCAGCTGAAAGCTATATATGTATATGTGTATATATATGTATATATATATATATATATATATATATATATATATATGTGTGTGTGTTTGATATTTATCTACAAAGAGTGGCTTCTGAAACAAAGACACCATGCCTTGTGAGCTCTCTATGCCTTTCTTTTGCCTTTAAATTCCCTTCCTCTATTTTCCGCACAAATATTTAGGTACATATAGTTAATTTCTCAGTTCCCAGCTCCATGCTGAATTTCCAGGGTATTAAATGTGAAAAGCTGCATTCTCTTTCAGTTTATGTACATGAACTGAGGTCAGCGTAGTTGGACTGCATTCTTAATAGATGTCAACAGGCTTCTGATCCAGTCAGCTCATTTTCCTAGCATTATGACTCACTCACACACGACTCTCCTTCCCCCTCACTCACATCATCTTGTTGTTATTTTTTATTCAGGTGGGCCTGAAGCCTGCTCATTCAGCCAGAAGCACAGGGTAATTCCTTGAATGTGCAAGATACATTTTGGTTAGAAATTAATTACAGATACACGAATCCACGTTTTTCAGTTCCAAGCCGTTTCTTATACCTGAATTTAAATATCTAATAATGCCGATAGCAAGACTTTTTGTATAAAATTGGCAGTGCATTGCAATTTTGCCTTAAATTTAAATATATTTCATAGTAAGTTATTTAAGTAAGTTATGATGTTAAGACATCATTTCTGGGATGGCTTCAACTTGGCTATTTTCTTGGTCATGGTATGAACATTCATCCTGTATCATCAGTTTCACAATCCTTCTACAGGGATTTATCTGGACCCCCAAGTCCATTCCCTCCAGCATCCCAGTCATATGGATTGGAGTGCCCTTAGATATCCTTTGGGCTGATCATAAAACAATTACACTTGTGAGATTTAGTCTTGGACTTAGCAACACTAAGTTATCACAAAAGCGAGGGATAGGGCTGTCAAGGAATATTCAAAATTGGAAAATGTAATCAAATATTAAAAAAAACAAAACAGATTTGATTGTGAAAATGTATATAATTGACTGTGGAAAAAACACATCAGCGGCTGCTTTGCGAGTGGGCTCACTGCGTCAGGAACAGGTCACAGGAGTAGCACTTGCACAGCATCACTCACTGCTGAAAGTGAGACGTGACCAGGGTTGTCAGACCTAAAAAAGAAGAAACAGAGTTTCAAGAAATAACTCATTTGAAAAAACAAAAAATGCAACAAAAAAAAACAATTTTACCCCGTCAAGCCGTTTTCAGCATTTTACATGTGTGACACACTGTTAAGCCTGCTCCTAAAACCTTGGACCAGATGTGATCCATTCTAAGCATCTTGCAAAACAAGGCTTCCTGGTGTAAAATACAGTGAAAAGCCCAAAAACTATTCTCTCCATTTGCAGCATTTACTTTGTCTCTGAATGTTGTCACAACACCTGCTTTTTTTCCTGATCATTGATGGCCGAATCCACCCTCACCCTGTCCAGTGCAAGAGACATTTGTTGTTGTGGTATGAATGTGGCCAGTTGAGCTACATCAGAAATCTCTGCTGTCATTTGTTGAAAAACCGAAAATGTCAGGACACATGATTTTCGCTGCCTTCAGCATGCATGTCTTCACAACTCACCGTCAGAGTATGGCTTTGATGCTCACACTGTTTAGTTAGCAATAAGGTATCTAGCTTTCCAAGCGATATATTTTATGTAACTCATTTAAAACTAGGTAAAGCCTGATTTTCACTGGGCTGTGCCGCGACCACCGTTGCTGATCGTTGCCACTCTAATCAATGAGAACATTTCCACCGGGCGCTCCGCGTAATGTCTCAGCAGCGTCCCAGCCGCGGCTCTCCGCTCAGCAGCGCAATCAATCGGTTGCACTTGAAGCACTGTTAGAAGCACTGTGATTACTACAGGTCAACACTGCCACGGCCGTTACACGCCCGGTGGAAATCCCCAGTTAGGCTAGCGTGGCCAACAGGGACACATTAAAATACAACAGAAGTGTCTTTATTTCAAGCAGTCGTGACATATCCAACACTATCTCATCATAAGCCGTACTGCTCACATCTAGGGCCCCCCATTTAGTATTGATCAGATTGAGCATTGCAACTCGCAACACCCCTGTCTGTATGGCTCTCTGAAGGCCCTAAATCACAGAGTGGAGGCTCGTTTTTATAGAAGCACTGTGATGACTACAGATCAGCACTGCCAAGATGGTCATAGCTGTGATGGATATCCAGCTTCTTTGGTCTACTTTCCTTTTGCTCAGTGGAGAACAGGGTCTGAGAGAGTTTTCTCTTTACTCTTGGTTCTGTATAGAGTTTATTGAATGTCATAATAATGTAAGTTTATTTTCAGGGGAATGTCAGGAAAAGTGATTCCTTTTTTGTTGTTGTTGTTTGACATAGTTTTATACTAGGGAAATGTTGAAATTCCATGTCTCTCTCAGTAAGTAAACCTTACCCAATTATTGGTGTCATAAGGCAAAATGAAAATAACAATTAATGGAAGTGTGCTTATACGGACACTGACCAGCCAGAGCATGTGAGCGGAGCAGAGGAGTGATAATTCACACTCCTTCCACGTCAGTGTGATGCTTTGGGCAATGCTCCTCTAGGGAACCTTGAGTACAGTCTTTCATGTGGATGTTACTTTGACACGTAGCAACTTAACTTCTGTCCAAAAGGATCTGCTGCTAAACATCTTGGTGCCAGTTGCCACAGCACACCTTCAGAGGTTATGTGGTGTCTCGAGGGGTCAGAGCTGTTTTGGTTGCAAAAGGGGGACCTACACAATATTGGGCAGGCCGTTATGTTATGGCTGATTGGTGTATATTCATATGGGTCATTCTGTTTATATCTCTCAGCTCGCTTGTCTAATAAAAGCAAAATTCCATAGAAATAAAGATGAGTAGAGAAATGAATGAATGAGATGAGAAAAAACAAGTAATGCATTACTTAAGTCAGATCACATTGTGACCCCCAAAGTTATATTAAGCTACCCAATATTTGTTCTCCCAGAATTGGTGATTATCTTGATGAAAGCATTTCCGTAACCAAATAACTATGCATGATGTGGAACAAGGACACAGTGCATTGTTGACTATACATTTCTTTTTGTCGTAATCCAATTACTGTATGTATGGGTGTCTGTTATTTTTAGTAGGTAGCCATGGTTCACTAACATCATAGTATATATAACATTCTTGTATCACAATATCTCAGAACTGCCACTGCAAAGCTGGCAAAAAATAATGTGAGGCAGGGGAAAAGTAACAAAAACACATTATATATTGTGTCCTCCATTAAGGTCAACACAAACTGTAAAATAACTGCAGGATTTCGTCAACACTTGCTGAATGGAGTGCTATTCAACAGCAGTGCTCTCAGTGTTGCCACTGGTGGCTGGGAGCTTGGTAAAGAGAATGCCATTTCATTGTGACATAGCATCTGGTCACCAGTCATAGCACTGAGCCCATGAAAAGACATTTCATGCTCCAGAGTAAGTCATTTTTGTAAGAGTAATTAAGAGTTTTCTGAGCTACTCTGTGACTGAAATGTTTGATTTTCAAGGTGCCTGATCATTTATCTATCAATATATGCTTACCAATTTTAATAGTGTTATAGTCAAATAGGGATCTTTTCTAAAAAGAAAAAAAAAGGAACCTTTGTCCCTTTCTTCCTCTAGCCTTTGAGTATCTAACACTTCTGGTCTCTGGTCTCTTTGCAGTTCTGGATATGGCACGTCATGTGCCCCTATATCGGGCTCTACTGGAGCTGCTGAGGGCCATTTCCACCTGCACAGCCCTGGTTCCCCTGCTGCTGCCTCTCTCTGGAGACCAGGGACAGGACGAGGAGGAGGATGAAGAACAATCTGAGGGACAGACCTCTGTGGGGATGCTGTTGGCCAAGATGAAGACATGTGTCGACACTTACACCAATCGCCTTAGGTAAGATAGTCAGGGGTATTATATGATAGGACAGGGGAATTCAATTAAAATTCCAGGTCAAAACATTGATTGTTCAATTCAAAAATGCCTTTATCAACCCTAATTCCATTGCACATTATTTTAACTAAAGGGATATTGTATACCCACAGGAACACTAAACCATAGGAAGCCTTGACCACAAACACTTGTACTTGATCTCACAACCACACAAAAAAGCTTTAATGGAAGAAGAGCCTGAGGGCATATAGCCAGTCAGGGAGACTGATCATTGGGATTGTCTCAGCCACTCTGGCCTTAGCAGGTCCACTGAGCTTTAGCCCAAAAACCACAGTAAGAACAAAACAAACTCCATGTTATTTTGTAACAGAAATAAAGTGCCAGTCATTTGTATTATGTCTTCCAAAGGTACACCCACTGAGATTGTATTCACCTACAAATACTTGGCGTCAAAAGTCTTTTATTTTTTAGAAACAAATTGTTTTTCATAGTTTACCAGCATGATTCCCATTAATGTAAAGTCTGCAGAGAATATCTGCAGGGGCCTGTTCTTGTTCTCATTTATAGTTTTATAGCTTTAAAGTTCATAGACATAACAATTTGGCAATGCACTTATCACTTTAGGAGCTGTGTCCTATGTATAAATGTTCTGTTGTAACTTTGTGTTGTATTGCTGTATGTCCCTTAACAGGTCTCTCTAGAAAATGAAACCCAATTTCATGTACACATGTATATTTCTGAAATCAAAGTTATCAAACAGCACTCAGTATTACATGCCTGTCTATTTGTGTGTATTTCAGGTCAAAGAAAGATAAGAGCAAATGTGTGGTGAAGACAGACAACTCTGATCCAGAGCCTGAGGGTTTGACTCTGCTGGTGCCTGACATCCAGAGGACAGCTGAGATAGTATACGCTGCAACTACAAATCTACGGCAGGCCAACCAGGGTATGTATAAAATACAAACATGTGACTTTATTGCCAAACACTGACCGCTGACTTCACATTTTCCGGACTGTCTGATCCAAATCAAGTGGATCAAATAATATAAAAATATTTGAAGAGGGGCGTGTACGAAGGTGTAGGGCTGGAAATCTACTCAAACTATTATTTCTTATTAGTTGAACAGTTGGCGGTGAGATGTAAGATGTAAACATGGAAATAAACAGCAACATGGAACCAAACGCAAACCGAGTACCTTTAATTATACCGGCCGTAATCTGCTCTGGTGTTCATCAGACTAATTTGGAGAGAAATGCTGCGATCAGACAGCTATAGAATCAGAGAGGGGCCTTGATGCTCCTAACACTATCTGCTTCTACCACAAAGTTTACCTTTGCGGTAGAAGCAAATCATGGTAGGAGCATATTAACCCTGAATCGGGCACTCATTGAAATACTTGCAAATTCCAAATTTCAACCCTAGAGAATATTGGAGGATATTACATACTGCCAGAATATGGACTGTGGAATGTGTAAAAAAAAAACCTACAAGAAAGAAATGTGCAGATTTATGAGATTTAAAGTGGTGAATCTGCAAGAAAAAAGTTGCTATCCCCCCACTTTTTTCTCGTAAATCTGTGACTTTTTTTCTTATAGATTTGCCACTTTAATTTCGAAATATTGACATAATGAGAGACACAGAGAGACATGTGGACCCCATTTTGGATATCCGCTGAAGTTACCAAATACGGTTCTTCGCCCGTTAAAGGGTTATTGAGCAATATGTTGATAATTATGCAGTGACAGATTGGCTTTAGCTCAGTGGTAGCCTACAGAATGAAACTGAAGGAAACAAATTTCATCTTTTTGCTATTATCTGTGTACATCTCACAAAATGCCTGCACAGGTAGCCCAGAATACACTGTGTTTTGGTTGATTTCCTTTAATTGGGTCGGATCCTGGCCGGGTTACGTTCACAGTGCAAACGAAACCACACTAGGATCCGTTTGGAAACAGACCGAGACCCTCTCTGCAAGTGTCCTCGGACTGGTGAACACCAGAGTACGATTGAAGCATTCACAAGCAACCAAACGAACCGTGACAAGGATCGTTTTGATCAAGTTCAATTAAAACAGACTAAACTTTGGATTGTGAAAGCTCCCTAATTTCATCTGAATCCCTCAGTTCTAGTTTAATTTTAAATTTTTAAAAGGGCGGTGAAGGTCTGGTTTTGAGCCACAGGTTAGGCACACTTACCTAAGCTGTTGCCTAAAATTGTAAAGGGCAATTCAATTGTATTACTAGTACATCTTTCCTACATGTTAACTTTTATGAGAGAGTGTTAGAACATTGTTTAATAAACTGAACCAACCTTTAAAGACACAGGGGCCCTTAAAGTTGGCCCTCATTGGATAGCTGCCCCTCCAATGTTTTTTTGGTAATCGCAAAACTACCATTGATTATCAAAAAAACAACAGTTATGTTTGTATACTGTTTTCCACATATAATATAGATTTGGTCCAAAATATGCAAACCACACTGTGTGTGTGTGTGTAAACTGTGTTTATTCTAAAGACAATCTTAGTCTGCTGACTAGCTGTTGATTCCTGCACCAAGCTGGCTGGCTAGCTATCCAGGTAGCACTATCTGATTACTTTGTTTCACCCTCACTACCCAAAGCTCATGACCATAGGTGAGGATTGGAACATTGAAGGACTAGTAAATTGAGAGATTTGCCTTCCGCCTAGCTCCTC
This sequence comes from Centropristis striata, assembly GCF_030273125.1. Taxonomy (NCBI): domain Eukaryota; kingdom Metazoa; phylum Chordata; class Actinopteri; order Perciformes; family Serranidae; genus Centropristis; species Centropristis striata. The sequence goes on along the minus strand of NC_081536.1, from coordinate 26,351,632 downwards.
TTTCACCACAACAGCCTGGTACAGGGCCTTTGTCACTGCTGACATTGCACCAATCTGCCCATTTATCTCGCGCTCCATTCTACCCTCACTGCTGAACAAGATACTTGATCTCCTTCACTTGGGGCAGTAACTCACTCCCAACCCGGGGGGCCATTCCACTGACTTTGAGCAGAGAACCATGGCCTCAGACTTGGAGGTGCTGACTCATATCCCAACCGCTTCACACTCGGCTGCAAACTGTCCCATTTCAGGTCTATTGAATCCAACAGAACCACATCATCTACAAAGAGCAAAGACCCAATTCTGAGGTCACCAATCCGAACACCCTTCTTTCCCTGGCTACACCTTCATATCGTGTAGATTTGAATTTGCAGTTTGTGATCTCACTCTCTTTCAAATAAATTTGGCTATTCCAAAAGTTTTTTTACAACCTTATTCTCCATCAATTCCTGACTTGAGATTTCAGTGATTACTGTGTTGAGTATAATATTATTGTAACCAATAGAACCGATGGCCAGAAAAGAAAAAACGTGTAATAAACTGTATTTTCTTTTGTCTTCATGATTGTTTTTTCCTCCATCCCCTAATCAGAGAGGAAGCTGGTGGAGTCTTCAAGAAAGGTGTCAAGTCGGCCCAAGCCCCTGTCCATTCTACGCTCTCTAGAGGAAAAATATGTAGCTGCCATGAAGAAGCTGCAGTTTGGTAAGTTTGTATGTTTGCTTTGGGAATGATGTATAGTTGCGTGCACATTTATATAATCAAAGAACCATACTGTTGTTTATTTTTGAAAAAGATCTGTGTCTTTAGGAGTGGTGGTCTTCCAAAAAGGGTCAACTATCTTTCGTCTATCACTCTCCATTCAGCCATATCATTTAGTTGTCACACCAGTTTTGTAATTGATTTTAGAGTAGCTTGGTGTCTGAAGTAATTGCAAGTGACAAGGTGGGGGCTATAATTTAACTCACTTTGACAAAACATTGGGTTGTATGGTTACATTTACATTACTGTGGATATGAGTGTGTGAAGGTGATAATAAGGATCATTGGACATGTTGGAGGCAGCTTGTTAAGTTGGCTGTTACTAAAGAATTGGGTCCTTCCCTTTTGACTGATGCTGTATCCATGTTTCGACTGGTCTCTGGTAATGCCACTACTACTGTGGACTAAATATGATTACTCTATTCAACTGGCATTACTAGATGGCAGTTGAACTAGGGACATGCAAGACAAGTTAAAATATGCTTTGAACTCCTGTTCAAACTAACCCCAGAATGCTACATGTTCCTCTATCAATATTACTGAAGAAAGAACATATTGTCCAGTAAGTAATCCTTTTTAAAAAAAAAAAAAAAATATGGGAGGGAGGACAGGACAGGACAGTAATACTCACATTGAAGCTCTGCTCACCCTGGTCTTCATTCTTTCCAGACACCTTTGAAATGGTCTCCGAGGACGAGGATGGAAAAGTGATGTTCAAGGTCAACTACCATTACATGTCTCAGGTGAAGAACGCCAGTGATTCAAACAGTGCAGCCCGATCCCGTCGGCTCGCCCAGGAGGCCGTCACCCTGTCCACCTCTTTGCCCCTGTCTTCCTCTTCCAGTGTCTTTGTCCGCTGTGATGAGGAGAGACTGGACATCATGAAGGTAAAGTACCACCTGGACCTGCTATATCATTAAAGTGTCATTGTATTGTCTGGTGGGTACAGGCTTGTACCTGGTTTGGAAACTGATTAAGACTGATAGAACACTGATGCTATGATAATTTGTATGGTGGTTCTACTATACAACATGTCATTAAAGCTCTTACTCATTCCCCCAGTGACATTGAATTAATGGCGCTCAACCCTCAAGTTGATGAATGTCTGATGTCAAAATCCTCATCTGTAGTTTCAACTGAAGAACATTCAATACGGCAGCACATCAATAACAAAGTCAAACAAAATAGAAACCGATCACACCAGTTTAATAAAGCATTTTTATAGCAGTAGCTCTGTCACAAATTGTAGACAAAAGCCACCAAGTCATGCATTTTTAAGAATGAAAAAAAAGTATTAAAAAGGTATTAAAAGGTATTAATTTCACCAAAAATCAAAACCATAACAGACACTTCTGTATTGGAGACTTGGTGTGATCCAAAGTGTGGTGTAAAGGAAATATCTTTCCCCATAGCCAAAGGCCCTGTCACAGCAGTGCACTGTTTCGTTGTGCAAACATGTTCATACAGACCTCCCAGTTTTTTTTCCCAACAATAGCATGCCCTAGGGAGCAGCATCAGCAGAAAGGGGCAGTGGCCGATGAGGTAGAAATCTCATGATCTGTGAGGGGTCAGTACATCCTTGTACTGCATCCTTAGATTAGTACAATATTAGACACAATTGGTTTTAGTCTGGAAATGCTTCCACACCAGACTTTGAAAGTGCAGTGAATGTTATTGTCAAAATAAACTTAATGCACGAACCATGCAGAACCCCTTCAACAAAGTCTGCAAATTTAGTTGCGAAGTCATCTCATTGTTGCAAGTCCAGAGAGCACTGCTCAAGACTTGTATAGTGGTTTTGACAAGCGTCTGGATGTTTGCATTAATCTGAAAGAAAAACACATTCACACTCATTGTTTGAGTCATTTGTGGACTTCACACCTATGGTATACCCACTCAAGGGATTTCTCACTTTGTTTAAACATTGTCTGTGCCCCTGGTAAGAGGTGCAAGGCAATGCTGCACTTCCTCCACAGACCTCACTTGCAGGATAGCCTAAACAATTGGGAATAGAGTACCTGTGATGCATTTGGCAGTTTTCACCACCCTCTGCAGTGCTCTCGGATCCGAGACAGGGCAATTGTCATACTATACTGTGAAGCAATTGGTAAGGAGGCTTTCAGTAGTGCAGAGGCAGAAGTTCACCAGAATCTGAGGAGACAGGTGCACTTTCTTTAGCTGCTTTAGAAAGAAGAGTCAATGTTTGTCGAGTCAATTCATATCCTCTTCCACTCCTCTTTCAAATCTGTCTTCTCTGTCCAGTATGTGTGTGTTCCTGTCTTCATTGTGTTTAGTGGTTGCTTTGTCTGGAACTAGAAACTAACTGGAAAAACATTGGATGAGAGAAATAAACGTCTGACATAATATGATGTAAATTTAGTTCATACATGGTTGGTAGCGGTGTCTGCAGCAGTATGGTCAACTGGTAGACACGAGTGGTTCACCATTTATTTACAGTATGGGCTGTGCACCCCCAAATGCCCACCACTCGTCATTTTGAGCACTGCTAAAGTCAAATGAATGTAAAATCAATGTGACTTCTCCTAGATCTGATGGTTGTAGTTGGTCCCCAGTGAACTTTTACATATTTTGTACACAAATATCGTTATACTAATGGTCTAAAATTACGTGAAATGCCATATTTTAAATGGAAAACACAAGCCATTTTCATTGGTGGGTTCCTTCAAACGCCCCACCAAATATGTGCACAAGCTTTCCACTAATGTAGGGAAAACTGCAAGTAGGTTCATGTACCAGCCTGATGCTAGTCCAGGGGAATTGTGTTACAATATTTACAAAACCTAAATATATGAAGCCTATCCTGCAAGTATGGATTGGGTTTTAAGCTGGCTGCTATTAGAGATGTTATCCTTGATTTTAATTATTTGTTTGTATTTACATATACACTCACCGGCCACTCTATTAGCTAGCAAGGTGTACCTTTATAAAGTGGTGGTATGGTCTGCTGCACATTCAAAGTCATTTAAATCTCCTGTCTTCCTCATTCTTGCTCGCTTTGAACTTCAGCAGGTCGTCTCCACCATGTCTGCTAACTAAATATATTGAGTGGCTGCCATGTGATTGATATTTGCAGTTGAACAGGTTTACCTCATAAAATGCCCTTTAAGTGTATTCAGGTCCTTAAAATGCTTGTTTCTTTGATCAATGAGCTGAGTGCTGTACAAAAAGTGGTCTCTTTCTTTGCCAATATCACTTTTTTTTTTGCCTTGTTGTTAATGACGTTGTCAAGTCTGAAAGAGAGCCAGCACTATTTCATAACACTTCCTTGTGTTTTGCCCTTTGATTGTTTTGCCCATGTTGACTGTTATCAGCTCATCCACCTTTTTTAACTGATTAACTTTTTGGTCTGGTTTTATGAAATCTTCTCCTCTCTGTGTATTTTCAGGTTCTCATCACAGGCCCAGCTGACACCCCATATGCGAATGGCTGCTTCGAGTTTGATGTATATTTTCCCCAAGACTATCCCAACTCACCTCCGCTGGTCAACCTGGAGACCACCGGCGGACACAGTGTGCGCTTTAACCCTAACCTCTACAATGATGGCAAAGTAGGTTGAAAAAGGCTCAAAGTCTGTTAATATTGGTCTCCAGTCAAGTAAATGTATCCATAATGAGCAGTTGCTATAATACATACCTGGGGCTGGAGTAGAGCTAAAGGTCATTCAGCACACCGACGAGGGATGGATAGCATAACAAGCTTGGGTTGTTAATGTCGCATTAACAATTATTATTACAATTATTATTAATTATAACAATTATTGGATGGAACTATTCCCCAACCTAATTTTTGGATACTTGTTGAACTATAAATCTCATCTAACTACATTGACCTTCCCATCAATAGCTTTTTTTCTGTTTGTGTGTGTTAATCAGGTATGTTTAAGTATCCTCAACACATGGCATGGGAGACCAGAGGAGAAATGGAACCCACAGACCTCAAGCTTTTTACAGGTGAGCTGAAGATCTATCTTGACAGTCACCTGTCTGAATGGATCAAAGGGCTGTTGTCTTTGAGTCTTTGTGTCATGGGCTGTAGTTTATCTCTGCCCTTTCATTACACTACCAGGAGCTCTATATTTATGGGCTTAGGGTTTCCACAGTTGACATGAAGGATCCCTCTTAAAGCTAAGTTATTACTTTGCTTTGGTAACATTGTGTGGATGTTAATCAAATGAAACACAAACCAGTATTATTTGCACCTCCAAGATATGTCTGCTCAGAAACGTGACTCAACTGTCAGAATCAGATGGCTTCAATTGTAGGTTTAGCTGAGATGCCGCCCGTTCTTAGTCTTGATTTTGCAGACTCCTTCAGTGTCCTGCTGAAATTGACTTTAAATCCACATCTTAGCTGATATTTACACACTTATTTATATACCCCAAGACCGTCACAGACAGTTCAGTGTCCAGTATTTGTCTCCTTTTTTATCCTTGATCTGTTTCTGTATTTTGGGTGTAACCAACTGTCTTAGATGACTAACGTGTCAATGTCCTGCTTTGTGATCTCAGGCAGGCACTTCAGTATCTTCCTTTAAATCCTCTTTTTTTTTTAAAACTCACTTTTAAATGATGGCTTTTTCTTAACTGATGGTAATTGTTGTAACTTTTAACAGTATTTTATCTTGCTTATATGTTAAATTTGGCTCTTTTTTAATCATGTTTATATTGCAAAGCACTTGATAACTATGTTGGTGGAAAAGTGCTGTATACATTAAGGTAGTATTGCTATTATGGTTGTTGTGGGGTTTTTTAAATATTTTTTTCTGGATACAGCAGTACAATTCACAGTAGCACAAAGTGGTTCACAGGCAGACCTCCAAGTGCAAGATCGTGTTGTTTCAAAGTGTTCACTGCTGCCAGGATTATTTAAGAGACTTTGGATGTTGAGGACACTGATGGGATTTCAGTGTAATTTACCTAAAGATCCGGATTACACCTAACTAGTTTGACATGTTACTTGTATTTTATTGTTGTTTTCATTCCAACTCTCCTGGAAACCACATCAAACTATCATTTACATCATTTGAGTGCGTAGGTCTCATTGGAATTTTCTTTTCTAGCCACAGTAGGGATCATGAATCTTTTCATCACATATTTCCATTTTTCACTGCCTCTTTTTAAATCTGCTGTAGGTGCTAGTGTCGGTGCAGTCCCTCATTCTGGTGGCTGAGCCCTACTTCAATGAGCCAGGGTATGAACGATCCCGCGGGACTCCAAGTGGAACCCAGAGCTCACGGGAATATGATGGCAACATACGCCAGGCTACTGTAAAATGGGCCATGTTGGAGCAGATGCGCAACCCCTCACCATGTTTCAAAGAGGTAGGAATCACTTTTTTTTGTATGTCTAAAGATGTTTAAATACTCATTCAGACCTTTCAGATTACATCGTTTGTGCAAACTAAATGCTGCAGTTTATATTTTTCACAAATAACTTGGTTTAACACAACCAAAATAGTTAGTAGTAATAGATACATAGATGAATAGAAATGCTCACCAGCAAACATGCACACTCAATGACTACTTAAAAGTGTTATATATCATTGATTAAAGACTGGCTTATTCTGTTATATTTTTATTGTCCCGCTGTGCCTGACAGGAGCCATGGATACAGACATTATATTTTCCAAGATCACTTCTGTTCCATTGTTGTGAACGCAAAATGTCAGAATGCCTAGAGGGATTTTTTTTTTTCAAATTTGGCTCCAACATGGATTGAACGAGGATGAAAGAACGAGAGTTTGGTTGTGATAAAATGACTGAAGCCAGAATGTCATTACCCATCACTGTGCTGGGCTTGGGCTGAGTTGCTGACAAAGCATGAACCCCTGTCTTCACTACAAACTAGTACATAAACCCTAATAATGTGGAATTCACTGGTTTTGGTATTTTGCAGTGGCAGTTATTCAATTTTTTTTTTGTTTTTAGGTTATCTTTTTCTTGATACAACTTTCCAATAGATTACAGAATCATTCCCATAAAATATTAGCTGCAGAATCAGACTTACATTTTTTTTTAAATGTTTACAGCATATTGAGACAATGATAATGTAAGTTATAATTCTAATCTTTAACATTTGAAAATTGCACTGTTCATTCCATGGAAAAACAATCAGCCCAAATCTGGGCTACATGACATTACATTATAGTTAGTACAACAATGGATATGAGAATAAACAGCTATATTGTACAAATACCATGTGAAAAGCTTGAGAAAGTTACAGTCAGTGAAATGGACCGTTGGAGCGAGGGATATTTAGCAGGACATGGCAATGCCCCCCGGCTGTGAAATCTCACACTTGCGCACACAGACATTCGATTAAGCTTGGCGAGATACTCCCATGTGCTTTTCTTACCCCTGGCCTTTTAGCACCTTTAAGTACTCAACTAAGACCAACATCGAGTAAGAGAGAAAGCCAACCACCCATGAACATTGGATTTACCTGTCGCTGATAATCATTCAGACATGTAGAATTCTAATATTTAATACAATTAAAGGTTGTCGCTCTCATTTCAATTCATACCTATCAAATGCTTTTGCTTGATACACAATTATTTAGACATTATTTTAGAGCTCTTTAGGGAATTTTAGGGAACTGTTACAATATCCAGTCAAGTCACAGTGCTGGGGTAACATCTACAGAAAATGGCGGTAACATGAAGATGACATCTCAAATGATTTACAGAGATTAATTTATTTAGACTGAAGCTAAAGTGTTCGTGTCAGCTGATCTTTACACTATACCAGCAGTGTGTCAGTAATTAATCAGAAGCTATGTGAACTTTGTTCCAAAGTACCAAAAAGGCGTCCCACAGAGTACAGGGCTATCAAATGGCTCAAGCATACAACCAGACTGTTCCTAAAAACTATATGCATAGCTTCTTAAATGTACAGTATTTTGGCTTACATTTGCTGTCCGTAGTGCTGAAGATGCAGCAATGTCTGCTGACATGTTGCTCTCCTCTGCAGCTCTGCTGATGTGTCTTGAGACTAATGCTGTCAAGTCTCTCACTTACCCAAACTCATTCTGTCACTCTTCATGAAGCAGCATCTTTAGCACTTTAGATCTTGACACACAAACATGATAGCTTTTATGAGTGAGAGTGAGAGTTCTATCCCGGCCACAGCTTTAAACCACTCTCTGAGCATTTCATCCAATTATCTGCCTGCTAGATTTATTTGATTTGGTCATTTTTCTTTGATATTTGTGCTAAAAGGGCTAACAGTAGAATCAGATATTTCAGCTAAATACACAGAACAACTGAGTTGCTGTTCACAAGAACATCGAGCATGACATTTTTTACTTAGATGTGTATATACATGTCACGCTCCGAACAGATTGGAGGTAAATGTGTTTTAAATTAGGAGTTACAGACATTTTTCATCAGTATTTATATTTTACCAAACATCTGTCAAATATGAAAGTAACCAGATACATTTACTCCAGTTCTCTAGTGAAGTACATTGCTATTTATTGTGTAGTGATTGCAATGTGCTTGCATCAACTAAATGTAAAACAATAGGAAACAGATATAATCTGGATTATTTTAATATTAATTCTGTCTTTTGGTGTGACTTTTTCTATAGGGTAAAATATGTCATGATGATTCTAGTAAAACCTTTCTAAGAAATCTTATAAAGATGTTTACAGATAACTTCATAAGATATGTTAACAATCTGTTTCTATTTGGATGAAGCATTATTTGCCAGTATCTTCTATGGATGAAAATAAAATAAAAGAAACAACATTTTGATTTTGAAACGGTTTACATTAACTGCAGGATGGTTAAACACTGCTGCATCCTTATCACAGAAATATATTTTAAAGCCATGATGGTCACATGATCTCTGCATAGATTCAGTAGTAGTACAGGCTTTGTATTATACATATAGATATACAAAGAATACTGCTGACAGTAGCTGCATATATATATATATATATATATATATATGTATATTGGAAGAGACCCATTCGTCCCACAGACATCCTCCTTCCCTGCTTGATTAGTCAACATTGTTTGCATAACACATTTTATGAGTTGATTTTATGGATTGATTTCATTTATATATTTTGGCCTCATAGATTTACTTTACAACTTTGGGTCTAAATAGACTGCACAAATTGAATGGTGTCAGAGGTCCATTGTAACATTTTTATTTGCTCATTGTGCTGGAAGTACTCTCGGAGTGCAATGGAGTGCACTTATATAGCGATTTTATCCAAAGCGCTACACACTGCACACTACGCTCATTAACCCGTTCACACACACACATTCATACTGGTGGCAGAGGCTACCAGGGCACACTGGTGCCACCTGCCACCATTGGGAATTCATTCACACACTGATGAACGCAGCATCGAACCACCAACCTTCTGATCAGTAGGCGACCACTCTACCAACTGAGCCACAGCCGCCCCCAGTCTTTAATGTCAAGACTCAATACACTCACATTGTAGGGTGCTGCCGATGATGGTGCTACACTTTTCCAGACCTTACAAGCATTTAATCAGTGGCGTCCAATTGTGCAGATAAGAGTTTCTTTTTTTGGATGGGGGTATGTGAGAATCCAATGTAACCACATGCTATTTATAGCGAGAGCTACAGAGTGCAGAGTACAGGCTTGAATTATGGAGCAGCAGATTGTCAGGTGGAATTAAGGACAAAGGGTTGCATGTTAAAAGATGGATGTGTGCATGCGTGTGTGTGTGTGTGTGTGTGTGTGTGTGTGTATGAGGGGCATTTAATGTCAGCAAACTCTACTAAAACGCGTGTACAGCGCCTATGGGATGACATCAAACCTCTAACATGCGCGTGTAAATTGTATTCACTTCCATTGGACAGACGAGCGTCATGTAGGTGTCGCTGTGCGTGCGTTTGTGTCAAAGAAAAGAACCAGTGAGTATACTTGTAAATTTGCGTGTTTGAGGCCACTTACAACCTTCCTGTATATATAGGGATGGGTACCGAGTTCGGTACTTTTATAGGTACCGACCGAATTCCGTCGGTACTACCGAGTACCGAGTCATGTAAAATCAAACGGTACCATGTTTCGGTACCGTAACGGCGTTAACTTTAAACTGATCATTGATTTCAACCTGTTTTCATTTAACGTCTTTGATTAACAAGCGTGCTGACGATCGCACTATTTTTTTTTTTTACCTCCTCGTCTGGTCCTGTCTGCTCACCGCGGCCACTTGCCGCTAGCTGCCCTCTTCCACCCCGGGGCAGAGACGAACAGCCCGGTTCTATGCCTGCTAGCCACCAGCTGCTATCTCTCCAATGTCTCTACCTGGGCTTGGCCTTGGTCTGCCTCGAGATTGGACCTTCCTTACTCCGTTTGCTCTCTCCATTCTTCTGTAGACCAGTCATTAACAGCTAGCAGCTAGCTGCTGCATCTCCGGTCCTCCGCTAATACTCCGCTCTTCAACTCAGGAATATTACCTGCCAATCCCTCGGACTCCTGCGTCATCCTCGATATGTGCACAGAGCAGCCCGACTCAACTTTGTTTTTTTCCAACCACAATACTCTCTGACCGGTGCTATGCAGCACAGCTACGACGTCATCACAACAAATCACACGTGCACTTGCAACCTTTTTTTTTTCTCCCCCGTGCACTTGCCACCTGAGAGCGCTCCTCTGCATTCTTTGATAACACTGCAACCTTCATGTTACAAAATGCACGTTCACGCAACAATAAAGCACTGCTCATCCTGGATTTTATATTGTTTTGATATATTTTTTAAAGTTTATATTTTGAGAAATAAATATGTTGAATTGAAAAAATTAGATTTTATTATTAAACAAATTAACATTTATTACCACATAAACAATCGCAAAAGTACCGAAAATTGGTACCGTTGAGTACCGGTATCGATTCCCAGGTACCGAGTATCGGTACCATATCGGTTCAAATGTGAAAGGTACCCATCCCTATGTATATATGATAATTTTGAGCGTTGTCATATTCACATCTGCACTGATATGTAAAAGGGCCTAAATAAATAAATAAATAATAATAAGGGGCCTGATAAAACACTGTCCCCCCTGATGTTTAAGTACCATAGGGTGATGGTCAGCGTCATAGACGAGACCATCTGATTTATAGAAGGAAGGGGTTTCATATCAGATCATCTACTTCCATATATTCTTGGGTTGATGTCTAGAGACCGTGCTTATATGGATTCAGCGCTGCACTCAGTGAACCTTCCACGGCTGCACAATGTATGTAGAAACACCTTGAGTCTCGCACAAAATCCTTCCTATTCACTGCATACAATGTAACACAGTAACCATATCACAGACAAGAAGTGGTAGAAAGCTGTCTTGACAGGACACTGAATTGTTCTGATTAGTGCTCTATCCCTACATTTTTCATTGGCGTTAATTTTGTGTGTTGCTTTTTTTAAAGACATTTTTTGGGGCATTTGTAGCTTTATTGAGAGAGAGAGAGATACTGAGAGTGAAAGGGGGAGACAGAGGGGAAGACATGCGGGAAAGGGCTCCGAGCCGGATTCGAACCCGGGCCGCCCGCTTACGAGGACTGAGCCTCCGTGGTACGCGCTCTACCAGGTGTGCCACCGGGAACGCCCCAATATTTTGTGTTAACTGTTCCTAACAAGTTACTTCTATGTGTGTGTCATGCTGTAGTAGGGAGGAAGTAGCATTTTAAACAGCTTCCCAAATTCAGGGAATCGTGTATCATATATATTATGTTTGTATTTTACAAAAACAACATCCAAACGTATTGTCTTCCTCAAGCTCTGGTCCTCTAATAAAGGCCTGGGAGTTCGAAGGTTCTGTGCTGAATCTTTTTTTGAATGTTTCTAAGACTACGTGTTTCTGGACTGAGGCTTCAGATGTTGATCCTGGAATCTGTTGGAGCCTCTCTCCCAGTTTGGGGGTCACTGCCCCCAGCGCTCCTATCACCACGGGGATCGCTTTTTCATCAGTTTTCTTCTCCATCTTGTTGTGTTCCTTCTTGCTGATGTTGCTGTCAGCTGGTATCGCCACATCTACTATTAATGCCCTCTTCTGTTGTTTGTCCAGTGCCTCTGTGCTGTCTGTCGGTCCAGCCATTGATTAGCCATCTTGATATCAGCTTCTTCCTCTATGTGATGGTCCTCATTGTCTTCACCTTTGTTGGGTTTTTGCTGTCTGAGGCATTCACTGGGTCAGGGTTGTGGTCAGTGTTAGTACCTGAGGCCTCAGCACTCCACAGATGGAAAACAGAATATGAAGAATAAGGAGCTGTTTAATGGCTGCATGATTTTGTCTCGTCCTTGATCCGTCATATGTCGAGCATTTCCACATTTCCATTCCTCAGTTGCCCCGTGGAATACTGAGTGGACACCATTACCTCAAAGGTCACTAGGTTTATCTGCCAGCCGGGGCTCTCCATCAGAGAACCTCTTTTCTTTGACCGCACATATGTAATGTACGTGTGTGTGTGTCTGTGTGTGTGTGTGTGTGTCTGTGTGTGTGTTTCGTTAAAGGTCATTTTTCAACTACCTTCATCCTCATCAAACATTTGCTTCTTGATCAAAGCTGGTTTGCATAAAGTTTCCTTTCATGCTGTGACCATGTCTAAATACCAAAAGTTCAACAGCTACTGGTCCTTGCCACATACAGAACCTGAAAAATTGCTCCCTTTTAACCAAATGTCTGAACATGTCAACACATAAGATCAGGCATCTGGAGCAGAGGCAGTGGGGGGTTGTATGGGAGAAACAATAGACAGAGGAAAAGATGGGAATAAGCGACAAAGATGGATTGAAGATGAAAAGAGCAAGGGGAAATGCCGAAGAGAGGGAGATTAAAGCAGTCCCCAAAACCCTCTCTGCTGCCTCTTTTGGTCACCTCTACTGGTAAACAGCAAATCAGCAGTCAACATAAGAACCAATCCACTCACCTAACCTGCAGCGCAACAACTACTGACACATCCATTACAGCACATTATGGCACAGTGATGGCACTGTTGCTAGGAAGTTGACTGAAGGGGCAGGCAAGTCAGGGATTAGGGTATAGATGGTTGACATCAGCGTTTGAGAGTGTCACATATAATGTCAGAGAGTGACTTAAGCACACTTGATTATGGACAGCCCCGCAGAGATGAAGAGGGAACTTGATCTTCTTGATCATTGTAAAAAGATTAATTTGTATTAGTGTATAGCATGTGTGTGATTTTATACATTGTAGTGGGAGTGAATAGACTCACCAGAGAGACATTGATAAAAGGCATGAGCCCACATTTTCTGTTGAGGCTGGCCCAGTAATCACCACGGTTCCTACAAAGCTTGTGAAAAAAGACCTTAAATTGTTTTTTTTTTATTTAGGGTTAACTGACAAAAAATCATGATTATCATTTGACAAAATCTGAGCATTTTGATAACATTGAGGTTGGTTGGATTGATTCTTATATTGCAAATGAGATTCAATATAAGTGAAAATGTGTTCTTCATTGCAACCGACATCTGTGGGCCTCAGTTACTTTTGTGCTCGGGCCCTAATTACCTGCTATAAATGCCACAGCTGCACTGCAAAAGACTATGGAGAAGTTGACCATATTAACTCTAATATATATCTTTTTGTATATACAGGATAGAAGGATGTTTTTGTTTCCCTGTGGTTGAATACTGCTGTGCCATGTGTTTGCAGGTGATCCACAAACATTTCTACCTGAAGCGAACAGAGATCATGTCTCAGTGTGAGGAGTGGATCGCTGACATCCAGCAGTACAGCAGTGACAAGAGGGTCGGTCGCACCATGTCTCATCATGCTGCTGCGCTAAAGGTAAATATACTCTATTCTAGTGTATTAAAAATGCACTCTTGGTATTAGTGGCTTTTAGATTGCATATCGAGTCACCTGCTTTTGTGTGACTATTTCACACAAAGTCTTTACGAAACAATGCATGTTTTTATGCTGTTGAAGAAAATTTAGTTTTATTGTTTATTATTGTTTTATTATTGTAATTTATTGTTTTAAAGTTTACCAAAAAAAAAAAAAAAAAAGTCTTTATCCCCATTCGGTATTCTCTTCCATCTCTGCTGTGTGTCTTGGATGTACACCTCGATACTTAGAACTTGGCACCACCTCCATGTCCACCCCACAGGTATTCACTGGCAGAAGGGGGACTTGAACCTGTTGAAATCTCTGATCATTTCCTTAGTCTTTGAGGTGTTCAGTAGGAGATAGTTCTTGTGACTCCAGTCACTGAAGGCTTTTATCAGATCCCTATATTCAGATTCCTGTCCATTCCTGATACACGCCACAATAACAGTGTCATCGGAGTACTTCTGGATGTGGCAGAACTCAGAGTTGTATTTGAAGTCCCCTGTGTACAGTGTGAACAGGAATGGAGCCAGAACAGTGGCTTGTGGAGCCCCTGTGCTGCTCATTAATGTCCCAGAAACACAGTTCCCCAACCTGACATACTGTGGTCTTCCTGTCAGGTAATCTGTGATTCAGGAGATGAAGGAAAGATCCACTCCCATCTCTGTCAGCTTGTTTTTGAGTATGTTGGGTTGGATGGTGTTGAATGCGCTTGAAAACTCAAAGAACATGATTTTCACATAAGCACCAGTTTCCTCCAGATGAGCAAGGGCATGGTGAAGCATGTAGAGGACAGCATCGTTCACTCCCATGTGTTGTTTGTATGCAAACTGCAGGGGGTCGGGTTTGTCTTTGACTTCAGCTCTCAGTAGGCGTAGAATTAGCCGATCCAAGGTCTTCACGATGTGAGAAGTGAGGGCTACTGGTCCGTAGTCATTAAGTTCAGCTGGACATTTTATTTTTGGAACTGGCACGACACAGGAAATTTAACGGCCATGTTAATAAACTCTAAAATGTGTTATGAAATCGAACTACGAAGGAATATGTTAAGCCTGAATTTGTGTGTCTGTGTTCTGCCTGCAGAGACACACGGCTCAGCTCAGAGAGGAACTTCTGAAGCTGCCCTGCCCTGATGGTCTGGAGCCAGACAGCGACGAGTTCTCAGAGAGGAGCGCCGCCCTCATCCTCAAGGAGCCGCCAAGCCAGGATGCAGAGAAGCCTGGTGGCAGTCAGGACAGCCATTGCAGCGAGGGCCAGCTATGAGTCCCCTCCCTACCGCCCCATCCCTTTTCCAGCATCTCCAACACTCCCCCATCTCCTTATGATGATTATTACTCTTGAAAAGACTTGATGGCTTCCGAGCACAAGCCACTTCTTTGTCAATATTTGTATGTAAAGATCTAATAGCAGAATAGCAGGGGATGTGGGAGCCAGAATGCGATGAGACGAACTATGAAGTATGCTACGCCCTTATTGAAAACAGTCGACAAAAACTTTTATTTACCTGTAAAAGAGTGTAAACATTTTGTGCTTTTTTTTCCAATTGTGAAATAACCACTGATTGGTATGTTATTAAACTTGTTTATGTATACATAATGGCAGAGAAAAAATACAGATTATATAAGGGAAACTACCTTTTAGAAAAGAATGTTTACTGAATGTTTATTTCCTTTTTTTTTGACTATTTGAAAGCAAGAACAGTTGTAACCAAGAATATTGGTCATCCTTTAAAGCTACTATTTAAAAAGAAACCACACACGTAACTGAATCTGAGATATAAAAAAAAAAAAGCCCCTCTAGTCATCCGTTGCTTCATTTGATTTCTCAAGGATCATATCCACTTGAATAAAGGCTGAGATGGATATTGTTAAATGCTATGTTATCCCTGTTACAGGCTCCAAATTAAAAAGCACCATGCTCTGGATAAACATTTGTTGCCTCTCAGAACTTCTCCATGACCATTTTCCATAGACATGACTGTAGATCTTAAGACTGTGTGTCAGAGCCACATGGGAAATGTATTTTGAAGGCTTGTGCATGTGTATGTGTGTTTTCTGTGCGTGTGCAACAATCCCCAGTGAAATACAAAGCTGTGATGTGCCTTTGATCTACACCATACCACCAAGTACTCCAACAGAGTACCTTTACTGATTCCCCTGCTATTTCTACAAAATTAATAATTCTGCTCCGATCTACATAAACAATTGCTTTGATCTTTTTTATTATGTTGAACTTCAATGAACAAAAAATGCACTTTCTATTTTACTCACTCCTTAGAACAGTCACATACTCCTTTTGCAAGGACATTAAATGGAGCTTGAAAGTATGGATTGATTGTGCGAATGCTTCTTTCTGCATTTGACAGGACATCAGCCCTGTCACCTTAATAAGAAAGAGAGACAGGAAGTCCTGACTAGATAGTGGCACTGAACATTTAAACAAAGGTGTCTGGAAAAAAATGTGTTGCAATTATGACATTTGCAGTATCACTTCAAAAGAAACAATGCCCTTGCATTATGCATCTGTAATTGTCCATGCATTCTATTTTCTATTAAAGTATTCTGCCCTACAAAGCCTAATAGCAGTAACTACAATTTTGGTCGAAATTGAGTTATAACTAAAAATTAACTCCTTGACGTCTGTTTTATCTTGTGACAAAGTTGTAGATTTCAATTTTACTTTATGTCAGATAAATAATTATATAAAAATTGCAGTAACTACAAAATCAAACTCAAAACCAAAGCAGTAAGTGGCCTAATTTGTCGAATAGTGAAGACAAGAATAACAGAAATTATAAGTTTATTTGATAGGGGAATTATTATATAGGTTGTGATTAAGTAAAAAAAAAAAAAAAAAAGTGAGATAAAACTATATTAAGACTAAAATATAACATTACTTTATAAGTCTAAAATACAGAAATCTTTGAATAGAGCTGTTAAACACTTAAATACACTTATAAGAAATTCCTTTTGAAAATGTTTATTTACTGAAAACAAAATATAAAAGTTGAAAGACAACATTTTTATTAGAACCTTTTACAGCAATGCAAAACCAGAGTGCAGTAACTATATTTTTAGGGTCAAAGGTCAAATAAATCGTCATGATTTTTGAACATTTAGATTAGATTAGATTTGACTTTATTAATCCCACAGTGGGGAGTCCAGTGGACAGTTCAGGACAGAGCTCGCTCTTCTAATCATCTTGTATTGATGTCATTTTTATGTACAGTAAGTAGACTAAACATGTACAAATAAGGGTTATATCACTAACCTACATATAAGTAATTTGGCTGGCCAGTTAAAAAACTTTAAAAACCCTTTGCATAGTTACTGCGGTTAGACTTTGTAGGGCAGTATGGGGATTCATTCTTTTGGGTGTATCACTCTTCCTGTTCTGCTATTCCAGAGAGAGGACCGATCTCTTTATTTATACAGCTCATAAGTGTACAGCCTTGCTAGCTAAAACACATAGTGTTTTCCATGTTGGCACACATCCTCCTCAGCCACATGAGATTAATGGCTTTGCAGGGCTTGTTAATTTAATTGAGTGGTAAAATCTATAAAAAAAATCTACCAGAACACTAAACTGGGAAGACTGACAAGAAACATGACTTGTTTAAGAAAATCCTAACTTGTCATCAACTCATTGGCCTTAAGTGGATACAGTTTGCTCAGGTGGCATGTTCTAAGTATATTAAATACTCCCCAGGTGTCATATTGCAAAACTGCTTACTGTATGTTCCAATAACTTAAGCATTGACATCATCACAGCTAAGTTTAAACAGATTCAAGATTCAGTCCAGAGTCAGTAACTCAAGACCTGCTGTTTTCCTGTTCATACTAAGAGTCAGCTATGATAGAAATCCCATCATTTGGTACAGTCCTAATGAACAGTTTAAAATGTGATGGGAACAAGAAAAACATTTGCATAATACTTATTAGCTAAAATAATTTTAAATGAGGTTGCTTACATGGCAAAAGACTCGCTGTGCAACCTGTGGTGTCCTATTTTTGTGACACCTGTGACAGTGCAAAAAAGTCTGATTTGCACCCGTGTTATTTTTGGTGCACAGTGCATACGTGATTAGAAAGAGGCAGCAAATCAACTTGTTACTTTGGTGAAATATGTACATATAATGTCAAATAAAATTGCTCACTATTGCAATAGAAACTGCATGACAGTATCTTCAACATGTTCAGAAAAAAAGAGCTGCTGTGAGCTTCCAGCACAACTGACACTGCTATTTTCAGAGTGACGCGGTTGTCTTTTGGCACCCAATTTGGGTGTGCTGATCTTAAAATGGGGTGTGGTCAAGAGCATTGGTGGCACATTGCTATATTAAAGCAGCAGAAAGTTGTTGTGCTCTTGACAAACAGAAACCTGGTCTAAAGTCAACAATGCATTATTGAAGTGGTGCAGAGGTTTTCACAACTTGCATACACTCTACTTGTAATTCTGTTTTCATCATTACATAATTAAATATGCGCACAGCAGAGCTAAAAAGTGGCTGTCTGCGATTATTGAAAGCAGCTGTAACCATAATCAATCTAGTCACTCACACATTCTTGCACACACAGGGACACCCAGACACGCGCCTCCTCCTTAGTTATTTTTTACATTTGCTCATATGCAGTCAAATGGAGTTGATGATGGAATAGAAGACTAAGGTAAAATAACACAGCATAGAAGTGCTCCATTATAAGTAAAAGTGCTCTGTGTACTTGTGTAACCAGAGAACAAAGAAACCTGTGACACTTTTTGGCGTTGTCGGCAGGATCTCTGGGTTACGAGTGTGCAGTCTATTATTGTAGAGTATTGAAAACCAGGCAGCGGGAGCACCATTTAATTCAATGTGGCCATGGTTTATGGGTGTACCTTGGGCCCCAAAGTTTAATGGTAAGAGTGATGGTTTTAAATATGGGGACTGGGTCAATCAGATGAAAGCCCTTCTTAGGGCTCAGAGTCTCACAGAGGAACAAAAAATAGATTTTTTTTCTCATTGCTATAGAAGGGGATGCTAAACGAGAAATCCAGCTGCTTGATGAACACAGTAGGAACACAGCAGATAAAATATTTGATTTCTTGAACAGACTGTATGGGGGGAGCTCATCTGCTGTTGACCTTCGTGTGAATTTTTTTTAATATAAGACAAGGCAGCAGGGAATTACTGGGTGATTTTAGCCTTCGTATCCGGGAAGCTTTTCAGCGATGGAGGGCAGCAGAACCAGATGGGGCAGCCCGCCAGGAGAATACTCTGAGGGACCAACTGATTGTCAGTCTACAAGCCGGGCCGCTGAAAAAAGAACTACAAAGGCAGATATGCCAAAACCCTAACATGACTTGTTCTGAGCTGTTTCAGGAAGCTAAGGAGTTGGAGAGGGAAGGTTGGGGTGATGACTGTCAGCGCCAGTCCAACCAAGTCACCACAGTGCCCCAGGCTGATGCCTTCACTCAGTGGAAAGACCAGACCAGAACAGAACTGGTAAAGCTGGTCACAGAACTGGGAAATAGTTTGCAGGAGGAAATGAGGAGCAGTAAGCAAGCTTCTGTTCAACCAGGAAGAGTCTATGAACAGGCACGCCCTCGACGCCCTTGTTGGGATGAACAAGGACGCCCCATTTGCTTGCATTGTGGACAACCAGGGCACCTCCGCCGGGACTGCCCTCAGCATCAGCAGACCCAGCTGCCTTTAAACCCCCAGGTCCGGCCACTGTAGGGCGAGTGGACGGAGAGCAAAATAATGAGGTGCCATCCAAGCCCTCTTTTGTCGGAGAATGTCCAACGGTGGAGGTTACAGCTGGAGGAGACACTATCCCTTGCCTCCTGGATACAGGATCCCAGGTAACCCTTTTTAGTGAGACATTTTTTAAAAGACATTTTCAAAACCATCAAGCAAAAGGAAAGGCAGACATTTGCTGGCTAAAGTTAAAAGCAGCCAATGGTCTACGCATTCCTTATGTTGGCTTTGTAATGCTGGATTTTAAAGTTGGGGGTGTTGAAGTCCCACAGCGAGGAGTTTTGATTGTGTCTGATGACTGTATGGGGCCCGAACATGGGTTACTGGGAATGAATGTTATTGAGGGCGGCACCCTGGATTTCAAGTTTTCAGGTTGGCCTGCACGCTTACAACGGGAATGGGACAGAGTGTTTGCCTGCTGCCAAAGGGCCTTAGCAGTGGACCCCACAGAAGACCAACCGGTCACCGCCCGGCTGACCAGACAGCAGCCAGTTGTGGTGCCCCAGTAGACTGAGATGGTACCATGAGGCAGTTGGCCACATGGCAGGGGCTAAAACCCTGTCCATCTTAAAGTGGTGTTTCTACTGGCCTGGACAGGGGGAGGATGTTCATCGGTGGTCAACAGATTGTTGGTACTGCTGGTCACAGCGACCACTGCCAGAGGTAAGAGCCCCACCAAAATCTGTCACTTCCTACCCTCTAGCGATGGTAGCCATAGACTATTTATCTCTGGGCCGACAAGGAGATGTTTTTCCATTCATACTCGTTGCTACAGATGTCTTCTCCAGTTTTGCATGGGCAATTCCAACCAAAGATCAGACTGCCACAACAACAGCTAAGATGCTCTGGCAACATGTCATCCAACCTTTTGGCTGTCTAGAGAGGATACACTCACTCCGTGGAGCTGCATTTGAGTCCTCATTAATGGCTGAACTGTGCCAAATGTATGAAGCCCGTAAGAGCCGAACAACCCCTTATCATCCCCAAGGAAATGGCTCTGTTGAAAGATTTAACCAGGCTTTGCTAACAATGTTGAGTTCCTTAGAGGGGGAAGACCAAGCACTGTGGCCCCAGAAATTACCTGAGTTAGTACATGCGTATAACAACTTTGTGAATGAATCCACTGGACTTGCACCTTTCTTTGTCATGTTTGGCAGGCATGCCCGTCTCCCAGTGGATGTAGTGATGGGAGCCAGTTCAGTCATCGGAGGAACCACATCAGGAGGATGGGTACAGGCTCACCACAAAGCTCTCCTCTGGGCATATGAGACTGTTGCAGAACACACACAACAGAGACAGACCCAGGATCAACAGTGCTACAACCTGAGACAGAGGGCCTTACCACTCCTACCTGGTGAGTGAGTTTTAATTAGAAACTTCCGCTGGAGGGCTCAAGGAAAGTTGGCTCCTCGATGGATCAGGGAGCCCTTTGTTGTTGTGGCAGCACTCTCCCCGGACAACCCGGTATATAAAGTTCGACCAGAGGCTAGTAAGGGACCAGAGAGAACTATTCATCGTAATAAGGTTTAGGTTTCCTCTAATGCTTCCTCTTAGGCCCCAGTGGATACCAGTTCAAGGACCTGCAGAGGGTTAAGTTGGGGGGAGTGTCACAAAGTCACCAGGAGAGACTTTTTTTGTGTGTTTTGCAGTGTATTGATTTATCCCTAATTGTTTTGTGTTTGAATTAGGGGTGCACCGATTGCAATTTTCTGGCCGATCACCGATTTTTAAAAAGCCTGACCTGCCGATACTGATTTTGGCCAATACCAATTTTTTTATAACTCATAGCTGAACCTTCAATGTTTTAATCTTATTTTATTGAAAAACAATAACACAGCAGTATTTTTCTTTAACAAATAAAGGAAATCACAATGCCTGAGATAGTTAATACAATATTGAACTTAAAATAAATAGCAACAATTTACAGGACAAACTAACAGAAGAACTGCAACCATAAATAAAGTGTCCTGAGATTTTGGTTTCGTTATAGTACAACATAGAACTAGGGATGGGCATCGATTTTAGAATATTCGAATACTCATTAAATTATAAAAAATCTAATAGTTCATCATATCTGGAAGGAAAAAAAGTTTTATTACTGTTGCCTTCACCACGGGGGAAGCGTAGCATTTGATGCTACAGTGTGGCGGCTAGATGCCAAACTGTAGAAGAAGAAACAAACTGAGGAGAGGGTGTTGTCCACGGCGGGACAAGTTAGTTAGCCCCCAGAGGGATTTAGAGACTCTGGAGGTGATGTTTGGTTTTCACCGTCGCTAACTGTGCACAACGTCAGCAGCTGAAAGCAGCATGGCTAATTAAGCACAGAGTCTCCGCTGATCATAAACATAGTAATTGTGAATTAACCGGCTTCGCCAACTGCGCACAGTGTCCGTCGCTTGTTGTAAACAAACCGATCGCTAAGTGAACACCTCCTGCAGCAGCAGCACATAAACACTGTACTGCTACAGAGCTAACTGTAGCTAACTGCCGCTAATGGCGGCTCTTCTTAACAAACCGGCCTACTCCGGCTCGTTATCGGCTCATTAAGTAGAGTAGGAAGAAGTCGCTGGATTTGTCTCTAGCCGCTTTCTTGAAAAATAGTTGCTAAGGGGGTCTGAAAAGTTGCTAAATTTAGCTACAAAGTTGGGAGCACTGCTTTGCCTGTGGGGGGTTATTATCGAGGTAGATAAGATGCTAGATAAGATCGGTTTGACGTAAAAGAATCGGCCGATCGCCGATCCCGTAAAATTAAGGAAATCGGCGCCGATCGATCGGTGCACCCCTAGTTTGAATCATTGTTTAGAGGTGCCTCTCTCTCCTGTGACTGAAGAACCTCCCCCTGCAGCAACCTGACACCTGCAAACACTAATCAGG
Source organism: Centropristis striata (assembly GCF_030273125.1). Taxonomy (NCBI): domain Eukaryota; kingdom Metazoa; phylum Chordata; class Actinopteri; order Perciformes; family Serranidae; genus Centropristis; species Centropristis striata. Next base: position 26,329,411 of record NC_081536.1, on the reverse strand, counting down.
AGGCAGAGCAGCATGCAGGGGGGAATTCGAACAGACACAGCAGAGCAGAGAGAGGAGCAGAGAGAGGAGCAACAGACGGCGCTGGCTGGACTCTACCTTGTTCTCCACTCCCCCCTTACAGCGACTTTTAGGTTTGCGCACAACACTCCTAGACCCCGCTGGAGACTTAGTTCCATCGCATTGTCTCAGGAGGAATTTGTTCACTTTGTGGCTGACCAAATAAAATTTTTTGTTGAGGTTAACTCTTCTCCAGACATTTCTTGTACAACTCTGTGGGAGTCACTTAAAGCTTACCTGAGAGGCCAGATAATCTCATATATATCTTATAATAAAAAGCAAGCGAATCAAAAGTTATCTGACATAACTGCCCGAATTTCGCAGTTAGAACTGGCATACTCAAGCTGTCCCTCACCTGACTTATTAAAGGAGCTTCTGCTTGAGAAAAATAAATTTGACACCTTATCAACCAGTGAAGCAGAGAATATGCTCTGGAGATCCCGACATACATATTATGAATTTGGCGACAAAGCTAGTAAGATTCTTGCCCATCAACTTAGACAAGCGGCTGCCTCACAACTTATTTCAAAGATTCAAACAGTTGAGGGTTATACACATGACAATAAAATAATAAATGATATGTTCAGGGATTACTATAGTTCAATTTATTCTTCTGAGCATGGCTCTTGTCCCACATTTGACAATTTTTTTCAAAATTTGAACATGCCCACTATTAGCGAAGAGTCCAAGAATATCTTAGAAAATCCTATTACTGCTGAGGAACTGAATGTGGCTATTAAATCACTTCAGAGTGGTAAGAGTCCGGGACCGGATGGGTTCCCATCTGAGTTCTTTAAGAAATTTTCCACCCACCTAATCCCTCACATGCTGAACATGTATAATGAGTCCCTTGAATTGGGTGTACTACCCCAATCGTTAAGAGAGGCATCTATATCCTTGATCCTGAAAAAGAATAAGGATCCTAACCACTGTGAATCCTATCGTCCCATCTCATTACTGAATGTAGATGTCAAGATTTTAGCCAAGGTGTTAGCATTGAGATTAGAAATTTTTTTACCCCAGATAATTTCTCCTGACCAAACAGGATTTATAAAAGATAGATTTTCTTTTTTTAATATCAGACGACTCTTAAACACTATCTATCATGATTCAGATCCTGCCACCCCAGAGCTTATCATGTCCATGGATGCTGAAAAAGCTTTCGATAGGCTGGAGTGGGGGTATTTGTTTTATGCATTGGATAAATTTGGCTTTGGGAAACAATTTATCAAATGGATTAGGCTTTTATATAGCATGCCAGTAGCATCAGTTTGTACCAATGGGATGTACTCAGAGCATTTTGCAATTTCTCGTGGAACAAGGCAAGGCTGCCCCCTATCACCACTGCTTTTTGCATTGGCCATAGAGCCTTTAGCAATTGCAATGAGACAGGACACTACAATAGTGGGCTTATTCAGGGAGAGACTAGAGCAAAGAATTTCACTTTATGCAGATGATATGATACTGTACGTTTCACACCTGGACGTTTCTATGCCCAGGATCCTCTCCATCCTTGAGAATTTTGGTAAAATCTCAGGGTATAAAATAAACCTTCAGAAAAGTGAGGTGTTTCCTATTAACTCCCTGGCCCGCACTTATTCTTTTCACAGATTTCCCTTTAAGGTTACTCATGATCAGTTCACGTATCTAGGGGTGCAAATTACGAGCAGTATGGGCAGACTTATTAAAGAGAATTTTAACCCACTAGTAACCAAGGTAGAGCAGAACCTTAAACGCTGGATGCCTCTACATCTGTCGCTCGCTGGTAGAATAAATGTTATAAAGATGAATGTTTTGCCCAAATTTAGCTATCTTTTTCAATGTCTTCCAGTGTATATTCCCATGTCATTTTTTAAACGCCTAGCTACTCTCATATCCAGCTTTATCTGGAATAATAAGAGTCCACGATTGAACAAAGCCTATCTACAACGTCCAAAGGTGTTAGGTGGTATGGCTCTGCCCAACTTTCAGTTGTATTATTGGGCTGCTAATATTCAACCTATTCTCCATTGGCTATATGAAGATCCTGGTGCCGATGCCCCCTCGTGGTGTACTCTTGAAGCTAGATCCTGTGCCCCATCCTCATTGTCAGCATTAATTTATGCACCTCTAGCCTCAGACACCGCCCCGTACACAAGAAATATTTTAGTCCGAACAACACTTAAAATATGGAAGCAGGTCCGATGGCACTACGGATGGCATAGTTCTTCATTGAAATCCCCAATCCATGCAAATCATATGTTTCCCCCCTCTCTTCAGGACAGTGTGTTTCTGCAGTGGCAAAACAGAGGACTGCGCACACAGCAGGACCTCTTCATAGATGGTTCCTTTGTCTCCTTTCAACAATTGCATACTAAATTTCTTATTCCACATACACAGCAGCAGGTGATGATGCGCCACCATTGGCCAGTAGTGATGGTGAGTGGACCAGGAGAGGAACATTCCCATCTGGGGCCGGACCAGATCCACAGCAGTGAGACCAGCAGGAGTGATGGAGCAGGACCACAGCTCCACACCCTGTGAAGAGAGAGCAGAGAAAAGTGCGAGTATTCTGGGAAAATAAAAGCTTGTGTCATGTATTATTGGGACAGAGAGAAAGAGGGCCCCGGTGTATCGTGTCCCCCGACACATTGGGCCTATAGCGGCATAACTAGGGGCTGGTCCAAGGCAGGCCTCGGCCAGCCCTAACTATAGGCTTTGTCAAAGAGGAAAGTTTTAAGTTTACTCTTGAATAAAGAGAGGGTGACTGCCTCCCGAACTGACACTGGGAGATGATTCCACAAGAGAGGAGCTTGATAACTGAAGGCTCTGGCTCCCAATCTAGTTTTAAGGACTTTAGGAACCACAAGTAACATAGAATTTTGGGAGCGTAGTGCTCTAGAAGGGTAATATGGCATTATGAGGTCTTTAAGATATGATGGTGCCTGACCATTTAGAGCTTTGTAAGTAAGAAGAAGGATTTTGAACTCAATTCTGGATTTTACAGGGAGCCAGTGCAGCGAAGCTAGAACAGGAGAAATATGATCTCTTTTCTTGGTTCTTGTTAGTACACGAGCCGCAGCATTTTGGACTAACTGAAGAGTTTTAAGGGATTTATTGGAGCAGCCTGACAGTAAGGAATTACAGTAATCTAACCTTGAAGTAACAAAAGCATGAACTAATTTTTCTGCATCCTTTTGAGACAGGATGTGTCTAATTTTTGTAATATTACGTAGGTGAAAAAATGCAGTCCTTGAAGTTTGTTTGCATTTAGTTTGGCTAGCTGATCAGTTTCACCTGGCTCGATTGATATATATAACTGAGTGTCATCAGCATAACAATGAAAGTTAATTGAATGTTTTCTAATTATATTACCTAGAGGGAGCATATAAAGGCTGAATAAAATTGGTCCAAGCACAGAACCCTGTGGAACACCGTGGTTAACATCAGTGCGCACGGAGGATTCATTATTCACATGAACAAACTGGAAACGGTCTAATAAGTACGATTTAAACCAGCCCAGTGCCGTTCCTCTAATGCCAATTACATGTTCCAGTCTCTGTAATAGGATACGATGGTCAATTGTATCAAATGCAGCACTCAGATCTAGTAAGACAAGGACTGAGACAAGTCCATTATCAGAAGAAATTAAAAGGTCATTTGTAATTTTTACCAATGCTGTTTCTGTGCTATGATGAGTTCTAAATCCTGACTGGAAGTCCTCATATAGACTATTGTGTTGAAGAAAATCACAAAGTTGATTTGCGACTGCTTTCTCCAGGATCTTAGAGATGAAGGGGAGGTTAAATATTGGTCTATAGTTTGCTAAAACGCCAGGATCTAAATTAACCTTTTTGAGAAGAGGTTTAATTACAGCTACTTTAAATGATTGTGGCACGTAGCCTGTTAATAATGACAATTTGATTGCATCTAAGAAAGAAGTACCCGTTAAAGGTAGAACCTCTTTAAGCAGCCTTGTTGGTATGGGGTCTAGGAGACAGGTTGACGGTTTAGATGAGGAAATCATTGAGGTTAGTTGTTGGAAAGTGATGGGAGCGAAGCGATCTTAATATTTATCAGGGTTTGTACCCGTTTCTAAGGCTCCAGGGTTTAAGGATGCCTCAGTACCAGTTAATGGCAGGAGGTAGTGAATTTTATTTCTAATAGTTATAATTTTCTCATTGAAAAAGCTCATAAAATCATTACTAGTGAGTGCAATAGGAATACATGGTTCAATAGAGCTGTGACTCTCTGTCAGCCTGGCTACAGTGCTGAAAAGGAATCTTGGGTTGTTCTTATTTTTCTCAATTAATGAGGAATAATAGGCTGATCTGGCTTTACGTAGAGTACTGGACTACTCGCTTATTAGCGAGTAGTCCAATAGCAGGACTTCAAAAGTTATTAAATAATGGTCTGATAACACAGGATTTTGTGGGAAAACTATTAAATGTTCAATTTCAATCCCATACGTCAACACAAGGTCGAGGGTGTGGTTAAAAGAGTGAGTGGCTTCATGAACTTTCTGATTAAAGCCAATCGATTCTAGTAAGGAGATAAAAGCAGTACTAAGGCTATCATTATCAACGTCAACATGAATATTAAAATCACCTACAATAATTACCTTATCTGTAATTAGTACTAGGCTTGATAAAAACTCAGAGAATTGTGATAAAAATTCTGAATATGGACCGGGAGGCCGGTAAACTATGACAAATAGGATTGGCTGTTGGTTTTTCCAGGTTGGGTGTGAAAGACTGAGAACAAGGCTTTCAAATGAGTTATAGTTTAGTTTAGGTTTTGGGGTAATTAGAAGGTTTGACTCATATATCGCTGCAACTCCTCCTCCTCGGCCTGTGCCACGAGGGATATGAGTATTAATATGACTAGGAGGAGTAGATTCATTTAGGCTAACATATTCTTCATCACGCAGCCAGGTTTCAGTTAGACAAAGTAAGTCAATATTGCAGTCTGATATTAACTCATTTACTAATAAAGCTTTAGATGATAAGGATCTAATGTTTAAGAGTCCACATTTAATTATTTTGGGTTTTTGTTTATTTGCAGTTGAAGTTTCAATTTTTATTAGGTTATTTTGGGTAACTCCTCTTCTGTTAGAACCTGGTTTAATTAACTTAGCTTTGGGAGGACGGGGGACAGACACAGTCTCTATGGGATTTTGGGTGGATGACTGCTCAAAGGGAAAGGCAGAGAAGTGTTTTACACTGCGACTCTGCCTCCTGGTCTCAACTCTGACTTGTCACGGGTTTGGACCGCTAATAAACTTGGTCAGGTTGCTAGATATGAGAGCGGCTCCATCCAAAGTGGGATGAACACCATCTCTCCTAATAAGACCAGGTCTCCTCCAGAAAGTTTGCCAATGATTAACGAAGCCCACGTTGTTTGCTGGACACCACCTCGACAACCAGCGCTGGAGCGATGAAATGCGGCTACACATATCATCGCTGGTCAAATTTGGCAGGGGACCAGAGAAAACTACGGAGTCCGACATTGTTTTGGCATATGCACACACCGATTCCACATTAATTTTTGTGACCTCCGATTGACGTAACCGGGTGTCATTACTGCCGACGTGAATAACCACTTTACTGTATTTACGTTTATCCTTAGCCAGCAGTTTCAAAAAGGATTCAATGTCGCCCGCTCTGGCCCCCGGGATGCACTTAACTATGGTGCCTGGTTTCGCTAACTTCACGTTCCGAAGAATGGAGTCGCCAATGATCAGAGTTGGCTTCTCAGTAGGTGTGTTACTGAGTGGGGAGAATCTGTTGGAGACGTGAAGCGGTTGGTGGTTAACCATCGTGGGCCTCGGCTTCTGACTATTCCCCCTTCGGACATTCACCCAGCCGTCCGGCCGCTCGGGAGGTGTCGGGGAACGGCTAGCTGCACTATGTCGGCTCGCACCAGCTAAGGGCGACTGGCTAACTGCTGCAGTTAACTTTACCGAATTAGTTTCCATGGTGCGGAGCCGCACTTCTAGTTCACTAAGCCTCGCCTCCAACACAGCTAAAGCACTACACTTATTACAAGTACCATTATCATTAAAGGAGGCTAAGCAGTAACTAAACATTTGACACACCGGGCAAGAGAGAGCAGGAGAGTGAGGGGGAGAAGACATGGTTAGCAGCTAGGCTAGGTAGCTAACACAACTGAGTAGTATCAGACAGATAAGATTAGCGACAAGTCGCTACAAGGAGCAGATAGATACGGGTGCTTAAGTAAAACTAGCGTATGTATAAATGAAGCGGACAGGTATCCGTTATAATGTGTAACTTTTAACAGAGTTAACTGTATTTAGCAAGAGCAGCAAACAAGCACAGCACTACACTACGAGCACACACAGAAACACCGGAAGTGACACAATACGCTCACCTTAGCACGTCAGCACACTTCTTTCGATACTTACAGTTGCGTGATTTTATCCGAAAACAGCTGCCTCATTTTCCAGAATGTCCCCCGAGCTCTGATATTGACTCCTTATTGGCACCTGTGCAGTCATTTAAAGGTATAATATCTAACCTATATAGAGCACTTTTATCCCAAAAAACCCTGTCCCTTGACACCATTAAACATGGATGGGAGCAGGATTTAAATGAGAACATACCTGATGAAACCTGGGACGCAATATTAAAAAGAGTCCACACCTCCTCTATCTGTGCAAGGCATGGACTAATACAGTGTAAAATCTTGCATCGAGCTCACTGGACCAAAGAGAAGTTATCAAAGAGATTCCCAGACATAGGTCCAGCGTACAACCGTTGTAAAATGACCCCATCCTCATATTTACACACGTTCTGGAGCTGCTCCAAACTGACGACCTACTGGACTTTGGTGTTTAAAACACTCTCTGAGGTTCTGCAGGTTACTATAGCCCCCTGCCCCATCATAGCTCTTTTTGGAGTACCGTCTGCCGTCTTTCGAAATGGAAAGATGCCATCCCTCCATGCCACACACTTTGGATCAGAAGTACTTTATATTATATGAAATTGGAAAAAATAAAACACACACTTAGAGGTTCAGCTGGCAAATTCAATAAGATTTGGCAACCTTTTCTGAAATATGTGGAAGAGAAATCAGAGCTGCATGACTCAAGTTAATTAGGACAGCCACAGATTTCATTGTGCTTAGATGACAACCCGCTTTAATACTATTCAGTATGTACTGTACTTTTCTAATGTTTTTTGCTTGTTTTTTTTGTATTGTTTTCCTGTAAAATTCTCTCCTTTTTATGTTTATAGATGTCCTCTTTTACAACATACTTAACTTACATTGTCTTAGATTGAGTCATCTATTGATCATTATTATTATTGTTGTTTATTTATCTATATATTTGTTTTCGCTTTCTGGGGTGGGGATTCTGTTCTGAGTGTTCCTGTATGTCTGTGTTTTATTGTGAAAAAACTTAATAAACAAAGTTTAAAAAAAATAAATAAATAAATAATGTGAGAGGATAGTTTTTATCGTAATAAAGCACAAAACTCTGCATTTATTTTATTCCATATAAATAATATATATTTATACAGGCCTTAAAAAATGAATACAAAATATTTATTTATCACCTAACCGCCAGCCCACATATGCTGATATTTTCAATTCAAATGTAGCCATAAGCTAGCAGCTTTGAAGTGTTTGAGCTTTGCAGATATGTAATTTGGTAAAGTTTCTAACAACAAGTGTGTAACATAATCTATGCAGGTCAGTGGTGGAGGAAGCACTCAGAAACTAAAATGTTCAATAACACAGCATAGAAGTGCTCCATTATAAGTAAAAGTTCTGAATTCGAAATATAAGTCAAGTAAAAGTACATAGGTATTATCAGTAATTTTAGGGAAACCTCAAATTTTGGTTGAAAATGGCATCAAAGAGACAGCAATTATATATACATGGTCGCCCAAAAAGTTGGAATACAATATATATATTTTTTACCTCTTTCCATGAAATGATTGTGACAATGTGATTTATTATTGACTCATAAAGTGTATATCTCCTCAAAACTTTATTAATCAGTGTCTTCCAAACAGATCACAATGACAATGAAGCCACAATTAACAGAGGATTGTGTCTGAAAATGATTCCAACTTTATGGACAACCTATGTTTATATTTACTGTATGTATGTCATGTTATTCAAAACAGTGACGTTAAATAGTAATAAAAAAGGATGTTAGCACTATAAACCAGCAGCTTGCACATCATGCTCCTGCAGTTCATATGAAGGCAAAATATTATAATGAAAAAATATAATATTAGTTAATCATTCAGATACACATTCAGCATAAAATAAATTAAAATTTAAAGTTGTTAAAGACAAATTACAGCAGAACACCACTTATATATTTCTATATCAACAATATAGAAACTAAAACCAATTGTATACAAGACAACAGAGGACTGAGGCAGATTCATAGTTATATGGACTTGATCTCAAAATATTTAAACAATAACAATAAAACAACAGAAATAGCTGTTAAAGATTCCATGGTTGCTATGTTTGTCTCTAGGTAAGTCAAGTATATAAGATCAGAATTTAAACATAAACAACTTCTCAGATGGCCAAAAAAATATCTTTCTGAACTTTCACTCAACGATTTCTCTGAAATTATCTCTTCAACTCTGAACTTTTTGCATCCTGTCAAGAGTTAAAGAGCCAAAGTGAAAAGTTACAGCAAGAAAAGTGACTTCCATCATGGAAATTGTGAGATTTGAACACTGAAAATCTGCATTGTTTTCTATGTATTTTACCATTGAGACGTTCAGATCTCTCAGTTTACTGATGTTTAGTCAATCTGCTCTGTTTAAACCGTCCTCCACCCCGGGTCACTTACAGACAATATATTAAAGTGGAATTTAATAAACTACATTAAAAATAATGTAAGAGAGGATGTTTAGGATGCAAAATGTTTATTTATTTATTATATGATAATAATATGATAATAAAACAGATAAACTGTTTTGCCACATGCTCTGGCACAGGCTGTTTATTAGAATAATATAAAAACTCCATCATGTGATAAAAACAACTCCTTAAGTGGGCTCATCTTCCAGCTCCAGAGAAAGGTATGAGGCTAATTCATATGCTAAAAGGCTACAGAAAGAGCTAACCACTGGGCCCCAAACTCTGATAGTGGGTGATGGAGCTTTGAATGAGATAAAACGCTCTTGCAGCAAGAACACCAAAGTACTCTGTTTTACCAACGACATGGTGTCTGATATTTCAAAGAAGATCTTGAACATTGCTGCTGAGCATCCAACAGCTAATGCTCTCATCATACACACGGGAGCCCTTGATGTTGTGAAGCAACAATCAGAGGTATTAAAGCAAGACTTCACCGATCTGATTAACAAAGTTCAATGTTTAAATACTGAGGTGTTCTTCAGTGGACCACTACCAGGAGTTCGGCAAGGGGATGAGAGATTCAGCAGGCTGATGATGCTAAACAGATGGCTCAAAGATATGTGTGCCGCTCAATCAATGAACTTTATTGACAATTTCAACATCTTTTGGGGACGCAGGCACCTTTTTAAGGCAGATGGATTTCGCCTTAACAAGGCAGGAGTGCAGTTGCTAAGCTCCAACATTTTTTATCATTTGCGTGACACACACAAGCAGCCTGTGTCAAGGACATGAGGCAAGACGTTCCCAAACAACGGATAAGACGTCGCTCTGGTGAGGGCGCTATGATAAGGACTGACCATGGAGGACAGCAAAGTCTGAGAGAGCCGCCAGCATCATCATCCTCTCCCCAAAAAATGGAGTCTCCACCAGCCCCAACAGCCCAACGAGGGGAGTCTCACCGAGTCACGGCAGGAGACACCCAACCCTTACCCCCCCAGATCCCACCCAGCCCCCAACCCTCACCCCCCCAGACTCCACCCAGCCCCCAACCCTCACCCCCCCAGGCTCCACCCAGCCCCCAACCCTCACCCCCCCAGGCTCCACCCAGCCACCAACCCTCACCCCCCCAGACTCCACCCAGCCCCCAATCCTCACCCCCCCCAGACCCCACCCAGCCTCCAACTCTCTCCATGCAGCCAGGACTCCCCACTTCTGGATTTCACAGACAGGATGAAGAGCCTTGTCAAGATTGGAATCCAGCTAACACCTCGCCAAAATCCCTTATTTACCCCCCTTAACCTCCCACATCCAGCCCCTCCCACTCCACCACCTCGGAAAGAACGCTCAACCAAAAGTCACGGCCCTCCCCCACCCCCTCTGAATCACCATACCTGGGAATCCCTGAATGACCCTATCTGTGAGTCTGACTGATATGTGCCGGGTCCAGACTCTGATATCAATATCAAGATTGCTCTGTTCCAGCAGCAGTCAGGGCCCCATGGAGTTCAGTCAGCTTTCTCAATCCCTGTGATAATAAGTAACAGAAAAGGGATCAAACTGGTGAGAAATAAAAAGAGTTCAATTAACTCTGCCAATCTACTGAGTATAGCATGTCATCCTCCAAACTCACCAGCGTCTCCTGTTAAGGATTTACATTTAGCTCTTTTAAATATCAGATCTCTGCTTGGCAAATCTTTCTTAATCAATGATTTTATTCACAAGCACAACCTTGATTTTATGTTTTTAACTGAAACTTGGTTAAGTCAGGATAATAGTGCAGCAGTTCTTGTTGAGTCAACCCCCCAAAATTTTAGTTTCTTCAGTGAAGCAAGAATACATAAGAGAGGAGGTGGAGTTGCCACCCTGTTCAAGGACAACTTCCAATGCAAAAAAATGTCTTATGGTCAGTTTGACTCCTTTGAATATGTTGCCATTCAGTTAAAATCACCCTATAGAGCAACCTATTTGACCATCTACAGACCCCCCAAATATGATGCAAGGTTTTTTGATGACTTTGCCAAACTACTGTCTGTTGTGTGCATAGATTTTGACTGTGTTGTTTTAGTAGGTGATTTTAACATTCATGTTGATAATCCTGAAGATGGGTGTGCTAAAGAACTTTTAAATATTCTGGATAACTTTGGGCTTTCTCAGCATGTCACAGATCCAACACATAACAGAGGACACATATTAGATCTAATTATTACCAAAGGTCTTAATATCTCTGAGGTTGTGGTCAATGATGTTGCTCTTTCTGATCACTACTGTGTTTTGTTTAAAATGACCACCCTTGCCAATCCAACAAAAGGTGAAGCAGAGGTAATCAGGAAGCGCTATATAAATGAAAACACTTGTGCATTATTCACCCAGGATTTTACACCATCACCAACCCTGCCCTCAGCTCCAGTTGATGACCTTGTTAACAGTTTTAGTTCCAATGTTATGACTGTTATCGACTCTATCGCCCCAATTAAGACCAAAGTTCTGTCGGGGAGGAAAAAGTCACCCTGGAGAAACGCCAAACTAGTTAAAGTGCAGAAAAAAGTATGTAGACAAGCTGAACGCAGGTGGCGAAAGAACAAACTCCAAGTATATTACGATATTTATAAAGAGGGTCTTCGCAACTATAATCAGGAACTGAAGAATGCAAGGCAGTCATATTTTTCAGAGATTATCAATAGAAACAGTAATAATGCCCGCATACTTTTTTCTGTAGTAGACAGACTGACAAATCCCACAGCATCAGTCCCTCCTGAGCTGCTGTCTAACAAGTCATGCAATGACTTTGCAGCCTTCTTCACAAACAAAATATTACAGATAAGACAAGCAGTGTGCAGCTCCAGCTCAGGAATGATAACACTGGTGCCTTCCCATCCTCTAGTCAAGCTAGGACATTTTAGCCTCCTAGATTACACAACACTCACGGAAACGGTTTCAAAATTAAAGCCCACAACCTGCTGCCTTGATATTCTGCCTTCAAACTTTTTTAAAACTGTTTTCAACTGCATAGCTCCGGATGTACTGCAGATAATAAATTCTTCTCTCCAAGCAGGACAGTTTCCACAGACTTTGAAAACTGCAGTAAAAAAACCTCTCCTAAAAAAATCTAATCTGGATTCCACAACAATTAGTAACTATAGGCCAATATCAAATCTGCCATTTCTGGGGAAAATCATTGAAAAGGTTGTTTTTGAGCAAATTCATGCTTTTATGATGCAAAATAATCTTTTTAACACATTTCAGTCTGGATTTCGGCGACACCACAGCACTGAGACTGTACTTATCAAAGTCTTAAATGATATTAATCTGAACACTGATGCAGGCGAATCCTCTGTCCTGGTTTTACTGGATCTCAGTGCTGCATTTGACACAGTTGATCATAACATACTAGTCAGCGGACTGGAACAGTGGGTGGGGCTCACTGGCACTGTGCTACAATGGTTCAAATCTTACTTACAAGATAGGGACTTTTTTGTGTCAATTGGAAACCATGAGTCTGAGCGAACTAAGATCACATGTGGGGTTCCTCAAGGGTCCATTCTCGGACCGCTTCTATTCAACATCTATATGCTACCGCTAGCTCAGATTATGGAACATCACAACATCTCCTACCATACTTATGCCGATGACACACAACTCTACATTTCAGTGTCCTCACACGACTACAGTCCCTTACTCTCATTGAGTAACTGTATTCATCAAATCAATGAGTGGATGTGCCAGAACTTTCTCCAGCTAAATGCAGAGAAGACAGAGGTGATAATTTTCGGCCCTAAAAATGAAAGATCTAAGATCAGCGCTCACCTTGGCTCTATGTCATTGACAGCTACAAATCAAGCCAGAAATCTTGGTGTAATTATTGACTCAGACCTGAACTTCAACAGCCATCTAAAGCTTATCACTAAATCTGCCTATTACCACCTGAAAAACATAGCTAGAATTAAGGGTCTTCTGTCCAAACAAGACATGGAAAAACTTATCCATGCATTTATTTTTAGTAGGTTGGATTACTGCAATGGCATCTTCACAGGTCTTAACAAAAAATCAATCAGGCAGCTGCAGCTGATCCAGAACGCTGCCGCCAGAGTCCTCACAAACACCAGGAAACTGGACCATATTACACCGGTCCTTAAATCACTACACTGGCTTCCTGTGAGTCAGAGGATAGATTTTAAAATCTTACTGCTGGTCTACAAAGCTCTGAATGGTCTCGGACCAAACTACATGCTTGATCTGCTCCCTCTCTATGAAGCATCCAGACCCCTTAGGTCATCTGGAACTGGCTTGTTGCGTGTCCCAAAAACAAGAACTAAGCGGGGTGAGGCAGCTTTCAGTTATTATGCTCCTCACCTGTGAAACAAACTACCTGTAGATCTGAGGTCTGCCCAACCGGTCAGCTCCTTTAAATCAGGACTAAAAACACTATTGTTTACTGAAGCGTACTCTTAACTTTAACACTTATCTGCTCTACTCTACTGCCCTTACTTTTTTTACTACACAATGTTTGACCTGTGCTTTTTATTATTTTATCTCTTTTTTTTTTATCCTGCTGTATCTTCCCTGTTTTAATTGACTGTTTTTATTGTTTTCAATTGTGTCTTGCTGTTTTTAATGTGTATGTAAAGCACTTTGAATTACCTTGTGTTGAATTGTGCTATACAAATAAACTTGCCTTGCCTTGTGTGTACACTATGATGAGATTCTTCAGAGATTTCAAACAATTAATACTAGTAATGTTATGATACTATTCCTCTTCAAGTATTTATTTATACAGCAACCTATGCCCTTTAACCTCAAAATGTGTGTGTGTGAAACATTTGTATCTGGAGGAGTGTGTGCGCTTACGCGCGCATATGTGTGTGTGTGTGTGTGTGTGCGTGCGTGTATCATTAACTGTTATTACATTAAATGACCAGTGTGTGTGTGCCTGCGTGTATCTTTAACTGTTATTACATTAAATAACCAGTGTGTGTGTGCGTGCGTGTATCTTTAACTGTTATTACATTAAATGAACAGTGTGTGTGTGTGCGTGCGTGTATCTTTAACTGATATTACATTAAATGAACAGTGTGTGTGTGTGCGTGCGTGTATCTTTAACTGATATTACCTTAAATGACCATTGTGTGTGTGTGTGTGTGCGTGCGTGTATCTGTAACTGTAATCACATCAAAACATCAAAGCGTGGGGTCGACCAATCAGAGCAGAGCAATCAACGGAATTAACAGCTGTGGAATCTTCTGGCAGAGTGAAAGCAGCCAGAGGTGGGCAGAGTGAAATTTCTGGCCTCGAACAGAAAGCATTTTTGACAAAACCATAATACCTATCATTGATCCGACTTCACTTTGAGTGTCCTGAGTTCTTCCTGAACCTCTACATATGTTTTTTTTTTTAAGAAAAATGAAAAAATAGCTTTGTTAGAGCGATCTAAAAAAACAGTTAAATCTCACTTTTTCCGAAATCTTCCTGCGTTTTTAATATGGGACCCAATGAGGCTGTTGGTGGTTTTGGTGGCGCATCTTTGCGTCGTACGCCCAAATTATAACTCTGACAGCTTTACCAGAGGATTGTGAGTGAGAAGACAAATTTTCCTACATTTCTATGTATAAATTATTTCTGTAGAGTGGAATTTGCGGCCTGGAGTGGAGTTTTCAAAATTTATTTTTTGACAGTTTTACCTCTCCCTCTACACTCGGAGCGATGACATCACACACTCTGACACGAACATTCCGTGCAATACACACCCATTATAATCTCAGAATTTCTCCAAAAAATGATCATGGTCATTGAACAGAGATTGATAAAATACTATATGACCTATCGAAACGCAAAGTAATACACCAATACACAAGACTTGTGTCTACTGTTTAAAGTTTAAATGGAGTCTCTAGGTGAAATTATGCCGGAGAAGTAGACGTCTGAAAATCTTCAATTAATGTTCTTTTTTGCTGATTTTCTTTCGGCCGTCCCATTCATTTCAATGCAAAATTTTGGGCAGTTTTTCGCGACTTACGTCGCGAGAAATTCATATTCCGTAGAGAAAAGTAATAGCACACCGATCCTGATCAAACCGCACGTTTTGATATATAATTTGTAGGACTAGTATCGGGACGAAATTGCGTCCGGAAGAGGAATAAGAAGAAATCCACAGTATAACAGTAATAGTGCCCCCAGTGGTGACCCCACTGGTCCCTACAGCTATTGCTGTATGGGACCAGTGCTCGGTGCGATTGCCCCGAGGCCCTAATAATAATAATTTCATACAGACCTTCTCGGGTGTAGGTGGGGCAAAAGAAAAGACATGTATTTCCATGACTTTTGTGATCCCCCTGCTGAGCCGCTGGCAAACACCTTTCGGCTCCTGACAAAGCAGTCCCTCAGTGAACGCCATTTTGTCTTGCAGAGATCAACTGAAAAAGGAGACATATTTAAAAAATACATACATTTGGCTAATCTTTTTTTCCCTTTTTTTTTTTTACTTCACAGGTACTTGGCTTCTGGGGACTCACTTATCAGCCTAGCATTCAGCTGCCGCCTCGGCCACACAACAGTGGTAAACTCTGTTCACAGCGTGTGTGCTGCCATTGAAAAAGTTATGATGAAGACTTTTTTACCACAGCCGACTGAGGAGACATGGAGAAAAATAGCACAACGCTTCTGGGAAAAGTGGAACTTCCCGAATTGCCTGGGAGCACTTGATAGCAAACACATTGTCATTCAAGCACCACCCCTATCCGGTAGTCAATACTTCAACTACAAAAAAACATTCTCCATCGTACTTCTGGCACTCGTGGATGCGGACTATCTTTTCAGGTGCATTCAGGTGGGGGACTTTGGGAGGACATCTGATGGTGGGTTTATGCAGGCTCAGATTTGGGGAGAGGGATGGAGAACAACACTTTAAATGTTCCTCCAAAAAACTCTCTGCCTGGTGCTGCTCACATCAGGGATGTGTCACATGTGATGGTTTGAGATGCAGCGTTCCCTTTGAAGCCCTACCTAATGAGACCCTACCAAGGACAGAATCTTAACCAAAAAAAGAGGGTTTTCATCTACAGACTCTCCAGAGCCAGGATGGTTGTTGAAAATGCCTTTGGCATTTTGTCATCACGTTGGAGGATTTTCCATAAAAGGATCAACCTTCACCCCAAAAACGTGGACACACTTGTGGTGGCAGCATGCATCCTGCACAATTTCCTTCTTGCCCCAAATGACAATGTGCAGCTGCTAGAAGAGGCAGAGGAACTTGGGAGATGCATGGCACCCGTGAGAAATATGGAAGGAAACAGGGCATCAAGAGATGCCTGTGCTGTTAGGGAGAGCTTGGCTACTTTTTTCACCTCCTGTCATGCCTCCTCCCCCTGCTCCCTAGTCTGTGTGTGCAAGCCTGATTGCAGACGGGAGACTGCTGTGCTGGAGCCGGGGCCTCTCAGCTGCTGCTCATCTGATCATCACCAACACTACTTAAGATCCTGGACCATAATCAGTCAAATAATTATAATTAATTATTTGACTGATTTAATTTAATTTAATTATTAATTATTATTTATTATAATATTTATAACATTATTTATTATAATTATTATTTATTATTTAATTATTTAATTAATTATTAATTATTATAATTATAATTATAAACATAATCTGGATTATAGACTCTACTAACAGTTAGTCTCTGGCGCTCTACACATTACCTGCCTGTATTCCTGTTTTTGTCCTGCCTTTTTGAGACCTAACCCTTGTTAGAAAAATTACATGAGGAAACCTTGAAAATTGAATAATCTGTCACCAACAGAAAACCCTCAACATTTTTCTGCGCAGATCGTTGATGGGGAAATGATGAGCAGGAGGACGTCCAAGTTCTCAGTTTAACAGTTTTATTACAATACGTCAAAAAATGTGCATTATACAGAGATCTCCGGTTTCACTCTCCATGTCCCTGAATACAAACAGACTGGTTTCAGTTCGTGAAGTCTGAACCCTGTCTCTCTCCCTATGAACCCATTAAAAACCTTACATTCGTTTACAAAACATGCTGGTCGATTTCTTCCAGGAAGTTCCGCCTTCTTCATCCGCTGATTCGCCAGTCTTCATCACAGTCACACATCAGGCCACCTGGGCATACAATCAATGCTGCCCAGAGCAAGGCCATGCTGACCTGCTAACAAACTTGTTATGTTCTACAGAGATATAACAAGAGCCCAAATATTCTTCAATGTCTACTTGTTTTAAAGTCTAAAAAATATAAAACAGACAATAATATTCTTTGTGATTATAGAATCTTAATCAGTTTAAGCAAATTAAGTATATGTAATCAAAATAATCAGTTTCTAAACCAACATTAACACACAAACATAATCCTTGTATTAAAATCATATTGCCTGATTAATATAAATGCATAGAGATAGATATTTACCAAGGCTGACCTGATAGTGACCTGCGTCACGCACAGAGAACAGAGACAGACACCAGGGAGTCAAACAACAGAGAAGCAGAAAACAAGCAATCAAATAATTTAACAAAATAGAGAATAATCAATTTATTCTAACAAGCACCTCCCCCCACAACAGACTCAAGTTAGTATTTTGGGTAACACAGCAAAGATTTACCAGGGGGGTATTCCAGAAAGCGGGTTATGTGAAAACTCTGAGCTTGTTAACCCTGAGATGAGGGAAACTCTGAGGTTATCCGTTCCAGAAAGAGAGGTAACTTAAACTCTGGGTCCGTTACTGCGGTGACGTACTCTGTGAACATAACCTGCTCGCTGCAGGTTTACTATAAAAACCCCAGAGTTTCTACCTGTCTCCTCCCACACGAAGAAAGCGGTTAGATATGGATTGCCCTTTCTTAGAAATCCGATCGACATCGAGGCCGTTTTGATTAGAAATGTTTTACGTCGCGAAAGAATCTTCCGACCCAGGTTAGACGTTTTATCATTTCCAGAGGATTTTCTTTTCGAACGCTACCGCTTTTCATCAAACAGTATCATTTATCTGAATAACCTCCTCCGCCCATATATCACCAACCTCACACACCGCGGACGAGCACTCAGATCGGAACAAACTCTATGCATAGCACTACGTTTTTTTGCAAACGGCAGTTTTCTTTACAACATCGGGGATGCGGAGCATTATGGCAAGGCAACAGTGTGTAGGGCTGTACGAAAGGTAACCCTCGCACTGAAGCGCCTGTTACCGGTGATGGTGGTGTTCCCAGGACACAAACCTGTTCGCACCATCAAGGAGGAATTCCACAGGATTGCAGGTGATGACTGATGTAGAAATCATATATTCTGTTATTTTAAATTATGATATAGGCCTCAGAGTGGGGTCAGTAGCTTAATTAGCTGTCATTTTACAGGACTTCCAAATGTGATAGGGTGCATAGACGGGACACAAATCGCTATTACTGCACCTGCCCAAAATGAAGGGGACTATGTCAATAGAAAATCCTTTCACAGTATCAATGTCCAGGTATGTGACCTACCATCTTAAAATATATGTACATGAAAATGTATACATTACAATACAACTAACTCGTGTAATTTTCTGCACTGTAAAGATCATATGTGATGCAGCTTCCATCATCACAAATGTAGAAGCCAAGTGGCCTGGCTCAGTCCACGATTCCCGGATCTACCGGGAGTGTAGTCTGAGCAACAGATTTGCACGTGGTAAGGAAGCTAAAGCTTTGTACAAATGTTCTTTGTCTCTATTTTTAAATGCACTCAAATGTGTCCTCTAGGACAGGAGAGTTTGATGGCTACCTGCTCGGGGATCGAGGCTATCCATGCCAGCCCTCTCTGTTGACCCCTTACCCTGACCCTGAGCCGGGGCCCCAACAACGTTTTAATGTGGCCCACTGCAGGACTAGAGCCCGGGTTGAGATGACCTTAGGCATACTCAAATCCCGGTTCCAGTGCCTGCGTAAGCTCAGGGTCACCCCAGAGAGGGCATGTGACATCATTGTGGCATGTGTTGTTCTCCATAATATTGCAATTATTAGAGGAGAGCAACACCCAGCCGTACAAATCAATGACGCTGAGGATGAACATCACATCCCTGTGGATGTTCAGGATGGAAGGGCAATAAGAGACCTCATCGCCCGAAATCACTTTTGATTAAAAATGAAAATTCACATGTAATTTGGTTCTTCTTTATTCCCTAAAAGTACAAAAGCATCAGTCAGGATTTGTAATATAGTTGCAACCATTAACATATTTCACATATTCACCTATTTCACCATGACAATGCACCCACCTCAACTGGCGTTCAAGTAATAGGATTTCTAAATCAGTTTTCCTGATTTGCCCATCCAGGTATACCATTTCTCGGTCATTCTTTTGTATGCTTTTGATGAGGTGAAGCCTGTACAACTCTTTCACCGGCAACTGGGGAAACATATGGACAACATTTGATTCCTGCAGTTCTACATACAGATTTAACATGGTATTGACTGAAAATCTCACTGTGTCAAGCTGTGCTCGTGAAGTTGAGGGGCCCTCCTCTTGGTGATGCCCAGCCATGTTCTGTTGAAGGACAAGAATGTGCTAGTTTGTCCATTATCTATGCTCATCACTTCAGTGTAGGCCTACATGTCAAACTCCAAATTCCACTCAAGAATGTAAATGAATATGAATGGGTGGAGCACTGCCAGTAGCTATACATAATATTAAGACACACTTCAGTAGGCCCCTCCGGATCTCTCCCTGTGGCAGCAGACAGAGTTTCCTCATCATCATCCTCCTCCTCCGCCTCCTCCTCCTCCTGTGATGCAGGAAAAGATAAGTTTCAGAATACTTTGAACTACCATCTGAGGCAAGATCTGAGTATGGAATACTTACAGCTGCAGGGTTAGCAATTGCTTCTGTCGGAGGCTGGGCCAGGCAGATCACACCATCCACAACTGTTGGGTGGGTGGATATATATTTGTTAAAAAGCAGGCTAAAAATAAAAAATATATAAATAAAACTATATATTTACATTTTTTAAAAAGAGTATGTATGTAAGTGTATACTTGCATCTGATGTAGGCACTTGTGTCCTGGGGGATGACCGGCTCAGATGAGCTTCCCCCGGGGATGCCCTCAGCCACAGGCCGACCCCTGTTTTGGCTGAGGGCCAGCTCCTCAGCCTCTGTCAGAGGTGGTGGAGGTGGCCCTCCACCCGTTTTTCGGGCCTCTGCCTTCTTTCTGTTGGCTGAGCAGAAAGTTTGTTTTTAATTAGTATTTTAATGAGCGTTGGTGTAGGCTACAGCGTCACATTTTAAATAACTTCAATAGATATAAAATATAAATGTGTTTCGATGTGTATAAAGTGTTAATCTACTAAGTGGAGTATTAAGTGAGAGGACGTTGAAAAACAACATTTTGTTAGGGGTTTAAATTACTATTTGAAGTAGCCACTGAATTAATATTTACTTTGTTTAATAGCCTAAGTCAATTTAAAAAAATAAAATAAAAATCTAAGTGAGGTTTAGGTGAGTGAGGTCTAAGTGAGGTACCTTTTTGAATAATGTTTTTATGTTTCATTTTTAACTGCCTCCAAGTCCTCCTTTCTCCTGTTGGATTGCACCTAAATGAAAATTAGATTTAATTCCTACTTACGATCATAACTATAGGCAATGCTACGATCTTACGGTTAAATGTTACGTCAGTGTTACATTCAAACTTACGCGTTGACTCGGGCAGCAATTTTCTCCCATGCAGTCTCTCTCTCCTTCGCTGCTGCAGCCGTGTTACTTTTTCGGCGAAATATGTGCTCATACTCGCCGTAGGACTGCATGAGTATCTCCAACTCTACCGCGGTGAAATAGGTCGATCTTTGTTTTTTTTCCGTTGTCATGGTGACTCGTGGAATCGGGGCTCCATTGATGATGGCTTTTTATAGTGGTTGTGCACGCGCGTAACCCGAGGCTGACATACTCAGAGATGATTGAACTAACTCAGATCAGCTGTTCTGGAACCGGATACCCAGAGTTTCCCATCTCAGGGTAAGTCATCTCAGAGTTCAGGGATAGACTCAGAGGTTGTTGAACCTGCTTTCTGGAATACCCCCCTGGTGTGTGTTTAAGTATATTTGTGGTGATATTTTGTTTAGCTAGATCATTTGAAGTTGTATGAATAATCTTGCTCTACAGACTTTAAGTGGTACATGTAAATTAACTATAACTCATTTGATTTGCTCACACACTAATCCACGTAAAATATACTTTAATCTGGCTTCCTACAAACACATAGACTTTCAAGGCCGCATGGTCTATTGTTCTCCAAGAACAAAAGGGCTGCCGCCATTTTGATTTTCTTAAATGACCGCCCTTGGTCTGCCATTTTGTTACACATACTCTTTCACCCACATTTCCACTGTAAATAGACTTTTAGATTAGTTATTATGAGTTCTGTTTGCTTTACCTTGGTTTAGAATAAATATATTTTTGGATGAATATGCTTCTCCTTTTAATGTTGCACATGAATAAGTGATTTGCTAAACCTCTGCTATGAAAAGACCTCCAAAATTCCTTAAACCGTTACTAAATATGAATAAGGTAATTTGATTATAATTATATGCATAATTAATAATCAATGTTCCAAATTGATAATTTGTTAACTTTATGAGACTGATTTACTATGATTTGCTATCCATCCTCTTTCTAAGTAAAGAGGTGGTGACCCAAAAATAACTTTATTTCATTTAAAGTGTTAAATATAAATTTAGTCAATTTCTGATAGCAGCATTGACATAAATAAGCTTTTACCTGTAAATATTTTGGTGCCCCTGCTGGAGGCAATTTGTATCTGCAACCAGATACCCCTACACAGACAAAGAATTGTTTTTTCTTTCTGCTAGATGGTAGATGAGAAGCAGAGGAAAGGGAAGTTATTCTGACCAGGAGATTTACAGACTGAAGAAAATAGTCCAGAAGCTCAAACAGGAACTTTATATTGATGATGACTCAGAAGCCATGTAAGACTTTCTGTCTGTTGTCTTTGTTATTGGGTGTGTTACATCACATCAGATATCATGAGTGATTTCACAATCTCCACACTCAATTTAAATGGAGCCAGAGATATGAGGAAGAGAGCGAGTCTGTTTGAACTTGTTAAACTGAAGAGCATCAATGTACGGAGCCCCAGAGATGACATGGGGGGAAAAAAAATTAAATTGTGGCCACGAAATAGCTATAACGTGCGCACGAATTAGTATTTCGTGGCCACGAAACTGAAAAAGTTTCCTTCAACTGATGCAGACCTGATGCTGCACATAATGCGTGCTCATCTTCGGGTCATGTTGTGGAAGGCTGCAGGTCAGAGAGAGCCTCCTGCAGACAGGGGCGCCGCTAGGGATTTTGGGCCCCATGAAAAGAATCTTTACAGGGCCCCCAACACAGCGGCAAAATTTTTTGATGCTATTTTACATACAATTATGCATTTTAATGGTATTTTTGACTATCATTACCATATTTGTGAAAGAAGAACAGCATGACAGTTGACATGTACAGTAGGGGAAGAACTGAGCACTCTGAATACAATGGAATTCATTTTGAGTCATTTATTTGCTGCACCACTGATTCTTAAATTGGAAATAAACTCTTCCATGAAAAAATAGCAATTATAATCAGTGGAGAGAAAAAAATCTCAGCAAAAACAAAAACGCCATCAGAATACAAAATGGCCATATATGATTTCTCATCATTTAAGTAGAACTTAATATATGAAAGAATGGCAAATATATATATAATATAACGTTGCTGACTGAGTCAAGCTTCCTTTTGCAACCTTTCAATCACTGGTCCTCGCTCAACTCTTCTCACCAAAAGCCCAACGCCGAGCCTTCTCATGTGCAAAATCACTTATCAGGTCTTTGAAGTCCAGCTTTCTAGCCAACTGACTCTCAATTGATAGCATGGCAAGACTGCAAAGTCTTTCCTGAGACATTGTGGACCTCAAATAGTTTTTTATCATTTTTAGTTTACTGAACACTCTCTCACCACCAGCAACAGTAACTGGCAGGGTGCAAAATATGCGCAAGGCGATGCACACTTCTCCAAAGATGCTTTGCAGCTGCAGCTTACAAATTGCATTCAGGAGTTCAAGAGGGGACAGGTTAGGGGGGAAGTTGGCTGCATATACACTGTTTAGGTGTCTTACTTGATTTTCAAAATCAGAAGTAAGATCACTAGAATACTTTGTGATCAGTGGTTGGCACACAGAAGAGATTTTGCCCTCACTAATCTGCCCAACTTTCAGAACAGCAGAAAACTCG
The DNA here is from genome assembly GCF_030273125.1 of Centropristis striata. NCBI lineage: Eukaryota > Metazoa > Chordata > Actinopteri > Perciformes > Serranidae > Centropristis > Centropristis striata. Next base: position 26,306,265 of record NC_081536.1, on the reverse strand, counting down.
TTGACAGTATGTGCAATGCCCCGGAACCTAGTGTCCAAGTCACTGATGATACTGTCCATGGCTGTATAAAACACAGTGTTCTGAAACACTGTTTCTGAACTGTCCTGAGTTGTCTCCTCTTCAGCGGTTTCATCATGGAATCTCCGCCTTTTCTTCTGGCGGCTGGACTCCTTGCTTAACTGAGGTGTAACATTAATTTCCCCAAATATCAACTTTGCCTCAGCTAGGAGAGTGTCCCATGCATCTCCTAGAGACTGCATCTCTTCTGTCAAGTCTCTGATATTGGCTGCTTCTATGTCAAGTGATATTTTTCCTGACTGGAGAATAACATTCCTGTTGTCAATACTTTGCAGTACCTTCAGCCAGACAGTGAGAAGAACAACAGCATCAAATGACATGAAGTATTTCCTCAAACCATTAGCTTCTGATCTTGCTTCACTGGTGAGACTGCATGTCATAACTATGCTATCAAGGGATTTGAGGACAGAAGGTAGGTGCTTTGCCACAGGTTTAACAGCCTCAATCCTTGCACTCCAGCGGGTATCAGATAGGCGATGCAATGAGCAACCTGTTTGCTCTTTATAGATGGCCCAACACTCTGGGCTGCCACTTACAAATGTGTACAGGCGATTTATGCAGCCGAAAAATGTGGATACCTCTGGGCTTGACTGTGCAGCATGCACACCAACAAGATTTAATGTGTGGGAGGCACATGGTGAATAAGTAGCCAGCTTGTTTTTCTTCAGTATTTGAGCTTGGACTCCCTTTATTTTCCCTGACATGTTAGCCCCGTTGTCATAGCCCTGCCCTCTGCAATCACCGATGTCTATCCCATGGTCACGAAGAACTGCATCAATCATCTCTGCGATCTCACTCCCCGTCTTTTTGAGAAAATCCCTGAATTCAAGGAACCTCTCCGTAATTTCCCACTCAGCTTTTTCTTTGTCATATTTAACATACCTTAGTAGCACCACATTTTGCTCCGTATGGGAAATGTCTGGTGTGGCATCACAGATGACAGCATAATATATGGCATCCTCCCGTTCCTGCAGAATTCTTTTCAGAACTCGTCGTCCAC